>NC_043701.1:127110297-127155816 GCF_006229205.1 Suricata suricatta
CCATTTATAGAAAACAGCCAGAATAAGTAAATAAATAGAAAGATGAATGGCTGCCCTGGACTGGAGGGCTGAGAGGAAATGAGGACTCACTGTAAAGGATGTGAAGGTTTTTTTTTAGGATGAGGAAATGTTCTAAAGTTAATTGTGATGATGGTTGTACATCTATGTGGATTTATAAAAAGGGTTGAATCGTCTACTTCAAGGGGTTAATTATATGTTTTGTAATGTAGATCTCAACAAAGTATCCATAAAAACATTAATAGATGTTTTCATTTCTATAGAATTTTATTTTCAGATAAAATTTTCTAACCCATGTTATATAGAACATTTAGTACAGTGAAATAGTGTGACATTTCATTAAAACAAGTTTTCTGTAATTAAAAATATTTAGGAAATGCCAGTGTCATTGGTGTCAAAGTACAAGGTCTATGGGGGCAGGACTTTTGTCTACCTTTCAAGTAATTGGATCCTGAAAACCTAGGATGGTGTCTGGCACAAACATAGTAAACTCTTGATAAATATTTCCTGAATGACTAATGGAAGAAGAGTAAACATTTTTTCACTCCAGAGCTTCTCAGAGGCATTAGGATGCATTGTAAATCTCCAAGAGGAGCGGGGCATGTTCAGGATTTGTATATTATCTTTTGCAACTGAAAGAAACCAAATCCTCCGGCTTAAGCAAAAGAAGACTCTTCTGATCTATCAGTGAAAAACTTGGTACTAATTTTAGATTTAGGCATGGTTGAATATAATGACTTGTGATATCATCCAGACCAATTCTTTTCCACTCTTTCTCAATCTCTTTGTTATGGTTTGTTGTTTACAGATGTTTTCTACCTGATGGCCATCGATAGATCTTGACATTTCATCCACAAATATTTCAGCAAGATGAAAAATCTCTCTCTCTCTGTCCAGCTCTCTAGCTTGTTAAAGATCCTGAAATTAGCCTAGATCATCTAGGCCATGTGTGGGCTTATCCTTAAATCATTCACCAGGACTACAGAAGTCTGTTCATTTGTTTGATTACATTCAGGTCCCATGCTACCCTGGAAATTGGGGACGAATTCATTTTTCAGATAAAACAAAAAGAGTGCTTTAATTAGAAAAGGGGGAAATAAAATCTGGTTACAAAATATGATTGTGCTTTAAATTGAAATTAAATATGGAATATTAAATATTGACATGTGCTTTCTAAATTAAAATTTGATCATATCACTATTGCATTTAATTTTTTTAGATAATTATCCATTTTTTGAATTTGAATTTCTCAGAGCAGGTGCCCACAGAAAACTAGGATTTAACAATATGGAGTCAAATCTGATGTTTGTCCATGAAATATAAATTCTATAGTGAACACTGTTTTGAGGAGAACCATCAAGACTCCCAGCAATGCTGAAGGCAATGGAGGATCTGGGTGGTGTTACATAGTCTCTACTGTAATGAAGTGTCTAGTGTATGTATATATTTGGGTGTGTGGGCCTGTGCATGTGTCTGTACATGTGTGAGTGAGATTCTTGTTCTGCTCTGTCACTATTCAGTTTCTAGATGAGGACCTCAGGCCAAGTGAGGTGAACAAGAACAAAGAATCAGTAATGGGGATTGGCAACTGCAGAAAGATTTTCTTTTCTTTTTCTTTCTTTCTTTCTCTTTCTTTCTTTCTTTCTTTCTTTCTTTCTTTCTTTCTTTCTTTCTTTCTTTATTTCTTTCTTTTTCCTTCCTTCCTTCCTTCTTCTCTCTCTCTTTCATTCTTCTGTTGGAAGATTGTGAATATTAAAAAAACTAATTGCATATTAAAGCCCTAGAATAGTACCTACCGCATAGCAAGTGCTTAGTACCTGTAAATGATGATGATGATGATTCATCAAATGCATTTAGTTCTCCTGAAATTTTAATGTGGCAGCTAAAGGCTTTTTATTTAAACATATCAGTTTCCAATACAGTTGCAGTGTTCTCTGAATATCTCTGTGTCATTGGTCTCAAATTGGTAGGGAAACTTTCTGAAAGACCACATTGAAATCATTAGAGCAGAAGATAACCCAGTGAAGTATACAAGCAGCAATATTCCACCTTGTATACTTTCTTCTCTCTGACTAGAATTACCTTTCCTCCATATGTTCTTCTTCTTCTTGTTGTTTTCTGGGGCTTCTTGAAATTTAGTTCAAGTACCAGCTTACTTGCTTTAGTTTTGGCCTTTGTAGTATCTCTAACATGATTGGACCACAGCTTTAACACTTTTGTAATCATTTGTTTATTTTGCCTGTGTTGCTTCTTACATTATGTAGGCCCATGCATGCTCATAATATGCACTGTTGAAAATATGATTTCATATATACTTTAATATGATGATAAAATAGGATATTTAATCAAATCTGACGTGTATTCATGAAAAATAAATCAAGTTAATGAGAAGGGTAACTATCAATAAAATTGTATCATCCAATGTGGAGCCTGAACCAAGACTTGGGCCCGTGATCCTGGGATCATGACCTGAGATGAAATCAAGAGTCAGGTGCTCAACTGACTGAGCCACCCAGGTTCATCATGGAGAATCATTTTTATTTTTATTTTTTTTAATTTAAAAATTTTATTTATTTATTTATTTTTTTTACTTTATAAAGTTTCATATTTTTTAACATATGCAATTATTTTCCATCATTTACAATGCAGTAGTTGCAATGACACTCAAAACAGAAAAGCAAAGTAAAAAATCAAAACACCAACTTCTGTTTCATGTAATTAGACTTATACAGAAATTAGAAGGTTAAGTAACAACTAGTTAATCACCTAATTTCACAGCTATCTGAAGTGGCAATCGTTATATAGCAGAGAATCATTTTTAAATATTTGGTGCATTCAGTAGAGCCCAGATGAGGATCATACATAAGTAATAGGGTTAACCCAAAGTAAAGGTTACTTTAAACATGAATTAAAGAAGAGAAATAAACAAGACTTTTAATGGATTAAGTTTACCCTCAAGTAAGTTAACTCTCTACCATAAACAGTCATCTAATACATTTTGAATTCTCTTGTCTTATTTGAAACTCAACAGGGTAAAATTAAAAATTTCCAGCATCTAATTATAATATATGACATGAGAGAGAGGACAACATCAGCCCCAAACAAGAAAAATAAGTCAACAAAAACATTTCCAGAAAAGGAAAAGATAATAGAATCAGCATATGAAGAATATAAAGTGCCTGTTATACATATCATAAATATGCTTATGGTTTAAAGGAGAACATGAACATAATGAGGAGAAATTAAAAAGGTAAAAGGAAACAAAATGAGCTTCTAGAGATTAACAACTCATCACCTGAAAAAACAAAGACCAACTCATTATCTAAAATGAAAAATTCACATGACCCAAGTAAAATAAATTTAGGCATTCACTAAGCCAAAATCAGTGACTTTGAATCCATATAGCAAAAAAGCACACCAAAACCATGAAAAGTCCAAATGTCCTGACTGTCTTTGTTCAGTATTTATTATTTCTAATGTGATTTTCATATTTTCAATTATTCTTTTTAATTAAAAATGTTTATTTATTTATTTAGAGAGGGGGGAAGGGCATAGGGAGAGGGAGAAAGAGAATCCCATGCTGTTGGCACAGAGCCTGACATGGGGTTTAATCCCATGAACCGTGAGATCATGACCTGAGTTGAAATCAAGAGTTGGATACTTAACTTACTAAGCCACCCAGGCACCCCCATACTTTCAATTATTTAAGTCATAATTTTCACCTCCTACGTTTTTTTAAACCTTTCTTTAATCACTAGATCTCTTGACTTCGTTACAATAATGTTAATTTTTATTGAAGTATAGAACATTCGTTCAAATCCTCCACTCTTTTCCTTATTTCCTTTTATGTTGCATTTTTAATGTGTATTTTCCTTATTTTTTTTCAAATCATTCAAGGTGGGAAAGCATTTTTTCACCTGAATATTTCTATGTGAAAGGACATAGGTAAGTGCTATCTAAATATCAGAATCAGGTGTGTGATTTTGGACACTCTATACCTAAGTCTGTTATGACACCTTCTTAGTAAGTTTTCCTGGGGATTGAAGTCAGTCTTGACTCTCAGCAGTTCAATGAGGCTTACTGTGAAGGACTTGAAGAAATAGGGTCTGTTTTGTGGCCTGAGAATTATAGTATTTTCTCTGTTCTCCTCACTTCACTTTTAGTAGGATGTCTGATATTAGATGATAAGCTAGAAATACCAGAGAATAATATTTATATGTGGTTCTCATTCACAATTTGAAACATTATACAAAAATTGAGAAATATAGTTGAATATTCATGTGTTTCTGACTACTTCAAAAATTGGAAACATGAGGAAAGGTATGTTGGTGCCTGATTAAAAAAAAAACAGTTTTCATTGTATTCTATCTGCGAGAATGTGTGATTTCAATAGTCCGTTATTTTTTTAAAGAATATATTGAAACTGCATCTTTGTGAACATATTCTTTATGTTAGGAGCAAAAAATCAATGTCCTTAAATATTGGTACTTTGATTAGTACTCTTTTAAAAAACTTTAAACATTTTTATTTTATTTTTGAGAGAGAGAGAGAGAGAGAGAGAGAGTGAGCATGGGAGGTGCACAGAGAGAGAGACACACACAGAATTCAAAATAGGCTCTGGGCTCTGAGCTGTTAGTAATAGAGTCTGATGTGGGGCTCAAACTTATGAACTGTGAGATCATGACCTGAGCTGAAGTCAGATGCTTAACCAACTGAGCCACCAAGGTGTCCCAGTATTATTTTTTTAAGTTTAGTTACTTATTTTGAGAGAGAGAAAATGTGTGTGCATGCATGCAAGCAGGGGAGGGGCAGAAAGAGAGGAAGAGGGAATTCTAAGCAGGCTGCACACTCACCATAGAGCCCAATCTCACAACTGCAAGATCATGACCTGAGCCAAAGTCAAGAATCAGATACTTAACTGACTGAGCCACCAAGGCACCAAGCACTTTGATTAGTATTCTTGTTAGTATAGTCGAAAAAATGTATATGTGGAAATAATTATAAAACTTAAAAATATGGCTTATTTAGTTTTAATCACTTAGATTCCAGCTTATATATTTTTTGGGTGGGATTAAACAATCCCACTTATCACTTATCACTTCCCATGGAAGTGATAGTTGTTCCTCAGCACTAGGACAGGCAATTCCCATGGTATCTGTTAGATTTGTCCAGGTACTAGCTCCTTAAAAATGCAACATCTAGAAATATATCAAGGGTGCCTGGGTGGCTCAGTCAGTTAGGTTATTTAGCATCTGTCTCTTGATTTGGATCAAGCCTTATGTTGGTTTCTGTGCTGAGGATGGAGCCTGCTTTGGATTTTCTCTCTCTCCCTCTGCCCCTTTCTTCTGCTTGCGGTCTCTCTTCATCTAAAACATTTAAAAAATGAAGTATATCAAGCAAACTCTAATATTATGATGGAAATTATGGACATTTCTGTTGTTTGTCTTTCTTGAGTACTGCCTATACTTTTCACAGGCTTCAGGTAGCCTTATTTTCTCTGACTTTAGTTATGAAAAGTAAAAACCTGATTACTCTTGGGCCAATCAAATATTAATTCTTTAGAATTATCAATCAATTGAATACAGAAGACATAAGAGCATAGATGAATCTATTTACCTTCACAATGAAGATTTACAGAGAACCCAGAGGTGTTAAATGGAGAGAAAATATCACCTGAGTTCTCAAAGCATTTATTTCCTGGTTCTCTTCCTTTCTTATAGTTCACACAGAGTCTAGGCATTAGGTAGATTAAAGAATCTAATGTGTCATTAAAATTGATGATTGCCTTATAATAAATGTACTTTTATTTCTATTCATTTTCTTTTTGCCCCTTTCTTCTTCTTCTTCCTCTTTAAACCAGCAGGAGTTGGTTATGTTATTTTCAACCAGAATCCTAATTAATATAATATTCACACACTTTGAGGAAACATAAAATGAAATGCCTTGTTAGTTTTGCAAAGAAAGAAACACACAACAGTAAAATGCATTATGAAGTAGTTTTGAGATTTTCATTTGAGAGCATTTCTGATACAAACAGATTTGGGAAGAGGAGAGCAGAGAAACATAACCGAATTATTTTTTGTAAGCACAGATTTATTCTGCTTATGTAAGTCAGAACCAGGCATTCCAGTGGCTTTCGTGATTAAAATAAATTAGTTATTTGAAGTAATATTGAATTGTTTGGCATGAATCCATTTGATGATGTGTAATTTTTGCACTGGATTGTATTACTTTATCTACTCTCAATCTCTGTCTTATAGGACCAAAGTTACAGAAGTCCTTGGAAGACCTTGTGTGGGGTCCTTCAACAACTCCTTTATGTTAGAGTAGAGGGAAAATATTTTGGTTTCTTTGGAGGTAAAGAGTGCTGTGGGTCGTATGCGGTCCAGGAGTAAGTAAGATTTTCTCAGGGGCATTCACAAACATGAGTAGGAATATGATATCTTCAGGAGCACCTCTCTTAATAACACTTATTTCATGTCCGAGCCAAGCCTTCCCTTTAAGAATTTCTTCTGAGAGAAACTGGACACTAGATTTTGGTTGCTTTTCACTGATTTGGCCATCATAGTTATTTAATTAGCCCCAGTTTCGATCACACGGTTTAGCACCTTTCCAAGAGGCTAATGAGTGTCTTCCTTGTGTTCTCATTCTTCAGTCTTGTCTTGTGTATTTCTTTTTTTTATGTTTATTTATTATTGAGAGCCCTAGTGAGGGCGGGGGGCAGAGAGAGAGGGAGACACAGAATCCAAAGCAGGCTCCAGGCTCTGAGCTGTCAGCACAGAGCCCGACGCGGGGCTCGACCCACAAACTGTGAGATCATGACTCCACCCGAAGGTGGACACTTAACTGACTGAGCCACTCAGGCATCCCTTGTTTTGTGTATTTCAATGACTTCTTAAAAAGAGTTCGTAGTTCTGTAGTGAGCTTTTATTACATCTTCCAATCATTTTCTACTTGTTCATTGTACATAAGGTAACCAAAGAAATGGTCTCTTGAATTTTATTGACACAAATCTCTGGTGGCATCTCATTAGTCACAATACAACCCTTCCTGGAATAAAATCACAGTAATTGGACTACCCTTTCAACTTTCCATTGGTAATATCAAGCCCATCCATATGTTATATGTCCCATCAATTACCCCAAACTTCATACATTCTTTTGATCCTGTTGGTTCATCATCAGCTAACCACATTCACCTGTCTGGTAATTTCACATGTTGGCTTCCTTCAATAAACTAGGATGTGTATCTAAAATATATGTTGATTATGTCATTTCAGGTATATTCCCTTTCCTACCTGAGTAGTAGAACTTGAGATAGTATTGCATTTTTATCTCTCCCCATTTTTCACAAAGAATTTCCATCTCGCACTTACCAATTAAAGTGTTTCTTTCTAGGCAACGTCTATTTCCATTACTTAACTTCTTATCTCAAGTAATATGGATGCTGATCTTTTTTCCTCATTTAGTCAATCTTATTCAGTAACAACTCTCAGTTTTCTACTATTTCATGGAGATACATGTTTATTGCTTATGTTGTTGTTATGTAAGTTCCATGTATTTGACAAGAGCAACAATAATGGCAAATATAAAAAACAAAGCTCCTTCCACTTTTTAGGCCATATTACTTTACCATGGGGAAATGGATATTTCATTGGTTAGCTATTTATAGGATTAAGTGTTATTATTTTACTATTGGAATGAGACCCTCTAGTATTCTCAGATTCTAATAGAGAGAGGCAGAATGCTGCCTAAAACAAAGATTTATTTGATTGTGTATATTATAGATAATACTAGTACACATGTAGAGGTTAAATTGATCTTTGCTAAATGCATGTATTTTGAAAATCTTTTGAGATTAATATTTAATCGATTAATTAGCTCTTTAGAGAATATCCCAAACTGGTTTATAAGAGCAAATGGCAATGTTGTCTGTGTAGCTGTTTTCAAAATCTGTATTTTCAGTTATGAACATTTGGTTTCTTACTCAGATATGTCTGAAATTAACTGAATTTGTTTTCCAGTTTTTCCTCTTAGCTTTAGGATGAGCTGACCTTCCTGATGTATTGGCAGTTTTCTTTGCAAACTTTCTTCATGCTGGAGGGTATTATCAGATTGCAGGCAGGCCTGCTATCTATGGGGTTGGGTAGGTTGTGTATTGCATAGCTCCTTGGGTACCATGTATCTATAATCTCTGTAAGTGCCTCACTTGGAAGTGCATAGTACACAGCGGCATAGCTATAGGTAGTAATTCTGGCCAGAGACTTGATAATCAATTAATAATCTTAAGTCATGAAAATAGAGTGCTCGTCACTAATATCACTTAATGACTATTAGATGTTTTAATTTAGTGAAAATTTGCTTTGCTTGGATTTTCTCTCTCCCATTTTAAATAGCTTTTCTGTATGCTCATGAGATCAAATTGTTTTGATACAGACAGACTGACACATGGAAAATTCATGCCCCTTGGTTCCCTGGGAAACCAGGCTAAGAATAGTTTTCTTTGCACATCCTGGTTTCCTCTAATGAGGACCAGTATAAGAATGTGAATGCCACCATGTAACCTATAAATAACAAGAAATCATTATTTTATGATACTTTTAATGCACATTTGCAGATACGCAAATTATAAAGTACTTCAGATATTTCCATGGATCTAATTATTTCTGACATTTTTCATGTGTGTATACTTGATTATTTTTACTTATTGGATTAGAAAGAGAGCATATGAGAACAATGGTGTATAGATTTTGGGCAGCAACCAGTGATAAAAAAGTTTCCCAGAATATGAGCACTCAAGGTTTTCTAATTAAAACCAGTTTTCAAAATGCATACCACTAAATTAGTTTTTTCTATAATGCTGGTAATCAAGTACTTGATTATTTATTATTCTCATTGTTCACACTTATTACATTATTAAATCCCCTTCTTTGAAAATCTTTTAAAATATTTATTTATTTATTTATTTATTTATTTATTTATTTTGTAGATAACTTGATAAGCACTGTTTGGCTACTGAACATTTATTCAGTATTCAGAAAGGAAAATTTTGGAAGCAAAATTTCCAGATGTAGTACATTACACAGTTTCTTTCACAAATTTTGGAGAATGCATTTTGTTTACTAAAACTTTGCATATGTTATGAATCTCCTTTTTTATTTTATTTCATTTCATTATTTTCAAATGCTTATTGAGTTTTGAGAGAGAGAGAGACAGAGACAGAGAGAGTGCAAGTGAGGGAATGGGAGAGAGAGAGGGGAACAGAAAACCCAAAGTGAACTCTGCACTGACAGCAGAGAGCCCAATGTGGGGCTTGAATTCATCGAACCAGGAGATCATGACCTAAGCTGAAGTCAGACAATCAACTGAGCCACCCAGGTGCCCCACGAATCTCATTTTAATATTTCTTTTTATACATTGCCTTACTTTAAGAGGTCATATATTTGCAAAATATGTACCAAACACAGATATTTGTTGAGGGTTCTGTATACATGGGCAGTGTGAAGAAGGAATTTGTCCTAGAAATTTCAGGATTTTAGATGTTCTCTCCAGTAAGCTAACTTAAATCACAGATAAAATATATGTTTATTGTTAGAAACTAAGCACTCTCTTTAAATGGAAGAAACATGATGGGGAAGCTAAGGCATATTATAATTAGCTATTTATAATGTAAACAGCTTTCAACGTAGTAATGGAAGTATTTATGTCTGGCTAGAACAAGTCACTGAGCAATTTGGCTTTATTTGTTTGAGTGTGAAATTTAACAGATTGCTCTCATTTTTGCCCTTGGTCTGTAAATGACCCCTGTCTTGAGGTGCATTAAAATAACATAGATAGGCAAATTTGGAAAGCCCCATGATGTTCAGCTATGGGAAGGTAAGAATAAAGTATAAATTGTCCCTAGGCCATATGTCTCTATGTACCACGATGTAAAAGAATTTGGGCAAAGTTCTAAGGCTACTAGAGCAAGACACATAGATTAATGGATGACAAAAAAATATTATGAGGGGACTAATGATATATAAAGACAATGATAGCTACCTATGTCCATATCTCCTAATATTCCCTCTCAAAACAATAGAACACAAGAATGGAAAAATAAAATTATGCAAAACCATGTCCTTAGCATAACTTAAATATAGAGAAAGGCCACGTTTCAATATGATTGTAAGTAAAAAAAAGTTACAATTGGATAAAGTGAAAAGTATGAACACAGGATTTTATATCCAAAGTTCTTAAAGTATCAGGGCTATAGAAAAAATGATTTTAACATGAAAATACTTGTACTCATGAGCCCTTCTTGAGGAACCTAGTAGAGGATAAGATATATCCAGCCAAAAGGGACCACAAAAACAAGAACAGGTCCATGGGTGAGCATTTTAGTATATATAAATAAAGATCTAAGACTAAAGGAAATATATGAATGAGGGTGAAAGACTGATATACAAATGTTTTATGTTTTAAAATACTTATGATAATATGTGCTTCGGTGGCTCAGTCTGTTGAACATCTGACTGTTGGTTTTGGCTCAGATCATGACCTCATGGTTTGTGAGTTCTAGCTCCGTGTTCAAGCCCTCTGTGCTGCCAGCACAGACCTCGTTTGGGATTTCTTTCTCCCCCTCTCTCTCCCCCTCCCTGGCTTGCTCCCACTCTGTATCTCTCTCCTCTTCAAAAAATAAACAAAGAAATTTAAATAAATACTACTCTTAGATCACAATGTCATAAAATCAGAAATTATTAACAAAAAACAAAACACAAAAAGCTCTTCTACTTGGAAATTTCAATTAAAGAAATATAAGTTGATGAAAAATACAAGCTGAAATTACAGAACTTATAACAAAATGATGACACCAGTAGGTAATGGTGTCTACCCTTCTACTCTACCCTCCAACAATTATTTGTCTTGCAAAATCTGTCCTAACATAGAACTTGGTCACTTGAGTATGGATTTTTGCTATTTTCATTTGCATAAAGGGATAGGTAGATACATTCATCGTCACTTGGACCATGGGCCAGCAAACTTTGTTTTGTAGAAGGCTGGATAGTATATTTTAGGCTTTAGGATTCATATGATTGTTGAACTACTTAGCTCTGCACCTGCCTGGAATTAGTCATAAGCAATATGTTAACTAATGAGTGTCCCCATGTTCCAATAAAACTTTACTTACAAAAGCAGGCTGTGAGCCACATTTAATCTGTAGTCTATAGTTTGCTGACCTATGATTTGCACTGTTTCTTTCACTTCCACACAAAAAATTCTTGCAAGGGAAGGTGGGGAATGAAGGTGAATCAAATCCTCATTCTCATAGCCATTTCTCCAATGAAGGCATCCAGATGCTCAACAGACACATGAAAAGATGCTCATCATCACTTATCATCTGGAAATGTAAATAAAAATTGCAATGAGTTATCAACTCACACCTGTAAGAATGGCTAAACAAGGATGTGCAGAAAAAGGAACACTCATGTACTGTTGGTGAGAATGCAAACTAGTGTGGCCACCCTAGAAAGTCCTCAAAAAGTTAAAAAATAAGACTACCTTATGATCTAGCAATGGTACTACTTGGTATTTACTTAATGAATACAAAAACACTAATTCAAAGGGATACATGCAGCCCTATGTTTATAGCAGCATCATTTACAATAGCTAAGATATGGAAGTAGCCCATGTGTTCATCGATTGTTGGATGGATAGAGAAGATGTGAGATTAAATATAAATAAATAGAAATATAAATATGAATAATGGAATATTACTCAGCCATAAAAAAGAATGAGATCTTCCCATTTGCAAAGACATGGATGGGACTAGAGAGTATAATGCTAAGCAAAATAAGTCAGAGAAAGACAAATACCGTATGATGTCACTCAGATGTTGAATTTAAGAAAGAAAACAAACAGGCAAAGGGAAAACAATGAGAGAGAGAGAGAGAGAGAGAGAGAGAGAGAGAGAGAGAGAGAGAGAGAGAGAGAGAGAGAAATCAAGAAGCAGACTCTTAATTATACAGAACAACTTGATGGTGACCAGAGGAGAAGGCGGTGGGGGATAGGTGAAATAGGTGATTGGGATTAAGAAGGCCACTTGTGATGAGCACAGAATGATGTATGGAAGTGTTGATATTGCACACCTGAAACTAATAGAATACTGTATTTTAGCTAACGAATTAAAATGAAAACTTAAAAGAATCCTCCCATCTCTATAAACTCATACAGAAGGCTTTGTTCTGTGTGCACTTATCTCATTTGTGAGTTGGAAATTATAATAAGACTAATGATTATAATAGCAGCAGTCATCATGTAATCACTGTAATTTATGGGACACTAGAGAATGGCTTCCTTATCTTCAGAAACCCTGCCTTAGTCCACCAGGCCATTTGGCTTATTTATTTACCTCTTCAGATGCAGACTCTGCTACTTTAAAATGAATCACCATTTATTAGAAATGTGCTAATTTGAAGTCCTGAAGGAGCAATCTTCTGATTTTTAAAAACACAAAAGACTCTGAATGCCAATCTGAAAGACAGAAGGAGAGAATATAATTAGAAACTCTTTACAAGGTCTTAATTTCTCCTCCTTGGATTGAGCATTTTCAATAGTTCTGTACTTTACTTTTTGTCTATTACCCATTTCCACATGCTGTGTCATTTGCTTTGAAATGTGACAAAGTGAGCCCAGGTTCCTGTTGCAGAGGGAGGCATTATTGATTTCTTGGAGAGTAGCAAGAAGACTTGCAATGCTGCTGTTAAACTTGGCTGACAGATCACAACAGCTTGTGACATCTAATTTACTATAATGAAATCATGGGATTCTCTGGCTCTCCGGCCTTAAGGGGAGGTGAAAGTTCAAGAAAGTCGGGATCCTAAGCAGCCAGACGTGAAGGGTGGTTCATTCACACAGTCTAGTCTCATTCTACAAAGATATTAGCTGAATTCACTTGCTCCAAGTCAACCAGATGGTCTTCTCAGCAAATGGAGAGTTATAAATGTCTGATCATTACTGTGCTGGTTACAATTTAATTCTTGATCAGGAAACCTTATTTCTGGTTTCATTTTGAAGCACTACAGATTGTTGTAATTTCACAGCTAAGACTATTTAAACAGAATTTTGTTTTTACGTTTGAGAATGCTTTTAGCAAGCTTTTCAGTTAGCTGGTAAGTCTCTTCTTTCAATAATCTTTCTTTGTTAAGCCATCCAGCACTTTGAGAGGTTCTTAAATCTATTAAGTCCCATTCTGCTTAACTGATATTCTTTCATAACTGTTTTATTTTCATATTGTGCATGACTTTTCTGAGGAAGAAACAAAAGGAAAGCAAACATGATCATAATGGGATTTTCTTTAGGTTTGGTGACTTGCATAGTTTTTTTTTTTTTTTCAGCCTGTAAGACACATTCAACTAAAATCTATGTTTATTCACATATTCTCTGAATGGCTTATGGCCTGTTTCTGCAGATACATAAGGAGTGAGGTGAATCCTGAAAAACAACTAGGAATCTTTTAGCATAACACTATGATTTCATATTTATATTCTTTTACATGAGTAGTCGGTATTCCAATTGGACCTTTGAGGCACAAAATGTTTGCTGAATCATATAGGATGAGTTGAATAACATTCAGCATATATTTCCTACAAAAGGCTGTTCTCAAATGCAAAAAAAGAATAGTATGGCCCTTTGGAAGAGTGCTGGAATCGATGTTCATATACATTTTATTTTCAGTGCTGTCATTTCCTATTCGTGTAGTTATAATGACCATTCACTCTCCGCATCTCAGTTTCCGTATTTTTGAAATGGGGCCAGTGCTACAACCACCATTCTTAAGTGCGTACTGGCCCACAGAGAGAGGCACTTTTGTATGTGCTATTTCATCACTCTTGACAAATCTGTGACCAAAGTATTATCCTCAGTATGCACATAAGAAAACTGAGGCAAAGGGTAGATGATTTCTTGCAAAGTTCAATGGCTGGTAAATGTCTCAGTTGGGACTTAGATCCAGATCTTCTAACTTTGAGCAAAGTTTTCTTTGCACTGAGTTTCAGCTGCTTCCATAAGGGTTTTTACAAGGAGCGAATTGGACTGTGTGAAAAGGAGCGCTTTGTAAACATGAGGTAAGGCTATTAGTTATGATTTTGGCAACTAAGAATTTTTATGTGGGTACACTTTTAAAATCTACATATTGCAATTCACATAATAATCACAATAATAGCCTATCTTTTCTTTAGACCAAAGTGCCAAGAATTATAGAAAGTACTTTGATGAATTAGCACACTTAATGTTCTCTGCACACCTACAAGGTAGATATGAGTAATCCTCATTTTACTTTTGAAAAAGCTAAGCAGTAAGGCTTTGAATTTCAAACAATCTAAATTTCTGGGGTTTTTTAACTTTCTCCTTTTGTAAACTATTAGGTTTGTCTAAAAAATGAAAATAAAGTCAGAGTCTTGAGTGAGGGCTCCTTAATTGAATTTTTATTGCTTCTCCAATGTTCCATAACTATTTAGCTCCAAATGAAAAGGAGATTGAACAGGCAGAAGGAAGGACTGCTCCTGCCTGACTTTTATTGTCACAGGAAGAGACCCTGTACTGCAAACCGTATGGGTCCTAGCTGCTCAATAGTCATCTAGGTAAATTAGAAGATGAGAGAAACTTTTCACAGGATTCTGAGGTGGACAGTGCTGTAAGCTGTTCTCTCTTGGGTGTTCTGCTTGAAGGTTTTACCTCAGTTTGGAATGGTTATGATAGATTCTCTGCAAAGAATGGTAGTCGTGTTCTTCCAGTTGGTTCCTTGTGCATAATGTTTTAAACCCATGTTTTTACCTGCCATTATTTTAGCTGGTTTATGTGTGTGTGTGTGTGTGTGTGTGTGTGTGCACGCACACACACATGCATGCACCTCTATTAGAATACATGTTTTCCCCCTCATTAATATAAATAAATATAAATAACTTCCTATTTTATAGGTTTTATACATAAAATTCTATATTCACAAACAATAGTCATCCTCCCTCTCCCCTGGACTGGAAATGGAGTCATCATACTTGTCAAAAAAGACTATCTCATTTCCACATGGAGGCTTACAGAGGATAAGCAATTGATCTAAACTTCATGAAGAATAAAAGGTCAGCAAACTTCTGTTGTCCCATTATGGTAAGTCAGGCATACTGATTCTCCACTGAGCACAGATATAACATCTGAAAATACCATGAAAGCATCTGCTCAAAGGTTGTAGACTGTGAATAAGACAGTGAAGACTGGCCTGTGCCGGATGTGCAGGTGGGAGAAGACTGGTCAGGTTAACACACCTTGCAGGGCCACTTTTCCCTATGGAGGAGGGCTGTTTGTTGATCCTTAAGTAAGCAACAGAGAGGTTGAGATGCTGAAAAACACTTTGGACATCTTTCCAGGCTGAGGAACATGGATTTGAAGTCTGGACCCTTCGGTGGGGTGCTGTGCCCCAGAGCTAAGTACTGATCTTCAACAAGGCCCTGCAGGACACCGTTGGCCCTTCAGCTTAATTTCATCCCAACTCCTGAAACTGATCCCTGGGTGACACTGCTCCCATATTTCTGGCAGAAACAAGATAATATACTGGCCCAGTTGTTTTGTGTGGTTTTCCAAAATCATTTGTAATAAAATGTTCAGCAAAAAGTTTTAAAAAAATGAGACAAAGGAAAAGGACAATGTGCACAAAGAAGAGCTGAAAAATGAAAAAGAAAGTAGAAGATGGGACTCCATATATTGGAGCTTTTCTGGTGCAAAATAGAAATGATTTTATACTGTATTCAGGAAGTTAAGACAAGATTGAGAGATTTGGCAAATAATTTTAAAATATGAAAAAATGCAAATAGAAATTAAAGAACTAAATAATATAAATTAAGAACTTACATGGTGAATTTAAAAGCAAATTGGATACAACTGAGGAGAGTCTAGTGAGGTAGAACCTAGATGGGAACAAAATACACAGAATTAAAAAAAGAGAGCTAAAAATGTGGAAAAGATTCAGTATAAATGTGATAATCACAAAGGATACACCAAGAAGGCAAATATATGTGAATTGGAGTCCCAGAATAAAAGAAAAGATGGAGTGGGGCACAAGATATATTTGAAGACATAATAATTGAATATGTCTCACCATTTCAAGAAGTTTGAAGAAATCATAAGGATGATAAACAAACAGAAATTCTGGGCCAAATAACATCAAACATTAGTCGATAAGCCCTAGGAAAATAATGAGATAAATGTGAAAAGCAGCCAGAGAAACATCAGCAGATTAGACTTCACAGGAGCAGCAGTTAGATTGACATCAACAGAATGAGATAGAATAGAAAATTATAGGTCATTTTCACTCAGCATAGATGCACAAATACTAAATGAAATATCCCCAAACTAGTCCAACAGTATCTTAAAAGTGTTCTGTAATACACCCATGTGGGATTTATCCCAGGAATGGGTGATTGTTTAAGATTTATAAATCAGTCAATGTAATTTACTTTATTTATAGATTAAAGGGAAAAAGTAACTTATTTTCATAATCAAGTTGTAGGAAAAGTATTTAATAAAATTAAAATTATATGTAAATATATTTATATATAAATATTTATCTATGAAGTCTTAGGTTTCTAGAAAAAGAATGGACAGTTCCTAAGTTTTTCTCCCCCCCTTCAAAAAAAAAAGCCTTTATAAGAAATCTACAGCACACATATTATTTTTTGGCAAAATGAGGAAAGCTTTCTTTTTAAGATTTGTGTAAAATAAAGCTACAACCGTTTCTATTTAGCATGGTTCTCAAGGACCTAGACAGGAGTATAAACCAGGGAAAAATAAAAAATAAAATAAAAAGAAATAAAGATATAAGGATTAGAAGAAGAAATAAGCTCTCAATATTCTCAGATGATGTATTTTATTCCTAGAAAACTCCAAAGAATCCACAAGTCAATTATTTGATATAATGACTAGCATTAGCAAGTTTTCTGGATACAGGATTAAAATGTAAAAACCAAATGTATTTCTATATGCCAGTAATAACAGCTAGGCAATGTAATTTTAAAAAGATACCGCCTACAGTAGTATTGAAAACAATCAAATCCTGAGAAATAAATAAACTATACCAAATCCACATAGGAAAATAGAAAATATTATTGAGAGGACTTTTTAAAAAACCTAAATGAATAGATTTTTCATTAGAACAATATTCATACATTAAAAGACACAATACTGTCAGCTTGTCAATAGTTCTCAAACTGATTGATAGTTTCAGTGCACCTTCATTCAAGTCATAAGGGTACTTTCTTAAAATATGCATGTACGTGTGTAACTTGACGAGTTGATTCCAACATGTATATGAAAATTGAAAAAAGCCAAAACTAGTTAAGACACAGCAATGAAAACTAAGTTGGGAATACTTTTGTACTTGATAATAAGAATTAAGTCCAATTAAGTAATTGAGAAATTAAGCAAATATGTAATTAGTAATTAAGAAAATATAGTAATGTCACAAGGATAGACTGCTATACCAAATCTATAGGACAGAAATAAGACCTCAGGAAGAGCCTCAAGGATAGGTTGAAATTTGTTTTATGAAAAAAAGTTGGCACTGCAGATCTCTGGGGCTCTTCGACAGCTGGTGGTCGAACAATAGGGTAGCATATAAGGAACAGAACTGTAGGTTTACTTCTACTTCACAACATACACAAAATCAATTCTGGGACATTATGTATATAAATGCAAAAATAAAATAGAATAGAATAAAACTTTAAGAAGACAACACAACATGGCTTAGGATAGAAAAAGCGAAACTATATTTTACAATATTAAAAAATATTGATAAGCTTGATCATAAAACTAATTTATATAAGGCAGAAGAGATATTTATAGCATCTACAGCCAGTAAAGAGCTCATCTTCACATTATAAAAACATCTATAAGTCAACATGCAAAAGACAGAAAATCCAACAGTATAATGAGCAAGAGATTTGAGCAGGCATTTGATTTATTTATTAAAATTCTTCCGATGTTTTATTTATTTTTGAGAGAGAGAGAGAGTGCAAGTGGGGTAGGGACAGAGAGAGGTAGACACAGAATCTGAAGAAGGCTGTCAGCATAGAACTTGACGCGGAGCTCAAAATTTTGAACTGTGAGATCATGACCTGAGCCTGAGTTGTACACTTAAGCAACTGAGCCACCTAAGCGCCCCAATGCTAATAAATATAGGAAAAATTACTCAACTATAGTAGCTATCATGTCATGCAAATTAAAACAGTTAGATACCTTTATTTACCCATTAATATAGCTAAAGTTCCAAAGCTGACATTTCAAGTGTTGACAAAGATATGAAGCAACTCGAATTTTATATAATACTAATCACTAACATTCATTCTGAGGAACCAAGCTGTCCCACAGCAGAATTAAGATGGGGGTGAGGTGCTGGAAAAGTCTCTGGAAGTTCTTGCCTCTGTATGTGAATGGTGCACATCTGGGGTGGTGGCGTCTGCAGTGGGGGAAGGAGAGCAGGGTACAGGGAGGAGGAGATCAAGGAGAGCTGGAACCCAAGGGAGACACATTTGCAACACTGATGAAGATATGAGAGTAGTCTTGTGCTCTTTGTCTTCATTTCTATTCCACTTCCTCCAAATCTCCTACACATTTTTTGGCTAATTCTAACCCAGAATCAGACAGAAAAATTTTCTGGGAAACATAGTTCACAGTTTAACAAAATTGATAATACAATTATTCAACATATTTTACAACAAAAATTTAACCATCTATGAGTTAGATGAAAAGACAAGAAACAGTATCAAAGAGTTAAAACCTATGTCAATTCCAAAACCTATTTGGAATTAAGCATTCCTAGATTTGAATATAGGCTTTTACCCTTTCTGTCACTTTTGGCAAGTTCCTTAATCCCTTGGATTCTTGGTTTCTTTGCCCATAAAATTAGGAATATGATGAGTTGTGGACTTGTTTAAGGATAAATATCATAACACATTTACATTTCTCAAGACAGTGCCTAGTTGGTTGCAAACTTCAATAAACAGGTTCCCTTAGCAACACCACTAATGGATAACTTGTAAAGACACTTGGATATTAGAATCTCCTGGAGAGCTTTTAAAATAGAAAAGATACAGATTCTTCCCAGAGAGACTCTGGTTTATTTGGTGTATCTCCCTGTCAGTAGGGGACCAGCTACATTAGGATACCTCTACTTTACCAATTTCCTCAGTCACAGAGAAAGTCAGACTCTGTTAGCTTTCTGCGACCAGCACCTTTTGTTTATAAGGCTTTTTTAGAAAACCTTTTTATAAAACTTAGACATGTTTCCAGAGGGTGTATGTACTCTAACAGCCATCAGATTTACAAGTCACTCTGATGACCTTGAGTGAAAATGTGAGAAATCCTTGAGAGGAACATGGGGCACATCCCCATTTTCATCAATATTTTCAGAAGCTAGTAATGTAGAAAGCTAAAATCATCTATTATTATTAGTTTTGAGATTACTGCTCCTTCAGTGGGTGACCTTTCAATGACCTGTGTACCAGAATGGAGCATGGGCTGCATAAGAGACATTCATAGTGTAGCCCCCTCATCAATGACTACAGAAGGAAGAAATGTCATACCATCAAGAAATTTAACTATGAGATATTGTGGGGAATTAATTCACAAGTATGCTGAATGCAGTATGAGTGAAGAGAAGTGAAAATTTGCTCCTTAGAATTCAGTGGGAAGGCAACTACTAATCTTCAAGTTGTAGATGAGTTCCCTTTCATTGGCAGGCACTTTTTAATGCTTTAAAAGTTTAATACTCTCTGGAGAGGAGTAAAATGTGTTTTTAAGTGCCATTTGTTGTGTGTTCCGAGAAAGTGAAGTAGAAATGGGAACATTAGGGTCATAGTGTGTTGTTATTGAAAATGAATCCCATTTTACCTCTACTTCACAGTATTCATTTATTTTTTATAAAATGAGTTCATCCATATTTTAAGATTTAAGATCTACCTTTCAGGTTTGTCCTCTGGTGTATAGGCTTTTTTTTTTCTTCCTTTTTTCTTTTGTGTGTGGTTGGCAGTTCAATTGTTAGAGTTGTATTTTCTCAGATTGTCCTGCTATACTCCAGGCTATGATTTCTTTGAACTAAATTGGTTGTATGAATTAATGAAAATCAGAGAAGAGGGAAGAAAGATAAAGATATTAAAATATTATGTTTGGGGACAGCCGGCCCAGTCAAAACTTTTGAATAAAGCTCAGACATGAGCAGTTTTTGGAGGGAGTCTGAATTTGGCATTGCACTGTTGGAAAATCAAAGTCCTTTAGGTATTTCTTCAGATTTAGATAAAAATAAGTGTATGATTTTTCATGTACAGGTATGGGGTTTGAAATTGCTTTTCCTCTCTTCATCTTATTCTAATTTTACAATAGTTGACATATTCAGTAAACATTCGTTGAGTTCTACAATGTGCCAAGAACTGTTCCAGGCAATAGTGGAAACACGAAGTTCATGTTCTCCTGGGGATTATAATTAATTCATCCCTACAATTAGGGTTGTCCATTGTTGGAAAAATCTTTATGTACTGTAGGCTCTTTTAGAGGCTGCTATCATTCTTTCAGACACATGTTTAACCCCTAAGACCTAACTGGTACCAATTCCTCATTCAATAGACTCTGAAATACTCCCCAGTCATTGCCTGTAGATGTAATAATGGAAATTTTAAAGGATATCAATTGTCTAAAACAAGTTGTACCAGATATTCTCCCCATTATCTACATGCACCATCATGCTTGGTCCTGACAATAATGCTAAGAAGCAGAGACTGTTATTTTGCCCCATTTTCCTATACTAAAGAAAGAGTTTTAAAGAAGTCAAAGCACTTGTCCAAGGTTACTTGGCAAATAGATGCCCAGCTCAGAATCAAATTCAAAACAGTACAATCAAAATACAAGGCCCTTAACTTCCTACACAAGTAAAAGAAATATTATTTCTCACACATATAAGTACTCTCATTTTGAAATACATGGATGCTGTTATTAATTTAATGTCAAGTAGTTTAAAGAGACAATGGTGAGCAACCATCACTTTCATTGTTTTTTTTCTTATAAAAGTATAGTTTATAACTACTTGTAAAAGTATATACTATTACACTTTAAGCTTCTTGAAGGTAAGGAATATGATTTTCTTCAACTGCGTATTTCCCCTTTGTAGACCACATTTGTCATGTAGAAGGAGGGTAACAAAAGTTTGGTAAATTCAGAAGAATGTAGATGAATGAATCCCATTACTAATTAAATAGAATAGTCGTTCAGACATCTGCCACATAATATATATGCAGCAAGTATTGAGGTGAAATGAGTAATAGGAAAGCAAGATGTGGGTAAACAAAGGAGAACGTGAGAGACACATGTCAGTAACAAGAAAGACAAGTTGAACAAGTTAAAAGGGCAAATTCTCATTGACACATTTTCCCTCTTTGTTTACTTAAAACTTATATCTAGCACACTCATTTTAAAAGAATAAAATGATTAAATCCATTGTTAAAATTCAACAATGCTTGCTTGACATTGGTGTGCGGTTTGTTTTCCTGCATCCCATAACCAGATATAGTTACTTAAATTTCATGCGTGAAACCCCCCACAATAAAAAAAATCTATTTTATATCTAGGAAGAGCACATTGAGTTTTGGGATCCCTAAAGAAATAATTAATTGTTTTTCTACTTTGTAATTTTATGGAGACAGTGAGAGGTAATGAATAATTTCAAGATATGGCATTTTAATGTTTCTTTGTTTTTATTTTTCTCTTTATAATTTTTGAATTGACTTTAATTAAACAGTCCTCTGTTTATGAGAGACACAGGAAACTTAATATCCTCAAATTAAGGAAAACAAAGAAAAGAGAGAAAAACACTGAACAAAATTGGTTTCTTGTACTTTTGCTTTGTGATTTGAGGTTTTCCTCTTTCTTTATTTTTTAAAGACAGATTTGATTTAAAAAAAAAAAAAGCGCACCCTGGGAGCTTTCACAGCTCTTGTCTGAGGTGAATGGAGTTTCATTAATTTCGTATGAAATCTTATGTGACAGTATAATTATAATATTATACAGTTTAGCTAGATGGCTTTAAAGGATCTGCCAGAACAGCCTCAGAAATGAAGGGTCATGCAGGGTACAAGGAGTCTTCAAGATTAAATTTTGAAAACAAAGTACTCTTGGCAAGGGACACGATTGCTAATGGGTGTCTATATTTGAGGTGGCTTCCATTGCTCATAAAATACCTAATAGCTCAGTGTTACGTCTCTAATTCTTTGAAATGCCAATCACTTTGGTTTACATTTTTCTTTGCTTTGGTAAGAACCTAGGACAAATAAACTGATCGAGAAGGTAGCACAGATAGGAGAGATGAAGCACTCCATGCTTTGGTATGAAGTGGGAGTAGTTCTGGATATTAGAAATTCACTCAGAATAATTGGAGACTCAGGAGTGTAACAGGCAAAACTTTTCTCCACTGAAAGTACTTTCCTTTAGTACATATTTGAGGACACATTGATATTTGGAACTTTCCAAACACGTTGGTTCCAAGACATCGACTATTTCAGTATTACTCATTTGTACTCATCCACACTTATCAATTTTATGGCAGATTGGACTGCCTAATGATTTTAATGGAGATTATAGGTAAAAGAAAACATTAAATATCAAGTGTAATCCTAACATAGTGGGAAGTCAAGTTTCTTATTCTCTTGTATGCATAGGTCTTTACTCTAACACATTCAGTTTTTGCCCTCTCAACACAAGTGGTTGGGGAAATCAAGAAATCAAGAAAGCACAGAAATGGAAAACCAGATTTTGCTCTTTGTTATTTCTAGCTTGGTAATATTGTGTTGTTGCTGTTGGTTTTTTCTCCAGAATGCCGTAACAACCAGTCCATTAAATGGGGGGCAAATATCAACCTGATTGGCATTTTGGAGATAATACAGATCATGTTTTGGGTTTCTTTTAGTTGGTTATTTTGAGAAAATAGTCACAGGATCCTTATGGTGCACTGTAGTGAAAACAACTTGGAGTAGAAGTTTATTTGTTGTGTGACAGTAAATAATTTCCTTAAAGTTTGCTGAACAGATATTTGTTCATTTATAAAATGGAAATGGACTCTATGGTCATAGGAAGTAGCTTTAAGTCCTATAATTTATTGACTTCCAGGTTTATATAACTACCACTTTGAGACTAATGTGCTGTGCTAGGCTAAAACCTTGGTGAATGTGTTCCTTCTTATTCAATTATAAATTGACAGGATGAAAACTTTAAAAAATACCAATTACTTAACTTTCAAATAAGAATGCAAAATTTAGGAGCCTTCAAAAAGCTCATGACTTAAACTTTTCTGTTTGATACATTCAAAATTAATGAGATGTTTAAACTTTATGGGAATTAGGAATGCTTGGGAGGGGAAAAAAAAACATCCCCAAGACAAGTTTTAATTTTTGAGGGTCCAAATGTTTTAGAAATGCTCAGTAGGTTAAGCCTCCGACTTAGGCTCAGATCATGATCTCAAGGTCCTGAGTTTGTGCCCCATGTCGGGCTCTGTGCTGACAGTTCAGTCTGGAGCCTGCTTCAGATTTTGTGTCTCCCTCTCTCTCTGTGCGTCCCCTGCTCACAGTGTCTTTCTTTCTCAAAAATAAACATTTAAATAAAATAAAATAAAATAAAATATAAAAAGGTTATACATTGAACAGCAATCTAGCACATTTTGACATAATCTGGGACATTATCAATATAAAAATATTAGTTCTTTCAAAAACAGAATTTTTATTTAATCCTCTGGGGTAGCATGAGGCAAATTTTGACATAGTTCCAGCATTTGAACTTTCAAATAGCAATACATATAATTTCACACAAAATGGAAACATAGAAAACAGGAATATTAAATACTATAAAATCTGCGTGCATTCTCCTTTGAATTAAAAAAGTGTTGTAATATACATTTTACTTCATTTTTCTAATTCTCCATAGATAAAACAAAATGAGGGTCAAAGAATTATCTGGAGAATTTTGGAAAACATTGTTACTAAATTTATGAACCTGGATTTTAAGAAGCACAATTTGAATTTAAGAGATGTGAGGGTTGTATTTGTATCACATATTACTTACTAAATTTTAGATATTTAATGAAGCAAATAATTTAAAAAGTAGCTAATAAGCAAGAGGGCAGGAATCTAAGAAAGAAAGCCAGTCTATGATGAATAATAAATATTGTCTTTCTCTCTTCCTTACCTCTTGGTTTTGTCATTAAAAGGTAATGAATTTTCCATTCAGAAGCATAATAAAAAGTGGTTGGTATGTATTTTTGTTGCAGCATTACTTTCAGAGAAAACATAAAACATTCTTCAAGTCTCAGATTAGTGGTGTGATGAAGTAAAACATGGTATCATATGAAAGATGGTTATTAAAATTATGATTTTATACATATGTACTATACTTATAGGTTGTGTATGATAGGCTTAAATTCTGATTGGCCAGTGGTCCATTCTGATTGCTTTGTTCCCTGCTAACTAGGTTGTTAAATATTTTAAATATCACTTACAAGACTTGTAATATTTAAAATAATGATATAAGGTTATTTAAACAGAGTTTAATGCAAAATGTAACATAAAGATTAACTTCTATATTTTAGAAAGTCATTGAATATTTAAAGAATAAACTACCTGGGGGGAGCCAGGTTGGCTCAGTCAGTTAAACTCCTGACTCTTGGTTTCAGCTCAAGTCACGATCTCACAGTTCATGAAATGGAGTCCCACATCGGGCTGTTAGCACAGAGCCTGCTTGAAGATTCTTTCTCTCTCCTTTTCTCTCTGTCCCTCCCCCTGCTCATACTCTCTCTCTTTCTTTAAAAATAAACAAATAAACATAAAAATAAAATTTTTGAAAAATAGAGTAAAAACTTCTGACATTATCAAGACAGGTAGATGGTCAGTGTGATAGTTAATTTTACATCAAACTTCACTGGGCTAAGGAATGTCCAGATAGCTCATAAACATTATTTAAGGGTGTGTGCGGAGAGATGTTTTCAGGAGGGGATTAACATTGGAGTCAGAAGGTATTGTCCAATACTATGAGGGCTTGGGTAAAACAAAAAGTGAAGAAAGAGTGAATTGACTCTTGGTTAAGCTGAACATCCATCTTCTCCTGCCCTCAGATATAAATACTCCTGGTTCTTGGGTTTTAGGACATGAACTGGGACTCATATCATTAGTTCCCCAGGCTTTTTTACTCAGAATTATAAAAACAGCTTTTTTTGTTCATTAGCCTGTAGATTTCAGAGTGTGAAGTCTTCTTGGATTCCATAATCATGTGAGCCATTATAAATATATCCCTAAGTTTTATATCCTTTGAAGACATCTCAACTTATTTGACAGCAAATTTTTGATGGCTTTGATTTATTGAGTTTTACCAAAGGATTCTGCTTAATTTTCATGGAAACTATAATTGCCTTTCATCTTCATATTTTACGTTTATATAATAGTTCACTATATTATTATATAATTCAATTATTTTATTTATATATTATGTATTACAAACACAACAATGGCTACCCATTATTTGGGAGCCCTGGAATAATTTTTGTGTTTACCCTAAAACATCTGTGACTCAGTAAAATGTGTAGTCTATTTATCCAAATTCTATTAATACTCTCGTAGTGGTCTAAAATTCTGGAAGCCAAACACATTGTGAGCTGGCTGGACTTTACTGAAAAATAACCTTAATCTTTTTTCTTCATTTGTGAATCCAGGGAATGCTATGGCCATAGTTGCAACACAGATTTGCTGCATGGAAGTCAGCACTTCTGAGCCATCAGAGACAGGAAGTCCCATAAGATCTAATGACCAGGAGGCAGAGATTAAAATGGCAATTATTATTTCACACTGGAATAAGCATTTTTTCATCCTGAGGATTCTAAAACAATAACAAAATGATTCTGGAAACATGGTCTAAACAATATAAAGAACCAGAAGATATGAATGGTTTCTATGATACTTAAGACAGATCTCATTGCCAAACGGGAGTCTTAGAATATTTTTTTAATGTTTATTTATTATTTTTGAGAGATAGAGAGAGAGAGAGAGAGAGAGAGAGAGAAAGAGAGAGACAGCATAGGCAGGGGAGGGGCAGAGAGGGAGATACAGAATCTGAAGCAGGCTCGAGCGCTCAGCACAGAGCCCAATGCAGGGCTCAAATCCACAAACTGTGAGATCATGACGAATCATTCTCACCCTCAGGACACAGGGAGGAATGGGAAAGGGAGAGGTTACCCTTCCTTTCTGGGAGGAACAAAACAAAACAAAGCAACACAACACAACACAACACAACACAAAACAAAACAAAACAAAAGCACCAGTCACTACAACAGAAAAGCAAACAACACAGAAACCTCTACTCCATACCTGACCTCATTCTTTAGTCCCTATTTACAGCAAAATGCCTAGAAAGAGTTGTCAATACTTGCTATTTCCAATTTCCTTTCTCTTATTGTGTTTTAAATTCAATCTAAGCCAGTTTTCTCTTATAGTCTGTTGAAACTGTTTCTGTCAATGTCAGTAATGACCTCTACATTGCTAAATCTAGTGGTAAATTCACAGTCCACACCTTACTTGACCTATTGGCAGCATTTGACTTGGTTGCCATACCCTCGCTTTGATACGCATTTTTTTCCCCGCCTGGCTTCTGGAACAACATGAAACTCCTAGTTTAACTTCTATCTCAAAGACAAATCTTTTGAAGTCTACTTCCTTGGTTCTCTAAATCCTAAACCTTGGAGTATCCCAGGGAATAAACCTCCTTATATGTACAATGCATACCCATTCTCAAGATTTTTAATGTCATTTGTAAGTTTTTGATACCTGAATTTGTTTATTTAGCTTATGCCTCTCCCCTAAAATCAAAACTTGGATATCTAACTTCAGGGCACCTTGGGTGGCTTATTAAGCATCTGACTTTGGCTCACGTCATGATCTCATGGTTCATGAGTTCAAGCCCCATGTCAGGATCTGTGCTGACAGATCAGAGCCTGGAGCCTGCTTCAGATTTTGTGTCTCCCACTCTCTCTCTGCCCCTCCCCAACTTGTGCTATGTCTCTCTCTCTCTCTCTCTCTCTCTCTGTCTCTGTCTCTCTCTCTCAAAAATAAATAAACATTAACAAAATAACAAAAAAATACCTTGGATATCTAACTTTTTCCCTGTCTGAGTAAATGTCTATATTTTCCTTCATACTGTTCTGAAATGCCCAAGATTTCAATATCACCCCAAAACCAGAAACCTCCAGGGAGACCGAGTCACACATGTAAAAGCAAAGGGCAGTTTTATTATGGCTGAGGCTCCCCGGGCCTAAGTTCGGTCTCACCAGCGCAGTGGATCCGTGCTGAGAGCCCCGAGCAAGGGCTGAGTAGCGTTTTTATGGGGTTTGGGAAGGGGGAGTTACAAGAAATTGTGACATAGGTACAGTGACCCAATCATAATGGTACAACAGTATTGGCAGCAGCTCTAACCATACACACTGTTCAGAGCGTTCCTTACTTTTGGCGGGACCCAATTACAACATTTAGGGTATCTTTGAAACTAACCAATTACAGAGTGAGTTCAGGGTCTTGTTTGGTGACTATGAGGTTAACTTTAACACTAGGTAACAGGGTCCTATCTAAAGTTCCCATCTGCAGGCCTTACCCTTAGGAATGTGGGGAGAGGTAGCTGGGCTTTCCTGATTGGGTACCGCAAAGTGATGTCTTTTGCCCTGGTAATGTATAACCGCCTAATGGTTCCGGAGGGACTGACCTTAGGCCTTCTAGCTTAGAGAGGAAACTTAAAGCCTGTCATGGCGTCTGTTTGGTTCAGACTCATGTTTTTACAATTCCAACAACAAAATTTTGGACTTCTAATGTTTTAGGTATCTTATCTGTTCATATGTCCTGTGAGCTATGCCTTCAGAATATATCTAGAATCCAAGCATTTCTTGTCGCTTCTGTTACTCATCAACCTGTCTTTGACTTGGATTTGGGCCAATTATCTTACTGTGTCTCCCTGCTTCCACCCTGACCTCCTACAGTCTATCTCCACAAAGAAGCTATAGTGATTCTTTTAGACAAGGTGCAAGATCATATTACTCCTCTGCTTCAAACCTCTACTGGCTTCCCACTTTGTGTAAAATAAAAGTCCATGTTTATAGCAGGCCCTTCAGGATCTGAGCCTGCTCCTTCTTGGACTTCACCTTGACAACTGGTTCTAACTACAGTGCCCTTTTTGCTCTTCTTTGAGATGAAGCACATTTCTGCCTTGGGGTTTTAGAACTGGCCATTTCCCCAGCCTGGAATACTTTTCCTTAGTTTTATGCATATGAATAGTCTTTTCACGTTTTTTCAAGTCTTGCTCAAATTGTACTTCTTCTTGACTATTCTATTTAAAATAGAAATATCCCCCTCCCCGACATTATCTCCTTCCCTTCTTTATTTTTATAGCATTATTTACCTGTTGACATGTGATTGAGTTGTCTTCAGCATTTGTAATATAATAGGACACCCTCCCTTTCCCACTCAGTAGAAGCAGCATGTCTCTTTAACTTAAAATGATTGATTAGTTTTAGAACACTGGAGTGGACAGGTACCTCTTCTCAGCAACTCTACAGTTATCCTATTGAACTTGAATGATCAAAAAAAATCCTCATCATTATAATTTCACTTAGTCAATTTGTGATATATTTTGACAAATAGCTATTAGGGTTCAGAAAATATAGTTCTGGCCAGCAATAATTCATGTTGAAAATTTCAAGAGTTTTAGGTTTATATATATATACACACATGCACACACACACACACACACACACACACACACACATTCATTCATTTTTAGAGAGAGCACATGAGCACAAGTGAGGAAAGAGTAGAGAGAGAGGGGGGAGAGAGAATCCCAAACAGGGGATTGACACAGGGTTCCAACTCTCCACCATGAGATCATGACCTAAGCCAAAATCAAGATTCAAATGTTTAAGCAAACTGATGCCAACTGGGCACAACCCAGGCACCCCTGACCATTTATATTTTTGAAAATAACTTTAGAACCAATTGTCAGTGATAGTGTTACTATTATTGAAAGCCCTGCATTAACTGGAGGATTTTTTTGTGCATGTTATTTATATATATGTATTATCTCATTTAATCCTCTCACTAACCTTTCAGTGTAGATATTATTATCTTGATCTCCAAGGTGAGAAAATGAGGCTCACAAGGTTAAGTGATTTGTTGTGTGACTTGGTAAGTGGCAGGCCTGTTTGGCAACTGACCACAGGTTCTTCCCACTCACTGTAAACTGTCATGTAAAATCAACTCTAAAATGGAGATCAGTGTATGTGTGTGGAACACAGCAACTCATGATTCTAATCTCAAAATGATTTTCCATGTATTTTGGGAATATACATGCTTTGTAGACATGATAGGTAAATTTCTGAAGGAAGTGTCGCCCTTCAAGAAATTATTTACTAATGAACATGTGCACTAATAAACATGAGCACATTGTCTTTATCTCTAAATTCCTTACTTACATGCTAATCTATTATATTTATGGTCTTATGAAATATGATGTGGATATTTTTCCACCTTTGTATTATTTTAAGTTTTACTGTCTATATGATGGAAATGTACAAGGTTTTTTTTTTTTGCTTTTTTTAATATAAGAGGTTTTTTTTTAAAGTGAAAAACACTTGAAGTTTTATCCCTGAATGAGTGCTTCTCCATGTGTGATAACTATTCTTAATACTTAGAGGCAGGAAAGTCCTTTGTCAGTTACTATGCTGAACACCAAAGATGATCCCAAAGCAAAAGTAAAAACTTGATAGAGTTGCTAGTAGTGCAGGAGATGAAGACTCATGTTTCCATCTCTTTTAAGCTGCTAATTTCAAGTTTGTGAATCAAAATACAATTCCACCAAATGTCTTATGCAGGAAATGAGAGAGAAAAAAAACTGAATGAAATGATGCTGGTTGCATAAGAGATGTGGAATGCAGCATGATCATAATGCCTATATGATAATTGCAACCACTATAAAATGTTATGGCAGAAACCTGTTATTTTAAAAAAAATGCAGTGATTCTGTATTGTGTAAAATATGAACTTCTTTTAGTGGAAGTATAATATTGCTGCCTCATCAGGCCCTGGTGCAGGGAAGAGAATTAATTAACCCAGAAGAGTGCCCCAAATAGATACTTAATATATACTGGTTCTCTGTATCTTTATCAATATGTGGATAATGTTTGATAAGAAATTGGATGAGATAGGCTTGTTCTCTTTAATACAGTATGAAGGTGCTTACATTCTGTTTAATTCAATAAACTCACTACTGGAGGGATCTTTACTGCGGCAGTTGAGTTTGGTGGCCAACAATATAGGCTGTGGAATCAGATAGACCTCACTTCCACCCTTCCGTCTGACGTTCACAGCTGGGTGGTCTGGGGACATTCTTCTTGCTTGATTCTTCAATTTTTACTCAATAAGCACAGGGTGGTTGTCAAGATTAAAAATGAATCTATATAGGAAGTGCTCAACACAGTGTCTCTCACAAAACAGAACTTAAGGAAATTTAGATATGATGATTAATTGCTTTATTTTGTTGACTTCCCTCTCATCTTTTTTCCCTTGCAGTTTCTGTTTTCCTTTTATTTTTATAAATTAGAGAATCCTGCTTACAAGTCATTAGTTGCCTTTATTTCTGGAGTTAGAGATGTGAAATGTCTTTTGGAAGAACACAACGTAAAATATACTAGTCCTGCAGGTGCGCTGCTGGGAAAGGCCATGACTGAAGATTCCTAGGCCTGGCAGAGGCTGCTCTCCCCACAGCCTTTGCAGGGCGGAAATCTGAGACCACTGAGGAAGAGGAGTGATCAAATTGGTAGCAAACCCAGGAGACCTCTTGGAAAGAAGGATTAAGATTCTCATCTTTGATCTCTCTCTCTCTCTCTTTAAGGAAAATCAGCTTCATTGATGTGTGATGTGAATACAGTGAAATTCTAATTTTAAGTGAAGTGAGCCTTTCACTTTCAATATTCAAATGTTGGGTGGAGTCTCTGATATACTAGTATGGACCTGACAGAGTAGGAAAAGAGGCCATAGATCCCTGCAGGGAAACTCACCATAAGGAGAGAAGGAGTGAAAATTAGTAGTATCCTGGAATCAGCATCTGGGTCTGAGATGTGCTGCAGGATGATTACCTGCTGTCTGTGCGAAGCCTTAGTTAGGCTAACACTTGAAGATGAAAAGTGTTTTGAATGTTCCTTGGAGAAAAATGTGAAAAATATATGAATGCATGTGACTTTAAGATTCTTTCAAGAAGACAGTTGTAATTTTGCAAAGTCTTTTTATATAGGAAACAAGGATACAGTATCTGAATTAAACCAAGACACGGACATTCTCCATTTCCTTTCAGTTACAGCAATAATAGCAATCATAGTAGAGAATGGAGATTCCCAACATACTGGAGAGCTTTCAGTTCTTCTCTGGGAGGTATTTGTGTTCATGGTGAGTCCTTTTTACTCAGTTACTATGTGGGAATATGAGCCAGACTCGGTAAGGAGGAGAAAACAGCAAAGAAGATAATTTTTTGATAGTATATTGGAAGACTATATCCATATTGATTTAATTTTTGAAAGATATGTGATCTTACTGTAAATCTGAAGATGGCAAAATGTAATGTGTGTGTATATATGTGTATAGGCACGTATATATAGCTTCTAAGCTACATATTCTTAACACTACTATTATTTTTATTTTAATCATTAGGGACAAATCCAGAATTTATTGAGCATGCAAAAATGAACTAGATTTCTTTTTTTTTAAGTTTTAACGTTTATTTATTTTTGAGAGAGAGAGAGACAGAGAGAGGCAGAGCATGAGTGGAGGAGGGGCAGAGAGAAGGAGACAGAATCTGAAGCAGCTCCAGGCCCTGAGCTGTCAGCGCAGAGCCGGATGGAGGGCTTGAACCTACAAGCCGTTGTGACCATGACAAGAGACAAAGTCAATGCTTAACAACCGGGCCGCCCAGGCACCCCAAAAATGAGCTAAACTTCTAATCTCAAGGAGTTTATAGCATGTTAGGTGAAATAGACATGTTTGCAAATAATTTTCATTATATGAGTTGAGGTCATTGAGTTAGGTTGGGGAAAATCATAGGATTCTTATGAGAAGAAATAGTAGAAGAGGAATTCTAGTGGGTGGTGGGATTACCATAATCAGACAGGGAAGTTCAAAACTCAGGAGAATAATAAAGAGTTGGATGTGCCTGGTTAATGGGTGAGTTAATCAGAGTTAATGCTGGTAAGAGAATCAGTAGCCAGATTAGAAGGCAGTTGGACTTTTACTGCCTGTGAGAAGCTGGGAATGACACAAGATGAGCCTCGTGGGGATAGGTATTCTGTCTGTCAGTCAAGATGTGAAGGACTGAAGATAAAGGACAGAGGGAAGTGACTGCCTGAGGTTTTAGTGAACTTCTGTCTATAATTTGCCCAGAATCTGAGTGATTTTGTATAAATGTTTTTTTTTAAGTTTTTAAAAAACTTTTTATTGATTTATTTTGAGAGAGAGAAGGAGAGAGAGAATACCAAGAAGGCTCTGTGTGGTCAGCCCAGAGTCTTATGCACGATCAGTCCTACTAATTGTGAGATCATGACCTGTGCTGAAATCAAGAATTAGATGGTTACCTAACTGAGCCACTTAGGTGCCCTGACTTTATGTAAATATTGACAAATATGGGAGAAGACATTGTAGGTAGTGTGTGGCTTCATGTTTTTCAGACATTTAAAGCTTGTAAATAATATGGCTTGTAGGTCTCCTAACAGAAGAAATTGCTATCAAGAAATTAAATGAGGATATAAAAGCACCCTCAGAATTATCATTTTTGCAGCCCAAATAACAGCTTACCTTGGTTTAATTAAAATGTCTAGTTCGTTTAAATAAATTCCATTGTGGATTACAAAAATCTAATAGAAAATTAAGTTTGCAAGTACTACGCCAAGATCAAATATTTGACTACTATGGTGTTTCCAAATGAAAATGAAAATTTTAATGCCATAATAATACTTTTCTTGTTCCTTTGCCTTTAAATATTGGTCATGGACATGGATCACTTTTACACACCTTTGGGTTCTCAGACCTACTGGGAAGGCCCCAAAACTGCAGCTAAAAATGGTTAATTTTCAATGCCATTAGAGTAGAATGTGAAGTATCTTTTTTTTTTTTTTTCTGGTGAGATTCAAGGTATTCTTTTCCTGGACTATTCTCCAATGGCAGTAATCATTCAGGGCCTTCAAGACTTTTTTGAAGTCACTACATCCCCAATGGAATAAATGGTATAACCAGACAAGGAACTTACTCATGATAGCTGAAGTCATTCATATCTACTAATAACATTTAATTTCCTTCAAAGTATAAGAACTTAGTAAAAGCCTCATTCACTGGTCCCTAAGACACACTGTGTGAGTATGAGTGTGTGGGGGGGGAGGGGGAGGGTTGTGTAGCACTGTAGTACTAGGTGCTACAGTCATGGGCTGAGACACAAGATTTATAATGTTTGGTAACCAACATATTAGCTACCTATTGCTGAATACACAGCACCCACCATTTGGAAGTTTAAAATAACAATAATTTAATATTTATCATGAGACAAGTGGTTTGTTAAGATGGTCTGTAGACCTGAGCTGGACTTTGGAAAGTTCTCTCGTGTGCCCGTCTTTGGTCAGCTGTAGGTCTGCCAGGTGGATTTACTTACCTTGGCTGGATGCTCTCCTGTGTATGGAGCTTCAGTGGGGACATGTGTGCCACAGCTTTCCTGGGCATGTTTCATTTTCTAAGATGCCAGCCCAAGTATGTTCTAATGGAAAATGCAAAGGAGGAAAAGAGAACATGGAACCTCATAAATATCTCTTAAGCTTTAGTCGTGGAACAGGAATATCGTCCTACTGTCACCTTCTATTGGCCCAAACAATTTTCAAAATCTAGTCTATGTTTAAGGAGGGAGAAAACAGACTATCTTTCTTGATGGTAGGAAGTGATAGATAAAGGCAGAGTAAATAATTGGGGTCATTTCTATAAATAATCTGCTGCGTTTAGGGGTGCCAGAGTGGCTCAGTTGGTTAAACTTCCGACCTCAGCTCAGGTCATGATCTCATGGTTCATGGGTTCGAAACTAGCATCAGGCTCTGTGCTGATAGCTCAGAGCCTGGAGCCTGCTTTGGGTCTATGTCTCCATCTCTCACTGCTCCTCCCCTGCTCACTCTCACAAGAATAAATAAACCTTAAAAAATTAAAAAATAATCTGCTTAGTTTACTTAAAAAATTACAAAATCAAAATTATAAAATCAAAGTTAACAAATGTTTACTAAACATTCACAAATCAAGCGTTATTTCAGTCTAATTACTGTCACTTTAAGCATTAATATTTCTTTGGCTTCGAAAAGATCCCATAGTTTATAACAGTGCAAAAATTCTTGATAATAGATTATGCTTTCTTAGACTGCACAATAGTATAGGAGTCTTTCCCCAGCATTTTCTTCCTTCCTCCTTCCAATTAGACTGTAATTGTATCTGATGACTCTCTCAGCTTCTCCTGGTGCCCCTCTTCACAATCTTCTATTCTCTCTGACAGAGGTATTTTCCCTAGTAAATTTCTTACACATTTAGTTCTGTCTTAGAATTTGCAATGGACTCTACAGAGAACTTGTACTAATTCACATAGCAAAACATAAATTTAAAAAATTATATCTTAATTTTCTTAAAAATTAAAAGATTTTCAGAGTGGTTTTACATATCTACAGAGAGATAGACATGAACCTACATATTTCTGTGTACATCTATAGCTCTATCTCTATCTCTTTATCTGTATCTGGGATGGTAGGGTGTAGGTAATATTTACATTTGATATTTTGTTGGATATAATCTCCATCAAAAATGGGTTCTTAGGGTTTATAAGGTCCTAAAGTGATCCTAGTGATCCACTGGGAGGAGTGAAATGAGGTCACTTACTGAGTTCCTGTTGTGTTCTTGATTCTCTTCTATATGCAAAATATCCATAAATTAGGATATGCTTATTTTTCCCTATAATGATTCCATGACTACCTTAGAACACTTGGTTTCTTCTTTTTCCTGTGATTGGTACACTGAATGCTTTTGTTACTGTTATTGTCTTTCTGCTGACTATCACTCATGTATTAATGTGACAGCTGTGTAATTCGCCAAATTGTTGGCAGGCCTTAACAATCCAATAGAGCAATACTGCCTAAATGGCCCTGGTCATAAAACCCTTAGGGAGACTATTGGAACACTCACTATGATTGACTGAGATGAGAAAGAATGCTCAACCTTTTGAACAGTATCTCAAGTGATTGGCTATAAGTGTATACATGCATATAAATTTGAGTGTATGATGTGTATGTATATACAGATATATACATATGTATGTGTATATGTGATCCTCTTTATCTGATAACTTTTAAGCTGCAATTTTAAAATGATCAAATGAACATAGAATCACCTAATGACAAATCTTATTTATCAAAATTCCTTTTTTTCCCTAACTTGGAATCAATAAGTACTAGTAATTTTTTTATTTAAAACCTTTTTTAATGTTTTAATTTCATTTTTGAGAGACAGAGAGAGAAACAGCACAAGCAGAGAAGGGTCAGAGCGAGGGAGACACAGAATCCAAAATAGGCTCCAGGCTCTGAGCTAGCTGTCAGCACAGAGCCCAATGCGGGGCTCGAACCCACAAACCATGAGATCATGACTAGAGCTGAAGCTGGACGCTTGACTGACCGAGCTACTCAGGCGCCCCTGTTCTAGTAGTTTTAAGAACTAAAATTACTAACTCTTACTATTGGTTAAAATAATTTCTTCTAATTGAACACATCCATCTAGACCAGATCCATTTCTAAAAATGTCTGATCTCATAACACCAAGAATGAGAAATGACCTTACACAAGTACCTAAATTAAGCAATTTTAGAAATTCTTAACTTAGCTTGAAGCTTGGTAATGAATATTCCATTTAAAATTTTTTGTACTTAAAATATTCCAGACTTTAATTCATGACTCATTAATAAGCCATTTCTTTTAAACAATAGCTTTCAGCTCTATCTACATTTTATTAAATTATCAAGTGAAAAGTGAAAAATTCACCAATTACCTGGATATTTTCTTTTTTTTTTTCTTTAAAGCAATTATTTTGATATGATGACATACTCAGATGATTTACCATAGATTTTCCTAGGGAAAATCCATAGGTATCTTATGAATAAAAATGCTTTGGGATTGTGATAACACTAACCTCAGTAGCTTAAAATTCTACACTTATATTTTTTATTAGTTTTTTTTTCCTTTACACTGGAGGTAATAAGATGAAACATAGTTGAGCATTTCATTTTAAATTGGCTAGGTAGCTATAAACTAATAGATAGATACATAGATACTCAATTTCTTCTATTTGTAATTTACACCTTTACCTGCAGGCAGGAAGCCATATTAGAAAATTAGAGAAGGAGAAGAGACGTTTGTTCACCTAGTTTTATCATCAGACTAATAGAGAGCTTATTTCCCTTTGTAATGTGCTTTCCAGTACTATGTCTGATCCCTCCAGGATTCCATTTGACATGTGGAATTAAAAATAAGGTAATAACAATCCCAGTGCTTGAGAAGATTGTTTCTTTTCTTTCTTTCTCCTTCTTCTTCTTCTTCTTCTTCTTCTTCTTCTTCTTCTTCTTCTTCTTCTTCTTCTTCTTCTTCTTCTTCTTCTTCTTCTTTTTCTTCTTCTTCTTCTTCTCCTTCTTCTTCTTCTTCTCCTTCTTCTCCTTCTTCTCCTTCTTCCCCTTCTTCTCCTTTCTTCTCCTTTCTTCTTCTTCTTCTTCTTCTTCTTCTTCTTCTTCTTCTTCTTCTTCTTCTTCTTCTTCTTCTTCTTCTTCTTCTTTTTCTTTTTCTTCTTCTTCTTCTTCTTCTTCTTCTTCTTCTTCTTCTTCTTCTTCTTCTTCTTCTTCTTCTTCTTCTTCTTCTTTCTCCTTCTGCTATCTAAAGAGCACATTGAGAATATGTTTTTGAGCAAGAGCCAGGGTTATATTTTCTATATTTGTATGAGAATTGGAGCCTAATAGTCCCTGAATGGCCCAGTTGGCAAATCTATATGCATGCAGAGGTGAATGAAGCTTCAGAAGAAATAAACTTGCTATATCTATTTTCTAAAAAGATGATAAAACGCTATTAGAATTTGCCATTTTGACTTTGATTTTCATAGTTATAGCAAAAAATAACAGTTTTAAAATTCAGGTTTTATTACAATTAAACAAAAAGTGAGTTGTTTTTCAACCTCTAATTGACCACAAACCAGTCTTTTGTTGGTTAGGGAAAAATGACGAATATAATAAGCCCACATTTTCAATGTCTAAGGGAATTTTCAGATATTTAACCTCCTGATTATAGGGAAACCATAGACAAAATATTTCAGCTCACTGAAAAATTTATATTTAGTTCGGTTTGATGACTGGCCTATAAACTTATAAAATTTTGTTTAATGAATGCTATTTGGTGGAAAGAAAACAAAAACTGTCTTAATATACAAACACTTGGATTCTAGATCTAGCTTACCATTAATTAACAAGTTAAGATTATTTTCTGGGTCTTTGACTTGAAATCTAAAAATTAAAGAGTGAAAGGTGAAGAGAATGTGAAATGATCTATCAAATCCCTCTAGCTAAAAAATTCTACAATATCATAGAGTTTTTCTTCTAAGATAGCCTTGAGCATGTTATTTTATTAATTTCTTCCAGTCTTTATTAAAAATGTAAAATTAATTTCTGATCTATGCTGAGAGTGCTTTAAATTTTCATTGTATTTATATGTTTTTTTGTATTTATTTTTTTAAATTCAAATTAGTTAACATGCAATGCAGTTTTGGTTTCAGAAATAGAACCCAGTGACTCACCACTTACATTAACTCCCAGTCTTCATCCCAGCAAGTAAACCCATCTCCCACCCACCTCTCCGCTAGCACTCTCCACTCTATTCTCTGTTTCTAAGAGTCTCTTATGGTTTGCTTGGTTTTATCTTGTTTTTCCTTTCCTTCACCTAGATTCATCTGTTATGTTTCTTAAATTCCATATATGAGTGAAATCATATAATATTTGTCTTTCTCTGACTGACTTATTTCACTTAACATAATAAACTCTAGCTCCATCTACATTGTTGCAAATGGCAATATTTCATTCATTTTGATTATATATATGTTATATATATACATATATATACACACACACATACATATGTGTGTACACCCACATACACACACACATACCACATCTTCTTTATCTGTTCATCAGTTATGGATGTTTGGGCTCTTTCCATAATGTGGCTATTGTTGATAGCGCTACTATAAACATTGGGGTGCATGTACTCCTTTAAGCCAGAGTTTTGTATCCTTTCAATAGATTCTTATAATGAAATTGTTGGGTTGTAGGGTAGTTTTATTTTTAATTTTTTGAAGAATCTCCATACTGTTTTCCAGAGTGGCTGCATCAGTTTGCATTCTCACCAACAGTGCAAAAGGGTTCCCATTTCTCTACATCCTAGCCAGCATCTGTTGTTAACTGACTTGTTAGTTTTAGCCATTCTAACAGGTGTGAGGTGCTATCTTATTGGGGTTTTGATTTGTATTTCCTTGATGATGAGTGCTATTGAATGTCTCTTCATGTGTCTGTTAGCCATCTGAATGTATTCTGTTAGCCATCTGAATGTATTCTTTGGAAAAGTGTCTGTTCATGTCTTGTGTCCATTTCTTCACTGGATTATTTATTTTTTGGGTGTTGAGTTTGATAAGATCTTTATAGATTTTTTATACTAACCTTTTATCTGATATGTCATTTACAAATATAGTCTCTTATTCTGTCAGTTGCCTTTTAGTTTTATTGATTGTTTCCTTGCTGGACAGATGCTTTTTATCTTGAAGAGGTCTCAATAGTTCATTTTTGTTTTTGTTTCCCTTATTAGACATGTCTAGTAAGAAGTTGCTGTGGCTTAAGTCAAAGGTTATTACCTGTTTTCTCCTCTACAATTTACGTCTTTCATTCATTTTCCATTGTATTTGTTTTTATAAAAAATAATCAGAGATAAAAATAACTATTATGCGGCCTCCTGGGTGGCTCAGTCAGTTAAGAGTCTGACTTTGGCTCAGGTCATGATCTCACGGTTCGTGGGTTTGAGCCCTTCGTCTGACTCTGTGCTGACAGTTCAGAGCCTGGAGCATGCTTCAGATCCTGTGTCTCCCTCTCTCTCTGACCCTCCCCTGCCCATTCTCTCTCTCTGTCTCAAAAATAAATAATAAAAACATTAAAAATAACTATTATGATTCTAAGGTACTACTAAATTACTCCTTGCCCCTTGAATTCCCTAACCTTAATGCATCTTGGAGATTCCTTTTTCTTCAGGGGACATTTGACTAAGGATAACCATTTATATTTTTTGAGAGAAAGAGAGTGCATGCAGGCAAGTGGAGAAGGAGGCAGAGGGAGAAAGACAGAATTTTAAGCAGTCTCCACACGTATAGCAGAGCCCATGTGGGACTCTGGGCTGATCTCCCAATCGTGAGATAACCTGAGCTGCAATCAAGGGTAGGGTAGGTCACTTAACCAACAAAGCCACCCAGGTGCCTCAAGGATAAATATTTTATTTTTTTTAAAAATTTTTAACATTTATTTATTTTTGAGAGACAGAGAGAGGCAGCATGAGCAGGGGAGGGTCAGAGGGAGGGGGAGATACAGAATCTGAAGCAGGCTCCAGGCTCTGAGCTAGCTGTCCTCACAGAGCCCGACGTGGGGATTGAACCCACGAACCGTGAGATCATGACCTGAGCCGAAGTCAGACGCTTAACCGACTGAGCTACCCAGGCACCCCAAGGATAAATATTTTAAATAGGCAGTCTTAAAACGAGAATGACCAGAGACATTCAGGTGAGACTATTTTTTCCTAAAAGAAGCAGCAGCAGCAGCAGCAGCAAAAGCATCCATTTGTCCTGAATGATGGGCTCGTAGGTGTGGTGTCATTGAAGTACTGCCATCCTCACCCTCCACTCGGCCTGCAGCCAAGAGAGAAGGCCACTGCACAAAGGCATGCCTTTGAAATTGGAGTAAAACTCGGATTATTTATTAAAATGACATTTTCAACATCTAAAACACTGACAGCTTGGTGCTATCCATCCCCTTTGGAATGGCTGCCTTTCTCTGGCAGAGATGGCAGTTCCAAAGAGGTGAATAAACCTAAGGAGACAACGCTGGTGCTATAAAAATAAGCAAGATTGTTTCTTCTCTAGGTTCTCATCAATGAGGCCATTGCTTCTATCACATCCTGTAGGTAAAGGGGAAAGAACAGTGGCAGGAAGAGTGATGATGGAAAAAGTCAATGAATAAACAATAATTAAATTGAATATAAAAATGTTTATGTGCCAGAGATGAGGACTTTTCTCCTTTTGTTTAAATGCAAGCTTAGGGGTGCCTGGGTGACTCAGTTGGTTAAGCAACCATCTCATGGTTTGTGGAATCAAGCCCTGCCTCCAGGCTTGGAATTCTCTCTCTACCTATCTTCCCCTCCCTGCTCTCTCTCTCTCTCTCTAAGTTAACTTAAGAAAAATAAAATAAAATCTTTTAATATTTTTACTATTTCTCTCAATGAAAGTTAATGATGTCTAATACAAATTATTTTATTTTTTCCTTATTTGTTAACTCTATTCATCCTCATCTCTCATCATGAACTGTCAGCTGACAATAAGAAATATGAAGCAGTCTGCAACTTTCCTGCAAAGAGTAAGAATTATTGGTAAATTTTTATATCTCTTCATAGAGATTATGGACTTCAATCGTACTTTGTAGTATACATTAAAATTAATGAGGGGGATGAAATAAAAAGAAATTACAGAGAGACTGAAAGGACTTGGTTCTGTTTCTGCCACACATTTATTTCTAAAAGAATGGAGAAAGGATTGGGTCATTCGATGTTATCATGACACATAAAGATATTTCCAAGGGGAATTTTAGGTTAAAAGGACCATTGTCATGTTTAGAGGTTTAATATGCTTAAATATTAGGGAGAATTGGACAGTTGAGGATAGAGCAGGAATCCTCCCTTCACTAAAGGGAATGAATTTGACTAATAAACCTAATCCAGGATTCATCACTAGCAATGATAAATGACCATAGATTTAAAAATCACCATTCAATTATTTTATATTTGAAGAGGTGTGTGTGTGTGTGTGTTTTCCTACATTGTTTGAAAATGCCATTCATAACAAAAATAACATTTTTTAGACTAACATAAAGACTCTTCTAGATGTATCTCTATTTATAGGTTGTGAAATTTTGGCCATGTCATTTCATATGTCTTTCTCTTATTCTTTTAGTCTATAAAACTGGGATGATAATACTTGTGCCACTTACATCAGAGAGATGATGTGTGATAATAACATGAAAATTCCTTTGTGAGCTATAAAATTGAATATACATGTAAGGTGTTGTTAGTGCTGATTGGATAGAACATCTTTATATGTCTCCAGGTTGCAATATTTAAGTCTCTCAAAAGACATAAAGCTTGCTTTTAATCACAGCATCAATACAATTTATAATGACAATTTTCTATATTGCTTTTGTTGAGGATAGTACATGAAGCTATCAGTAAATTCAAAGGGCCCTAGAGGGTTAGCATTAGTAAGAGATCATTTGATTCAAGACTTCTCTACTTCACAAGAGTTAAATTAATACAGAGGATGGGAAGAAAATCCACTCTTTGACCAAGAAACCCAGATTCTCACCACCTTTTAAATATTTACTACTTGTAAGCATCTTGGTAAGCAAATAAGAAAATTTATTAGTATAAATTTCAACATACCAATTGAAAAACCAAATATGCCTCCAAGAAAGAAAGAAATATTTTGATGTGCTATATTTTCTATTATGATATCTAAGTTAAATTTGTATCCAAAGCCCTCTTGAAAGCATTGTTATACTTCATGATTGTATTTTTGAAAGATTCACCATAAATTAAAATTTTACTTGGTATTTAGGAATTTCAGAAAGCCAAAAGACAGGAGGGGAAAAGAAGGGAAGGAAGGAGGAAGGGAGGGAGGAAGGAGAATAGTAACATTTATTAAAAACTGCTATGTGCCAGGCTTTGCAGATGATGAGTAATTTAGTCCTTTTGAAAGATCTGTGAGATAGAGTTTTTTGTTTGTATTTTACAAAAACAGAAAACTATTATCTGGAAAAATTAAACAAGTTGACAGGGTCATATGGCTAGTAATGGCAGAGACCAATCCAATGAAGATTTATCAAAGCCTCATGCTTTTTTCTACTTGCTGATGAAAACAATACATATGAAATGTACCATTTGCAGATTACTTATTATGACTAATCTATACATAGTGCTTTCCATGAGTGAGACACTGATTTAAGGATGTTATATATATTAATTTATTTGATTCTTTTAACAATCCTAAAAAGTAGAGACTATTACCCATCACGTTTACAGATCATGAAACTAAGCAAGGGTAGATTAAATAACTTGCTCAGTATTGCTCACCTAGAAAATATTGGGGCTGGAATTCAAATCCTTGTAGTCTGCTCTAGAGTCAATAATATGGTTATCATGCTTGTCCCTTTATAAGTATATGTCTTTTCATCTCCTGAACAACTCTGTAAGTTTTCTCTCCATTTTACAAATGAGGAAACTGAAAGGTCCAGTAGACTTCAGTGCTAGGATTAAGTCCAGTTTTCACTGATTCCTGCCTGGAGGTATTCCACTCTGCCTCTTAACCTCACTAAATGGGAAGTAAGGGATAGATATCATTTAATCTTTGGCCCTGATTTTTCTAGTACAATTCCAAAAGAAAAGAAAAACTGGGCTTGTTCCTTCCTTATGTTTATTAGGGTTTTTGTCAGATGCAGAACACTGAGACAAATGCAGAGATACCATCATCTTGGTTATAAGTGCAGGATACAGAGGTAGAGAAACTGGGCTCTCAGTCTTGCTTCCACCTATTGGCTGTGTATCATTGGATAGTTACTAAAAATTTCTAAGATTCCCTTTGTTCATTGGAGAAATGGAGAATCATAATAATGCCTTCATCATGGGGCTTTGATTGATGTTTAAGTGAATTGAAACTAATAAAACTTATAAATACTTTGTATAGTACCCATACATTCTTCCAATCATTAAAAAATATGTAAAACAACCAAAAAGGAATCACATCTTCTCATCATTATGATGACATCAGTTTATTTGCTCAAATACTTACTCACTCATTTTTTTTTCAACATTTACACATTGCTGGGTCCAGGACTTAATTCTTCAAAGGTGAAGGGAATACAGACTGAACTTGAATAATTCCTTTTCTCTCAAGTAGAGCATTTCTCAAAGTATATACTTTAGAACCTTAATCTCCCCCTATGTTTCACACAAAAAAGTGTTTCATAGTCAAATAAATTTGAGAATGTTTCTGCAGATTATCTGCTTACTGGAGATTCATTATATGCATTGAATAGTAAAGGTTCCAAGAAATCTGGCATTAGAGTGATCTGTAACTTGTTTATACTCAACATTCCTCAAGCCTAATTATTGAGAGATACCTTCCTCTCTCCCATATACTAAATAATATCCCATAAAATTAATAGTACAAAATCATTTGGTAAATACAATTCCTTCCCAAGTACCCTTTGCTATTTAATTCTGCTCCGTTCTTTTTTTTAAATTTTTAAATGCTTTTTAATTTATTTTTGAGAGACAGAGAGAGACAGCACGAACAGGGGAGGGTCAGAGAAAGAAGGAGACATAGAATCTGAAGCAGGCTCCAGACTCTGAGCTAGCTGTCAGCACAGAGCCCGACACCAGGCTTGAACCCACGAACCGTGAGATCATGACCTGAGTCAAAGTCAGAGCCTGGCGCTTAACCAATTGAGCCACCCAGGTACCCCAATTCTGCCCTGTTCTTAATTTAGACTCTTGAGTGGGTTCTTCTTTCATTGATCACAGAGAAAAAAGTCACAATATTGTGCTTCTAGAATAATTGCCAGGTATATTTGTTAAAGAAAAATCAAAGTAGGCGCTGCTCTTTGTAGCATAATTGGTCCCTTTGTCTCAAAACATATACATATGTATATATGTCAAAACATATATATATGTATAAATTTATGTGTGTTTTAGATAGATAAATGATATCACTTTATCTGCTGGCAAAATATGAGGAAAGAAACATGGTGAGCAAAATAAGGACCCTAAACCAAAATTTTGGAATCACTTTCATGACATTGGTCCAGTATACTCTCCTAGCTCTTTTGAATGATGTTTGTTTCTTAGATTACTTTGTTACACATAAGAAAACTCAACCTTACTTTCTCCTCGAGGGTTTAGATGGTTTCCTGTCTCACACTCAGGTCCTTCAGCCACTTTGAGTTAATTTTTGTGTATGGTGTAAGAAAGTGGTCTAGTTTCATTCTTTTGCATGTTGCTGTCCAGTTCTCCCAACACCACCTGCTAAAGAGGCAGTCTTTTTTTCCATCGGATACTCTTTCCTGCTTTGTCAAAAATTAATTGGCTGTACATTTGTGGGCCCAGTTCTGGGTTCTCTATTCTATTCCATTGGTCTATGTGTCTGTTTTTGTGCCAATACCATACTGTCTTGATGATGACAGCTTTGTAGTAGAGGCTAAAGTCTGGGATTGTGATGCCTCCTGTTTTAGTTTTCTTCTTCAATATGACTTTGGCTATTCGGGGACTTTTGTGGTTCCATGCGAATTTGAGGATAGTTTGTTCTAGCTTTGAGAAGAATGTTGGTGCAATTTTGATAGGGATTGCATTGAATGTGTAGATTGCTTTGGGTAGTAATGGCATTTGCACAATGTTTATTCTTCTGATCCATGAACATGGAATGTTTTTCCATTTAATGGTGTCTTCTTCAATCTCTTTCATAAGTTTTCAACCGCAGCAATTTCCTATTCAACCCATCACCAAAGGCAAGGGAAATGAAAGCAAAACTGAACTCTTGGGACTTCATCAAGATAAAAACCTTCTGCACTGCAAAGGAAACAATCAAGAAAACTAATAGGCAACCGACAGAATGGGAAAAGATAGTTGCAAATGACATATCAGATAAAGGGCTAGTATCTAAAATATACAAGGAACTCACCAAACTTCACACCCAAAAAACAAACAATCCAGTGAAGAAATGGGCAGAAGACATGAACAGACACTTCTCCAAAGAGGGCATCCAGATGGCCTACAGGCACATGAAACGATGCTCAACATCTCTCATCATCAGGGAAACACAAATCAAAACCACACTGAGGTACCACCTCACGCCAATCAGAGTGGCTAAAATGAACAAATCAAGAGACTATAGATGCTGGCGAGGGTGTGGAGAGATGGGCACCCTCCTACACTGTTGGTGGCAATGGAAACTGGTGCAGCTGCTCTGGAAAA
>NC_043701.1:127155916-127161035 GCF_006229205.1 Suricata suricatta
AAAAAAAAAAGAAAACTCAACCCTATTACCTTAAACATGTCAAGTTTCTAGGAAGGGTTTCAAAAAATGAAGGAAAAATTGAACAACCAATGACTCAGAAAGGAAAACCAAAAACGTAGTCTTTCAGGGAACTTGTATCAAAAAGTTTTTCATATTCTCTCTAAATAGTCTCCATTAATAGCACTAACCTCTTGACTTTCAGTTTCTGCTGAAAACACAATATCCCCTTGAAAATAATCTGACTGGTATAACTAGGTCAGAAGTCTTTCCTTGGATTGCTCAGTCAGTTCTAATCAAGTAACAGGGTTTCATATACAGACATATCATTGGAATATTGAATTACTATTAAACTAACTAACTTCATTTTTTCTGGAATGGGTCAACATAGTTGATATGGTGAATATATTTCCCCCAATGCCCAGATGTTAAGATAATATAAAAGAGATCATATTTGCATGCAAAGGGCAGTAGTAATCTTTAGTCTTGTTTTAGGACCATGTTAGCTCTACTCTTGATGACAACATGATCCAATGAGAACTTGATTATTTTGACAAAGAACATCATTTTGGGCATTCTATTGATGGCTATATACTAATTTGACCTCATATGCAGAAGATAACTAATACCCTGGTGTCATAGAAAGATGCATGGTGAAGATAATAGACAAACCTGGCAAAGATTTTTCCTTCACAAATTTAGACTCTTCTAGATTAAATTTTCTATTTCCCCAAGACACTGGAATACTTCTGTTAGATGGTAGAGGAAGGATGCTATTGAATTTTACACTATAACTACCATCTTGTTATTTTGGTCTTCTTATGTAAATAAAACAAAACTAATTGATAACAACAAATATTGGTGGTGAGAGTTGACTCTGATTATCAAGAGTTGCTACAGTTTTTGCTGGAATAAGGAGGGTGGAAAGAACGTACCTGAAAAACTCAAGGATTTGCTGAAGTGTCTCTTAGTGCGCCAATGACCATTTTTAACCATAAATGGGAAGTTTTAGCAGTCATGCCTCCAAAATGTTAACATATCAATGCATCGTCTCAACAGTGTCTCCTTTGGGAAATGCCATCTGGGATGGCTGAAGTGATGTCTGTGGCTGAGGTAAGTTTAGGGGGATAATAAGTATCAATTTCAGCTTCAAAATGATTGTTAAGTGGAGACTTTTGTATTCAGACTTTTTATGGATTGCAGCAGGCCACTTGACATCTCTGTGATGGACAGAACTTGAGCAGATCTGGTTGATGTAAGGGGTAAACTGTATCAGGTATTTTTATGTCCTGATCCACATCTTCTCAGTCTACCTTTTTATTCTAGGCATTGAAATAACCAGCTGCATGAAGATGTATTCATGAACACCTCATCTTAACTGCACCATGAACACATTGTCTTCTGTCCCAGGACTTTGCTGCTTTGTGCATCTGTGCTTTGCGCCATTCTAATATATGAATATCTGAAGCTGCAAGGGATTCAACACTTCCAGAAAAACCATTGACCAGAGAATGAGTATCAGTGGATAAATATTCCCCTCTTGTGAGGAATATTTGTGAGGCACATTTTATAGTGTTCTTCAGAGGGACTGAACCTCAGTTAGTGATAAACAGTTCATTAATAGATTTCCCCCTTGCCTGTTGCACTCTTTTTTTTTAATTTTTAGTTTTTCCTGTTCTCCTCTTTTTAGACTTTTCTTGGTTTCCCAGAATAACTTTCCAAAACAAACTATATGCATACATGCCTTTGTTTTAGCTTCTGATTTATGGAGTAACCTAAAGTAAGACATAGGTTCATTTGATGTATGATCAGTGTGCAAATGCATCACAGTGGGGAAACCAATAAAATTGAGTTTGAGGAGGTTCTCAATGGGAAATGACAGCTGGTAGACTCATAGGCAGGACCCAAGTAATTAGGGGTTCCTCACCGTTTCCTCTGGTCTTGGAATGTATGATTTTGCCACACTTCCTACAGTGGCAGCCATTTTTAAGAAAGCAGCCTTGGAAAAACAATGTGTTGTTGAGACTGTCTGGATTCTACATGACTGAACCCAGTTAAGGCCTCCGTCTAAACTTAGAAATCTTGTGGACAGGTTAGGAAGTCTACTCATCTTCTAGTCAGTCCAGACAAGCCTGGTAAACTGCCACCTATTGATCTGGGGTGGTCTGCCTCTTTCTTCAACCTCTCCGTGCTCTCTGGTATGTGTGAACCTATGAGCTGGATCAATTGAATACATATATTTTAAAAAATTTAAAAAACCAAATCTTGATTTCACACACAAAGCCAATTTCAAACGGAATTATATTCCTATAAGAGAGTGGTAAGACAATAACTATTTTAGAAGGCAAAATAAAATGTTTAAAAGCCTTGTAGAGGTAATTTCTTTAACAGAACAAAAAACACTGATCATCAAGATAAACATTGTTTATGGGACTTGTTTTGCATTCAATGTTTTGTTTTATCCAAAACAACTAAAAGAATGAAAGATGGGTATAGAAGATATTTGTGATAGTTATGTTTGACAAGGCACCCATATCTAGAATATATAAATCATTCTTTCTTACCAATAAGAGAAAGACAGCTAAGCTTTTGTTTCAAATGTTATTTGTTTATTTTTGAGAGAAACAGAGAGCAGGTCAGGAAGAGAGGGAGACAGAGAATCCCAAGTAGGCTCTGTACCCAACAGGAAGAACCCAACATGGAGCTTAATTTCACAACTGTGAGATCATGACCTGAACCGAAATCAAAAGTCAGATGTTTAACTGACTGAGTCACCAGGCACTCCAGCTCTATATTTTTAATGGGTAGAAGACATATGGACACTTTACCACCAGCTGGGGCTCTGAGTTCTACAAACTGCAAATATATTCAAAATAAGTAAACTTTTATAAAAAATTGTTTTTAATGAATAATTGGTAACAAAAATAAAGAATTTTAGGAGAGGAATGTGCATCTATTAAGAAATGGATAGGTAGGTAAGAAATGAAGTAGGTAAGGTTAAACCAGAAAAAAATATTTTGGTGTGTGTGCTTCAGAATTTGTTAATAAATTAACTTTTGGATACTTTTTAAACAATGGGAAATACTAATTATGCTTGCTTGAGGACTGATTGCACGTGAATGGATAGAGAAGATCCTTTAATAGAGTATAATTCCAATTTCCCAACACATTGCTAGAATCTTTTGCAATTTGATCAGATTATTTTGTCTATTTACTTATTTTATTTGCTTCATGGCTATTTAATGAGCATGTATATAAACAGGCACTTTGTTAAGTGCTAGTGATAAAATGGTAAAAATGATAGCCATGATTTGTGTTTTCCTGAAACTTAAAGGTGGATGAAACAAAGAAATAAATAGGTAATTGCAATATAATTTGATAAGTGATGTTATGGGAGAAATAAGGAAACATCTAGAGCTAACTGGGTCTGCACAATTTTCAGCACCTTTGACAAATTATTGTCTTCATATTTTGTGAGTGTTGGTGTTCCCTGTTCCCATCTGTTGAGGTTTACTGAGCCAAATCTCAGCCTGGTTCTAACAAAGCTGACCAAGTTTGCGTATAAAATTACACTGTAGAAATGCACTTCCCATGTCTTGTGATTCATCACATTTGAGCCATTTAACAGTTCAAGGAGAAATATTTAACACAATTTTTTATGAGAGAGAAATTGGCAGATTATTTTGCATAACTTATAAAGAAGTTGAAAGTTATGAAGAAAAACGTCAGAGAAGAGAAGAAATTAAAGATTTTTAAGGTAAATATGTGCTAACATGAGTTCAAGAGCACAGTGGCTGTGTCTGCTTAAAAAATAAGTAAATAACCAAGGATAAGAATCAGTGCCCAGAACAAAAAAATGAGATAGGCAGGTCAGATGGCATATAATTCATTCAGGTTAAATTCAGGGAAAAAAATATTTCTGCAAGTGAAACCAGTGGTTCATGAAGTACTTTTCTTGAGGAAATCCTGTTCTTGACAAGGCTTTAAAGATTTGATAGTTTGATGAATTTTAAATAGTTCAATTCACTCTTGATAAATGTATCCTTATCCACAACAGAAAAGAGAAATTTTCAGGGGAAAAAGGCAGTGAAGTGTCAGTTCTAACTGCTGGGCTCAGAAAGAAGTAGAGAGAACACTCTGAACTCTTCTCACCCCCACCCGTAACCCAAACATACAAGACTGTGTTTGTGACTATGTTAAGAATGATCCAATATACTGCCGAATATATAATGATTAAGGTTTTGGTCAGTGTACTGTATATGAAAGACAACAATCTTCAGTGTTAAGACAAAGACATCTAAGGAGGAGAATTTCATGAGTTTACAGAGCTTCATCAAGAGGGGTTAATGAAAAAGATCTTATTGTCAACATAGAAACTATTGTGAAACCCATTGCAAAAATACCAGAGATATAATTTTCCTTTATTTTGTATTTAAATTATTAGATTTTATTTTTTTGGAACAGTTTTACGTTTACAGAAAAGTTAAGCAAATGGAATAGAGAGTTCCATATACATCCTTTCCCTCCAGTTTTCTTTATTAACATGTTATTAGTGTAGTATACTTGTTAATTAGCTAATATTGAAACATCACTATTTAAAAAATTTTTAATGTTTATTTATTTTTGAGAGAAAGAGAAAGACTGCATGATGGGGGAGGGGCAGAGAAAGAGAGGGACTCATAATCTGAGATCCAATGAGTTGTCAGCACAGAGACTGATGAAGGAATCAAACTCACCAACCATGAGCTGAGGTCAAATGCTTAACCAACTGAGCTGCCCAGGTGCCCCTGAAATATCACTATTAAAAAAATTTTTTTTGAGAGAAAGCACAAGCAGTGGAGGGGTAGAGAGAGAGAGAGAGGAAACACAGAATCTGAAACAGGCTCCAGGCTCTGAGCTGTCAGCACAGAGCCCAATGCAGGGCTCAAACATGTGATCCATGAGATCATGACTTGAGCCAAAGTCAGATGCTTAACCAACTGAGCCACCCAGGTGCTCTGAAACATAACTATTAAGTAAAGTTCATGGTTTATTATTTTTTTTTTCTTCCATAATATTTTATTGTCAAATTGTTTTCCATACAACACCCAGTGCTCTTCCCCTCAAGTGCCCACCACCATCA
>NC_043701.1:127161535-127182411 GCF_006229205.1 Suricata suricatta
ACATGAAATAGAAGTTGGGGTTTTGATTTTTTACTTTGCTTTTCTGTCATTGTAACTACTGTATTGTAAATGATGGAAAATAATTGCATATGTTAATAAAATAAGAAATAAATCACTGAGGAAAACTATAGAAACTGCATTTTAAGAAGTCTTTAAATTTATATTGTATTCTAGGTTTTAATGATGATATTAACTCTAGCAGTGTGTGACTTTGCCAGCATTTTGATGTTAAAACTTTTTAAAATGTTTTAATAAATGTACTTATAAGTCAGTGTCCAGATGGATCCTTTTTTTTAATTGTTAGATAATTTTTGTTCCTACTTTAGTTTCATACATTTTCAAAGGGCATATATATTTGTTGGGGGTATCATTTTCCTCTTTCCTTTGCTTTCCTTTCCTTTTTCCCCATTTTTTCCTTCCCTTCCCTTTTCTTCCTTCCTTCCTTTTTCTTTCTTTCTTTCTTTCTTTCTTTCTTTCTTTCTTTCTTTCTTTCTTTCTTTCTTTCTTCCTTCCTTCTTTCTTTCTTTCTTTCTTTCTTTCTTTCTTTCTTTCTTTCTTTCTTTCTTTCTCATTCTCTCTTTTATTTTATTGTTATATTTTTTATTTTAGAGAGAGTGTACAAACTGAGGAGAGGGGTAGAGTGAGAGAAAACCCCAAGAAGGCTCTGCACTAAGCTGAACATGGAGCTGGATCCCGTGACCCTGGGATCATGAACTTAGAGGAAATCAAGTGATGGACCTCAGCGCAACGACACACACACTCAGTCACTCTATTTTCCTCTTTCTTAATTGATTGTCTTGGGGGAATTTATAAAAATGCCTCTGTATTGAGAGGGATGCTAAGGAGTTAACAGAAATGTTAATTAACCACAAATATTACAGTTCCATGAGGTTCTTATAGACTAATATCTAAAGTCCATTAATTCCCATGAACAAAAATATTTTTAGTATATGGTCAAGGAAAATTCATATGTCCTCCTGGAAAATTCAAAGGAAGAACTAATGTGTTGATAATGTGGTTGTTTAGAACCTTTGGATGATAAGCTAATGAAACTAATTATGTTACATGCAATCAATGCCAAATTATTTAGTATAGCAGTCTCAGCTTTTTAAACTGGTTATGTCACCATGATACTTTCACCTAATTATATTCCGTCTGATTATTCTAGAAGTTTCCAGAATGTTGGAAAATATGGGAATGTTAACCTAAAAGAGAACTAGAAGATTAAACAAACAAATAGCATCTTATTTTATTTATTTTCAACACACATGCAAATCCTTTTTTGACTCCTTGGAAAGTCTGAAACTTATCAACTTTCTAGAATTTCATATTAGACTGATAGAAATATGCTATGAATTATTGTAAAGCACATAAATTTATTTTGGCAGGTCTTTTAAACAGAATTTTAAAACTACTCATTGTATCATTGGTTTAAATGTCACCATATGCAGGATTATTACTTAACAACAATTTATAAATTGGACTAAGTACAAAATTTAAACTTCATGTCTCTTTTTCTGCCAACTTTGATTCTTTGCATATTTTCATTTGCCGAAATTCTTTCCACACTGTAGTCAACTCTCATACAAATATTTTCTGCCTGTATCCATCTAGATGTAGAGATAACTTTACATATCAGAATGTGTTTTATTTTTCCCAAAAGGAAATTCCTATCACCTATTTCACAGAAAAATTCTTATATAAAATTAAACTTGAAAGGCAGAAGAAAAAGGCTGATTTCTAGATGCTTATCTAAAGATTGAACCAGACTGTAATCTCTATGATATCTCTCTCATTCACCCTTATATCTCCAGAACCTAAGAAAGTGACTTGTATCAACTCTTTAAATAGTTATTGAATTAACAAAAGAATAAGATTGTAAACACAATTCTTATGGATTCATCCATCCATTCATTCACTCATTTAAGAAATAACTATTGGGCAAGGCTAATGATCCAGGCATTGTGCTAGATACTGTGTGTTCTTAAATTTGCTTTGCCAGAAGTTTCAGAAAGAATCTCAGATTGGACTGTTGAAAGCCTTGCTCAGGTTAGGAAGTCAAACCAGGAAGTCCCTAGCAGACTTCATGTGCAGTACCTACAAATTTGAATACATTCCTCTCTTCTCAAGGTCCCCAAATTATCATGAGGTTACTGTGTCTGCCTGGAAGTGAACTTCCTTACTGATCTCTAAGTTCTGACCACTTTTTAAAAGAGGGCTTTGTAATGATTCATTCCATAAAGTCAAGTGAAGTTTCTTAAAATTGTCTGGCAATTCTGATTCAGTAAACATTATTATCAAGTATGACATTCTAAACAAAACCTTGGTTGCATAACTATGGTTTTCAATATGTGCTATTAATAAGGAGGACAAACTTATTGAATCTATGCAAATAATGATATTTCCATGAAAATAAGAATAAATACACAAGTTTCTGAAGTCTGGAGGGATCAGGCAAGGAGATAAAAAATACATGTTTCATTTCTATTTATAAAAACATCCTATTAAATTGTTATGAGTTATAGATAGATAGACCTAGAGATAAAAGATACAGAAAAAAATGATGTTCATTATATACAGAAAATAAAATATTAAACAGCAAAAATATTCCAAACAAAAAACATACTCATCCCTCATCAGTTCATTCTACCCTATATAATGATTATATATTATCAGTTTCATGAAACTGTTTGCTTTTGACTAGAGTTCTGGATAGCCTAACTCCCATGGCTGCAAAGGATGCCATCAGAAGCCTGTATCCAAGATTATTTGGTGTAGTTCTTTCCCATGGTGCCTTGAGACAATCCTTTGTTAGGGTCAAATCTTTTTTGTCTGTGGCTGAATATAAGTGCTTTCAGAGAAGCACCAAAATAAAACAAAACAAAACTATCTGTGGATGACAAGAGATATAAAATTGCTGTTGTTAACTTATTAATGCTAATTTTAAAGGGTAAATATCTGACCAGAGTTTATTACAAAAATAATTCACCTGATAAGAACCACAGTGGTTTATTTGGCAGACTAAACAAAATAAAATCGAGCCAAAAAGCTTTAGACAAAATATCTATAAACATAGTGATTAACTTTGTTTTCAAAGAAGGGTGGATATTGCTATCTAATTTATAAAAATTGATAACATAATCTTTACAGGGAAAAAAGGTTCAGATATAAACTGTAATAATCCCGAGACGCAGTACGCCATGAATATACCAAGCATGTAATTAGAATATAGGAAGAATGTATCAAAATCATCAAGTATACAGATGCAGTAAATCTGGAGTATGTCCTGAAAATCTAAATATCAATAAACTCCATAGGAAAATGATGTAAATCCCCACTTAAGAAGCACAAAGCTAGAAGATGCCTGATACAAATTAAAGAGGTAGAATTACATTAAAGTTCATATTTTAAAATATATGAAAATTATGGTCAGTAACACTATTCTGTTGTACTCAAGCAAAGGAGCACCAGATCCCTAATAAATAGAAACATATCATTGATAGCTAGGACACTGACATATCTCTAGGAACTTTCCATATAGCATTTAATTTTTGAAATAGTTATCACATTTTATTCATATAAATTTTATTTAGAGAAGGCTAAGTGCCTCCTGAATTGGTAATGCTTCACAAGAACTCACTAGTAGTAATATATCGAATTGACACAGTTCTCTAGCATTTTCTTTTTAAAAGGTAAAAGAACAAATCCTTCGTGGTCTTCCTAGGACCCTCTGGGAAATCTCAAAGGCAATTTTAAAAATACAAGACATTGTATTCAATTTTGGAAAAGTAGGTGAACACATTCATTAAGAGACCCAAATACACATAGTTTTACATAGTAAGCTTGTATTATACTCTGTTGAGGCATAGTTGTTTTTATTAAACAAAAACATTAAATGAATCCATTTTATCTAAAGTATATGAACCTGAATTCTTAAGGCATTTGAATTAAGTTCTACATAATTTTTATGGATTTTTATATTATTGAAAGTTTAATTTCCTTATCTCTTTTTGCAGAGTTTAAGAATAATTAATTTATATAAGCACTATTTATATTAAGCTAATTGGAATGAGCTCCTTTAAGATATTTTGTACTCTAATTTGGTAATTCCATCCAGAGGTAGAGAGATGTATTCCACTCTCAGAGAAACATAGGCATATCTGCAGATACAGGTAGGAAGTTGGTAGCTTTAATTATAAAATTTTAGTCCTGAGTCAAGAGTTGACACAGAATTACAAAATTTATTCTTCCATAGCAAAGAGCTGTTCTCTTTATAGTACATATGGATTCAAAATTGATTTGAGCTCAAAATATCCAAATAGACAAACAGAAATGATTAGTAGGCCAGATTCTCTGTTGGATTTTACCCAGTGTAGACAAGACCTTTCATGTAAAATCAATCCATTTACAGAGATCACCAAATGGTCAGACCATAAAACCAAAAGAAGCCCTCACCAGAAATCAACTCAGTAGTCAAAACGAATCAACATTCTCACCTCTAAAATTTCCCCTCACCTCTATAGAGGGGAACGATCTGAATCACAGAGCTAGGAGTCAGACTCACTGTCGGGTCCCTGCATCACAAGCTGTGCATGGCACCTTACCTGGGAGTAAATGAAGATCCAAAGTTGAGGCCTAATCCTATCTGAATCATGACACCCAAAGTGTCAAAGACAAAATGCACTGCATAATTAAGGCAATGAATTTATTCAGGCTTTGCAGTAGTGAGAGCACCCCAGATCCAAGGAAGAGAGTGTTCCAACAAGTCGTTTGCCTTAGACTTTTATAGAGAGAACAAGTTGCAGATGAGGTGATTCACAGTTGGGGTTGTTTTGCCAGTAGGGGAGTTTTAGTTATCTTAGCAATTAATGCTTTTGTCTGTGGTTAGTGTATTAGTTTACTATGTCATAGCTATTTACCACAAATTTAGGGACTTAAAACAACAAAAATTTATTATCTGTGAAATTCTAAGACATAATACATTTAATTCCTTTTTAGTCTCTAGTGGTTATCTACATTCCTTGGACCATAGCCCTCTTTCTCCATCTTCAAAGACAGCAACATCAGAGGAGTCTTTATCACATTACTACCTGTCTAGTTTTTATTTTCTTCTTCCCTCTTCCACATTTAAGAATGCTTGTGATTATATTTAGTCCATCCTAATAATCCAAGATAATCTCACTATTTTAAGGTGATCTGATTAGCAACCTTAATTTCACTTTAAACCCTAATTCCCCTTTGCATGTAACCTCACATAGTCATTAGTTTGCTTACCACAGTTAACTTCAGGGGACAGTATCAAAGAAGGTCAAAGAAGTGGATACCCAAGTGTCTGGATCTGGCCTTGTCAGTAGGTAAAAGGAAAAGAGGAAAGGGCTGCTTTGCTCTTGTCCTAGATAAATAAGGCAGCCATTCACAACTCTTGTAAGAGTCCTGAAAAAGAGTGTACAATGAGGTATCTAAGTTGTATGATGATGATGTATTCTTTGCAGTAAGCCATTTCTTGAAAAACAAAATGGGATGGGACAGGGGTGTGGGGGGGGATATTTTTAAATTGTTCTTTTCTGGGAGCTCAGGGCTCAGATAAAGTCCAATATTGTCACTGCCATAAACTAGAAAAAAAGAATAATTAGAAAAAGAAAAGTGAAGAGGAAGGAGTAATAAGAATGGAGGAGTCGAAGCTAAGGCTTCAGGTCTAGACAGCTGGAGTTTGATTTCCAGCTCTTCTGCTTACAAAAATTGTGATCTTCAGAAAGGGACTTAAACATTATAAGCCTTAATCCTTATCTTTAAAATGAATACAGTATCTACTTCATAGTTTTGTTGAGAGGGTTAATGAGCTTATATATGTAAAGGGCTTATTAAAGTGCCAGGAAGATAATTAAATGTTCTATTAATGTTATCTGTTGATAAATGATTAATGAATCACTCCAATGAAATAGCAATTGGGTAAAAAAATGATATGAAATATGTTATGCTGAATGATCTTCCAGTTCTTAATAATTATCAAATTTTTATGAGTCCTTGATATATGATGAAAGAAATAATTATTTACCTCTTTTCTTTCCTTAACAGTAAACCTCCTCACAATACAGCTCAATCACTGAGATAAATCCAATTTGTTTTTGATAGTTGAAACCTTGAAGATATTATGTATATATTTGAAATACTAGCCAAATTGCCAAGACTATGCTAAGATGAGGATCTGGCAAGGTAGAGGACTTCTGATGTGAGTGGCCAGGTGGAGCCTAGGGTGTTCTTGAACTAAAGCAACTACACAGGGGGTCTGATTCTGAGTTTCCTGTAAAGGTTCCATTCTGAGGTTTCAGTATCTCCTGCCAAAGATGGAGGCTGGACTGATAACACATTATTTTTCAAAAAAGTTAAAAATGTGACTCTTATACAAATATAAAATAATTGTGCCAATGGTTTAACGAACCCATCAGTTAAGGGAGGAACCATCAAATTAAAGCTTTAGAGAACTGCCCTTACAGAGATTTTACCTTCTCTAGGAGCAAAGTTCATTTGCATTGCTATCAGTTTTCTATAACTTCTATCTGTATAGAGATGTAAAATAACCCAGTCAACAAGTCTCATCAAAGATTCTGAACCCCTTTGCCCCATAGGATCAGAAACAGAGGATAGGCTAAGCAATGGTGAATTATCTCTTTGGCCTATGTCCAAGTCTTGGGCAATTTTTCTAATGATTCAGGACACTAAATCAGAGTTGAAAAGTAAAAGGTGTGGAGAGAAGTCAGGCAGTATCTTGCAACTGAATTTTAGGAATTTATTATGAGTGAATCAGAAAGTACTTCAGGATTGGATAGTATTCTGGAGGTGATCCCAAACATGCTTTTTTTGAAAATTTCAGTGGTTTAGATTAATTCTAAAGGAAGCTAATTTTTTTTAGCTTATGGCATATCAGTTTTGTTTAACTTTGTTTCTTTGACATGTATTTCAGTATAAAATGCAGTGTTTTTATATGTCCTGAAAGATCTTTGGGGCAAATGGTGGTCAACAGGTGCCAAGTTCATATTAGCAACTATTTTTAAAAAATATTTTTAATTTTTTATAGGGCAGTAGCTTAAGGGGCCCTAGACGACTTCTATGAAGGAAAATAAACCTTTTTTTGGGGGGTAGTTTTATGGTTTTATTAACACAAATATGATGTGCACATACACTGTCTATTCATTTTCTTCGCTGTGCAGGCTGGCATTGAGATTCGTGACTCTGATGGCCAGTTGGCCTGCTCTCTCCACAGTGGCTTTACAGTTCTTGGAGGAGACATTGTGAGTAAGATTTGTTGCACATCAACAGCACTTCAAGCTCCTTGACGTTGTGGACTAGGAACTTCCGGAAGCCACTGGGCAACATGTGCTTTGTTTTCTTATTGCTCCCATAACCAATGTTGGGCATCAAGATCTGGCCCTTGAATCTTCTGCGCACCCTATTATCAGTACCTCTAGGTTTCCACCATTTGTGCTTAATTTTGACTTATGGATCTGACTGGTGCCGATCAACTTCTTGGTCTTCTTTTTAACGATCTTGGGTTTCACCAGAGGTCTGAGGTCGGCCATGATACCACGTAACAGAGGCCTGCCACCTCCGCAGGCAGCACGGAGGAAGAGAGGGGAAGGTGTCTAGGGAGGGCTGATGGGACTTAACCTCTGGAATAAAGCTTTTATAATCTTTAGAAGAACGATCTTTTTGACTGCAAATATTTGGATGTACCAGGTAAAAAAGAATAACTGGAAGAAAGAAATTTGCCTCTCTACATATTTCCTCAGGGAAATAGAAGTGGGAGAACGTTGCATTTCTATTATTCTCCTGAATTTTTAAAAAATTAATTAATTTTTAAATTTGCATCTAAGTTAGCATATCATGCAAAAATGATTTCAGGAATAGATTCCTTAATGCCCCTTACCCATTTAGCCTATTCCCCTTTCCCACAAACCCTTCCAGCAGCCCTCTGTTTGTTCTCTATATTTAAGAATCTCTTAATTCCTGTTTTTATATTATTTTTGCTCACCTTCCCTTATGCCCATCTGTTTTGTATCTTAAATTTCTCATATGAGTTAAGTCATGTGATATTTGTCTTTGACTTATTAATTTTGTTAGCATAATACCCTCTTGTTCCATCCTTGCAAATGGCAAGATTTCATTCTGTTTGGTTGTTGAGTAATATTCTACTGTATATATATGTCACATCTTCTTTATCCATTCATTGTTGAAAGACATTTGGGTTCTTCCCATACTTTGGCTATTGTTGATAGCACTGCTATAAACATTGAGGTGCATGTGCCCCTTCCAAATAGCACACTTGTATCCCTTGGATTAAATACCTAGTAGTGCACTTGCTGGGTGGTAGAGTGGTTGTATTTTTAATTTTTTGAGGAACCTCCATACTGTTTTCCAGAGTGGCTGTACCAGTTTGCATCCCCATCAATAGTGCAAAAGAGATCCTCTTTCTCTGTATCCTCGTCAACATCTGTTGCCTGGATTGTTCATATTAGCCATTCTGACAGGTGTGAGGTGGTATCTCATTGTGGTTTTGATTTGTATCTCTCTGATATTGAGTGATGTTGAACATTTTTTCATGTGTCTGTTGGCCATCTGGATGTCTTCTTTGGAGAAGTGTCTATTCATGTCTTTTTCCCATTTCTTCACTGGATTATTTGTTTTTTGGGTGTAGAGTTTGATAAGTTTTTTATAGATTTTGGATACCAACCCTTTATCTGATATGTCATTTGCAAATATCTTCTTCCATTCTGTCAGTTGCCTTTTAGTTTTGCTGATTGCTTCCTTCACTGTGCAGAAGTTTTTTATTTTTATGAGGTCCAGTAGTTAATTTTTGCTTTTGTTTCCCTTGCCTCCAGAGATCTGTTGAGTAAGAAGTTGCTATGGCAGAGTTCAAAGAGGTTTTTGCCTGCTTTCTTCTCTAGGATTTTGATGGCTTCCTGTCCTACATTTAGGTCTTTCATCCATTTTGAGTTTATTTTTGTGTATGGGGTAAGAGTGTAGTCCAGGTTCATTTTTCTGCATGTCGCTGTCCAGTTTTCCCGCCTCTATTTGCTGAAGAGACTGTCATTATTCCACTGGATATTCTTTTCTGCTTTGTCAAAGACTAGTTGGCCATACGTTTGTGGGTCCATTCCTGGGTTTTCTATTCTCTGATCTGAGTGTCTGGTTTTGTGCCAATACCACACTGGCTTGATGATTACAACTTTGTAATACATCTTGAAGTCCAGGATTAAGATGCCTCCAGCTTCAATTTTCTTTTTCAAGATTGCTTTGGCTATTTGGGGTCTTTTCTGGTTCCATAGAAATTTTGAGACTGTTGGTTCTAGCTCTGTGAAGAATGCTGGTGTTATTTTGATAGGAATTGCCATATTAGCAACTTTTAAAACTAATGTAGTTTCTCTTGTTTTTTTTTTCTATGATATTACCTGCTTAGCCAAAATGTTGCATTTTCATACTTAACTTCAGTGCACAGACAACTGAACAAAAAGAAAAGATCTAGTATGTTTTTAAAGAGCTGGGATATATTTCAAGAAGTGATATTGGGGAGAAAAATCAGCAAAAGTGGGGTCTTCCACAACTCTATCAGATTTAAATGTTTAAACAAATACTTTTGCCTCTAATTTTAAAAGTTGAAAAAGAAATGATAGGCACATTGAAAACTACTGAGTTTTCTATGACTATGCAGATTCATCTAAATATAAACACCATAAGGCAAAGCTGACTTTCAGAAGTCAGAATAATTATGTGGTGCTCTGTCTGTTTTAAAGGGAGGCAACTTTAGGCCTAGGGACTGTAAAGCAGAGATAAGGAACTCCATGAAATTTGGAAAGAGACTCTCCTGGTAGAGAGTGGTTAAGTCTATATTTACTGTATGTTCAGGTGCACATCATGAAATCCAACGTTTCTCTCTTTTTCTTTATTTATCCAGTAATATCTTTTCTTCAAGAAGTAATAGGCAAAATAATTATTTGGAATATGCAATATGGAAGAAGAGAATGAGGAAAAATAGCACATTAATCATTATCAGACCAGCTTACCTTTTTTTTTCCTTTTGAGGAGAGAATATTGTGTTTTCCCCCAAGCTTTATTAAGATGCAATTGGCATACTACATTGTGTAAGTTTACGGTGTAGAATGTGATGATTTGATGCACTTAGATATCACAGAATGATTTACCACAGTAAAAAAATAAAGCTTTTAAGATCCTTTAGCAAGTGAGAAGATCCTTCTTCAAGTGAGAAGAAAATCTGGCAAGAGGAGATTAAAAAAAAAAGGGGGGCCAGTCAGACGTCGAAGGCTGGATACTCCCTTTGCATGTTTTTGGCTTCTGTAATCTTGCTTGCTTCCTGCATCCACCAACTGCCTATATAGCACAACCAATCAGTGCTCTGTCCCCTCTTTTTTCTGCATTTCCACCCGTAAAAGGAAGCCAATGCCAGGGCTCAGGGCTCAGCCTTTGGAGGTGACTTCACTGGGCTAGCAGTGGTGTGAAATAAGCATTCTTTTCTGATTCCCCAAGTGTGTGCTGCGTGTCTCTTCCTGGGTGCCAAGTATTTGCTACAGCAAGTACACAAGTACATAATAGAGTATTTTTCACTACAGCTACCATGCTCAACACTAGATCCCGGAACGTATTGGTTTTCTTGGTTTGTGCCCCTCTGATCTACATCTCTTCCTTCCCCTCACCCTCAGCCCTAGCAGCCACCGTTCTACTCTCTGTTTTTCGTGAGTTTGACATTCTTAAAATCCATACAGAAGTGAGATCATACAGTATTTGTCTTTCTCTGCTTTCTGTCACTTAGCATCAATGCCCTTAAGTTACCACCTTCTTCTATTTTGCATCTTCTTCCTTCCTTGTATTTTGGTCCTTAGTGTTTACTGTCTTATGAGCTTAGTGTTTATTGCATTTTATGTAGCATTTCTAGGTGGTCTTTAGTGTAAGAATTTTCAGCATTTTCCACACTGTTGGAAATGGAACTTTCAATGAGTATCTTTCAGGCCTGATTACTCTCCACACAGCACCACTGGGTTCAGATGACTAACTTTTAAAAAGTAAAGAAAAAAATCCTCTATTCTCTTCACTTCTGAGAAAGCATTCTATCCTGATTTCTTCCCACCTGCCTGATTTCTCTATTTTGGCTTTCTTTACTGGCTCTATCTTACCAGATTTTACTAGCCTCCTCTCTCTGTAATCTAGACACATTTTCTAGTTTATCACATTTGCTAGTGGGGTTTTAAATTGTATCTACATGTGACTGCTATCAAATTTATTTCTATTCCTGATCTCTTTTTCTATTCCCAGATATAAAGATTAAACTGTGTTTTTGACATTTCCATTTGTAGGACTCAACGTTGCTTAGCCCCTTCTCTCTCTCTTTCTCTCTGTGTGTGTTTTTTGTTGTTTTGTTTTGTTTTGTTTTGTTTGAGAGAGCAGGGGAGGGGCAGAGAAAGAGAGAAAGATATATAAAGAATCCCAAGCAGGCTCCACACTGTTAGTGCAGAGCTCAGCATGGGGCTTGAACCCATGAACCATGAGATCATGACTTAAGCCAAAATCAAGAGTCAGATATTTAAATAACTGAGCCTCCCAGTCACCCCTGTATAGAGAATTCTGAGTAAAGTGTTGTTGATATTTGAATTTTTCTTATGCACAATGATCTAACACTGCTATTTCCTAAATATCATATCATTACAACTTTGATTACATGTTAAGACAAGAAAACCATTTAATAGAAACTTTTAAGTCTCTAAATCACAGTTTTTTATTATTTTATATGAAATTAATGTTTTTATACATAATTGGATACAGGTATTATGCATATGTGTATGTATGTGCAGATATATATACTGGATAATGAAAGTTCTGCATTATTCCTTTTACCAAAATACAAACATTTCTAACAGACTCGTAAACATGTTTTCATCACATACACACATGCACAATTTTATAACTTGGTTTTCATTTAAAAACATATGATGGCTTTCTCAATCATTCTTTTAAATTTTTCTTTAGCCTTGGTAAAGAGAATGTGGTCCCAGTATCTCTACTCTGTATTCATGAAATGTGAAGAACAGTGAGAGGGGGAGTAACCAATGTTTTTCTTGGGCAGGTGGAACTGTGCTTCGGTAAAATTGATTGGACAGTGGTTTAAGCTGGAATGTGAGAAAGACTGGCAGAAAGTCATGTTCAAACAGTGGTGCACAAGGGACAGAGTCCAGAGGGGACAGATGTGGCAGAAGGAACAGCATGCAGGGCCTGAGGTTTTGTTGCTATGACTGGTGACAGCACACACACGTGAGGGGTAGAAGTGAATGGTGGCCTCAGAGGGAGAGGGCACAGGTGGTTTTTGATGAAGGAGCTGTTCCCACTAACAGAACACTGAAGGGCCTGTGCAAGAAGTCAGGGGATGATGCACTGAAAAGACATACTGTGCTCTTCCTGGCTTTTCTTTCCCCTTGCCCGGTTAAAAAGAGTCAGAGTAAGAAGCAAAGTAAATCTTATAATTTGTAATAGAATCTTTAGTGTACGAATCATATGAAAATGCAGTTTCTTTAATGGACATTAAACATAGAGGAGTATGTAAAACACACACCACCTGCCAATTCAGAATTCTGTTAGGTATCCCCTTTGAAATATATATATATTTATTTTTTTTATCAATTCCATTCACTGTTTCTCAGCATAAAAGTTCTCAAAACCCCAATGTTGAAAATCACTGTGGTTAACTTAACCAGTACCCGTTTTGAGTAATTGTGTAGACTGTAGTGAAATGAGGCCACATAGAATTATGCTCAGAAAAAAATAATTTTACTTAATAGCATCCATACTGAAAATACTTAATAATATCCTTATTCAAGTATAGTTATTAATGCAGTAACTATGGTTTATACATGGTAACAAATGTGAAGAAAAAATATCAAAATTCTTTCCCTCATTAAATCATTCAGCAACCTTATGAAACTTAATAATACTTAGATACACACAAATAGCAGAATGTGGGTTTCTATTAATAACTTTGGATATATTTTATTCTGCTTTTCTATTATTTTGCAAGAAGCAAATTTTCCACTGTTTCTGCAATGGAATATATAGTGGGTATGTAATTATATTTTAAAATTATATACATATATGTAATGTAGAGAAACGAAAATATAATTACTTCAATTTTGTAATAATAATTTATGTCAGCAATTACTCTGCAGGGGAGAGAATGACACATTGCAATAACCAGTGTTGTTGAGCTCATAAATATTGAGGTGATATCCTGAGGCTTTATGAATAAGAAAGATATTCACTATTTCATGTATCCTGTGATAATTTCAGTCTTCTGGTTGGATATTTGCAGTGATTATAATGTCTCATTCTTTCTATAGTCTATATTGCTCTCAAAATATTTATTTTATGTACTTTAGCCTTTGTATACTCTATAAGCTAAACATAACACAGTAGATTCTTATTTGAAGTTGGAATGATTTCCACTGTATTTAATTCACACAACTATGAGTGACCATAGAAACTTAAAATGGAAAGTAAGGAGTGCTTGCCTTCAGGCAAGCAGAAATATTTTGAATTTTCCATCTATTCATTGCTAGGCCTTCAATAGTTATCTGAAAGGTAGAATAGTTTAAATGCCTCGGATTTTGTAGTTGGATCTTTCTTTAATTCCTTGAATATTTGGCTTTCAAAGGTGCACTAACAAAATGATGACTTACAAAATTGGATTAATAAAATCATCTGTATTATATCTGTGCACAAGTTAAGTGATTTATATTAAAATTTATTTATTTATTCTGAGAGAGTGAGAGAGAAAGGATGGGGGACAGGGCAAAGAGAGAGGGAGAAAGAGAAAGAATCCCAAAGAGGCTCCACACAGCACGGAGCCCAATTTGGGGCTCAAACTCATCAAATTCGAGATCACAATCTGAGCCAAAATCAGATTGACTGAGCCACCCAGGCGCCCCTCTAAGTGATTTTTTAAGGGTAGTCTTAACTTGTATACTGAGTTTAGAGCCAGCTTCCATATATGATGGATTCCATTATATTTCATAAAGACATTTGATCATTTTTTTTCTCAGAAAGTGAATACCAAAACCCAGCCCATCTTCACCCACACTACTAATCTTGTGGGAATAATTTAAAGAAGAATTTCTCATAGTTCATTCTCAAATGTGTTCCTATATCTGAAAGGCAGATTCCACTCTCTGTAGGTGCTTCTTCAGCTCCTGATTATAGAAAGTGAGATGAAGACACCTCATTTAGTCACCTTGCCTTTTCTTGCTCTGGGGCTTCTATTTATTTTTCTCTACTGTTGACCCAAGAAACATGTTGCTTGAGGCATGAATGATATTACAGTCTTTATAGCCTAGGATTGATAATACTATAAGCTGTAATGGGCTGATTAGATATAAAAATAATTGAAAATAAAACACTTAACAGGGAAGCTTTGTTCGGTCAGGTTTATTCTAGAAATTCCCTTCTTACCTCTGGCTTCAACCTTACTTGAAAGAAAAACTAATCTTTGCTTGAGCCTGTTCAGTGACTGTTCTTCTAGAGCAAGAAGGGTTTTCTTGTTATGGCAGAGTAGACAGCAGGCCCGCACACGTTCTTGAGTTAGAGCAATTGGGTTTAATACTCAGCTGCAGCTGATTGGCCATGCGAACTTGGGTACATTTCTTAATCTCTCTGTTCCTCAATACTCTCATCAGTCAAATGGAGACTATAGTGGCAGGTACCTCAGAGACTGTTTTTAGCAACTTTATTGAGACATGGAATTAACCACCTATTTAACAGTAGGGTTTGATCATTTCTGACATACATAGACATACCTAAAGCCATCACCGCTGACAGGGGCTCTTCTCCTTGCAGGTTTATGTCAATAATGCATGTAAAGCAGTGAGAATAGTCTCATAAAATACAAAAATGTTAGTTGTTGCTTCATTTTTATTACTCAAACCTTTAGGGTTTCTCCTCTATCCCACTGGAATTATTCTCTGAGATGTTTTTAGCAACCACTGTTGTTGCCAAATCCAGTGACATTTATTATTCTCCTGAAAATCTCTACTGTATGTGATACAACTATGTAACATTGATCATGGAATTGATATTATGAATAACTAACATCTTATGAAGGAAAGATCATAACCAATCATTGTGACCACTGAAAATGACAAAATGTTAAGCAGACAAATTTATTAATTACTTGAAAATGTAAGCACCTAGAGGTGCCTGGGTGGCTCAGTTGATTAAGCTTCTGGCTCTTGATCTTGGCTCAGGTTGTGATCTCATGGATTGTGAGATTAAACCCTGTGTTTGGGTTTCTCTCCCTCTCCCTCTGCCCCTCTGCAGCTGGCACTGTTTCTCTCTCTCTCTCTCTCTCTCTCTCTCTCTCTCTCTCTCTCTCTCAAATAAATAAATAAATAAACTTAAAAAATTTTAAAGCAAATGTAAGCACCTATATTGTGCCACATCTGGGGATAAAAGTAAATCTTGTCCCTGTCTGCCAGAAATCCTGAAAAACAAATGAGAAAAATACATCAAAGGAAACAATACAATGTGAGAAAAGTGATGGTAGTAGGTATATATGTAGAGTAACAGAGACTTTCAAAGAAATATTTTCTTTATGCCCTGGAGATTCAGGGAAGACTTTGCAGAAAAGTTGATATTTAAGTCAATTTATTAAGAATGCATAAAAGTGCATCAAGTGTATGAAAGAAGCCAGTAAATTCAGTTAGTAGGCAAAGATATGAGTGTCAATATTGCAGAGAGTTTGTGTAGTGGAAAGGAGAGAGCATGGTTATGAGGGTAACAGTCTCAGTTATGGCTACTTTTTGATGGTCATTTAGGCCATGGAAAAGATTTTGAGTTTTAGTTTGTGAGCAGAAGAAGGGTATTAAAGGTTCTGAAGCAAGGCACATTAGATGAGTATCTTTGTATTTGGAAACATATTACTGATGCCAAGAACAGAATAAATAGGGACGTAGGGAAATAGGGTGGAGGCAGAGAGATTTATTGGGTCACTCTTTTGATTAATTGTTCAATCTTTTCATAAAGTGAGATTGAATTAAAGCAGTGGGCATATAAGGGGGGAGCAAAAGTATATCAAAGGCAGAATCAAGAAGATTTGAATGGAGTCTGAGGGATTGAAGTTATTGGGAGAAGGTGCTGATGATTTAAGTTTTTCACTTGGAAATTTGCATTGATAGTGATGTGATTTATCAACATATGAAATTTAGCACTATATTTAATACACTGAAGTAAACAATTAATTTTATAATAAAATATATTTATATTATTCAGTCTATACATTACATATTTTAAAATATTCATAGAGGTATATCCATAGATATATATGAGTTATAAAACTTCATTGTTTGTGTGTGCTCCAAAATGCAAGAGTACCACTGAAATGGATTTGCTATAATCTTCCATATTTTTCATAGTGCAAGGCAATTTGAATAAATTACACCTTGGTCATATCTTCTTGACGTTCAAGATGAGGCATTTTTAATACTGAAACACTATCTTAATTGTTCATATTCTGCCATCATCTTATTGGTGAATCTCATTTTAGGAAAACACTGCAGCGAGCTAACTCCCCCTGGACTTGCCATATATAACATTTAAGACACATGTTGCTTTTTGTATTCATGCTTTCATCTCCATCACTTTTGTATGTGACTTGACCCTTGCGTTCTGTGAGTACACTGATATCTTCCATCTTGATATTGTTTCAACTTAAAAAAAATATTTTTTTAACGTCTTATTTATTTTTGAGACAGAGAGAGACAGAGCATGAGCGGGGATGTGCAGAGAGAGAGGGAGACACAGAATCGGAAGCAGGCTCCAGGCTTTGAGCTGTCAGCACAGAGCCCAACACGGGGCTCAAACCCACAAACGTGAGATTATGACCTGAGCCAAAGCCGGAAGCCGAACGCTTATTAACCGACTGAGCCACCCAGGCACCCCTGTTTGAACTTTTATCAAGAAGAAAGGAAAGGTGGTATGTGGACTCAACTTCCTTTTGCTGTTGCTGTCCTGACTCTGTAAGATGTATCTTAATTGATAGTAATGACTGCTTGTATGGCAATGCTAGAGACTAGAATGTGTTCTATACTGGAAGAAAATCTGGGTCCTAGTCTTGATTCTGCCACTATTTGACATTTGACCTTGAGGAAACCATTATACTCTCTTGATCCTCAATCTCATGTGTGTATTGAGGATCATGTGTGTATTGTGTATTTTATATGTATACGTATATATATATATATATATATATATATATATATGTATATATAGGTCTCTATTGTCTCTAAAAACATGATATTTTAAAGGTCTGGCTGGACTTAATTCCTACTAGTTTTATTTGAACTGCTTCTAGACAATGGGTTTTAAAACTTCATAGTTAAAAGACAATAAGAAATACAGGCAAGAACTAACAATTTGATACATAGATATTTTGAACAAGTTACTTATATGCTACTTTTAAAATTTCTGATCAAAGCAAGGCTCTTGCTTACAAAGATGAGGATTCATTAGTAGCCCAGACTGCTGCATAAAGGGCAACTAGAAGTAAGCAATAACAGCCTTATCATTTTGATAGTGTCCAATTAGGCAAGAGCTGTAGAGCTCATCTGAGGGTAATTTGAAGCAGATGCCAGCATTAAGACACAGATGTGGGACATTTTTCAATGGCAATGGGACGTGTGTGGTGTAGGATAGCTGATGGCTTCATCGTCATTTTTCTTTCCATGAGGTTACAATAGGAAAATACACTAACATTCAGCTGATTTTATGTTCTTGGATTACTCCCAGGAACAGGCTGTCCTCCAGGTAGATACACCTTCAGAGCCAGGGGCTATTACAATTTGATTTACTCAATCCTCATGCCCTTTTTGAAATCTGATATCTTGCATCCCAGAAGTGGAAGTCAGAATAAATTTCTCAGCATAACACTCAAAGCCAGAAACAGATGGACAACTTTGATAACCCGGGATCCTTGTCTGGCAGAACAGTGCCCTCTCACTGCTCTTGCTGAGAGTTTAAGTGGATAATTGCTGAGCATCAAATGTCAATATATTTTCTTAAAGCTGGGCTTAATAGATCTAATACTTCTCTTTTCATAGAAAGTCTGTTTTCTGGTTTTCATTCTAGTCAGCTTGAATAGCAAACTTAAACTTCACAGTTTCTTCCTTGTGAATAGTATCATTCTTTTTGAATGCCAAATATTTGGAGGTATTTGTAAATCTTCCATATCTCCCTAATTTAGTCTTTCTTTGAACAACCCGTCAGAACTGATGAATGCCACCTCTTTGCCTACAGGTGTGCTGGACTATGAAGAGATAAAGATTGTGGCTAGTGTTGCTGGCAGTGAAGTAAATGTAAACACATTGCAGAACAACTGAAGATCATCCAGAAACAGAGTGTAACCTATTTAATGTTTTCTGAGAGGGCTGGGCACTGACTGGGAGAGTTGGTTTGGTAGACAGAGATTTTCCAGACTGGGTACATCAGAGCAAAGATGTGCAGATAAGGTTTGACATAATTTGTCAAGAAGTTCTGAATGCAAGGGAAAGTAACTGTTAAGGAGTGGAAAAAGATAAAGGCAAAGAGAAAGGGAGTAGCCTCCTCAGTTGATGAGGGACCATGGAAACTAGGCAGAGGGACATGCTCCTTTGGTTTTGTAATAGCAGATCGCATACTGAAAATACATGAGCGTGGCAAAGAGCACAGTTTTGGATTCTGAGCAGCCAGGGGACTACAGTGATAGTGCCAGCCCTTCACCTGTGAGACCATGTTCAGCTTCCCTAATGTCTGTGAACCTCAGTTTCCTTATCTGTAAAATGGACACAATGTCAAGTAGCAATGGCATGGATTGTTGTGGGAATTCAATGTGATAATGCCTTTATAGCAGTTGGCAGGGCCTGGCCCAGATTCAGCACTCAATATACACTAACAGTAATTCTTCTTATTGTTGTCTGGCAGCCAGAGGCTGATTGCACTGGATGAGATAAAATGACCTTCTTTCTGAGCCCTTTCAAGGTTTTCCAAATTAAATGGGCTCTGATTCATTTCACGATGTTTATTGGTTTTCCCTTAAACTTTAAGGTGTCCTTTCTCTATTGAAAGTTCTCCAATTACAGACAGTAGAATCAAGGTGATTCCTAAAGCTTCTGAGGGTACTTTCTCTCCTTTGTATGTGTGTGTGTCTGGTTTAAATGATCCATTTTGCTCAGCCTCCTGGGAAGGCAATTGGCTGTTTAGCAATAGCACTACAAAGTGAGCTCATAAACAAGTTATTATCCGCTATAACCATAGTCTTTTTAAACATTATTTATTTCCAAAGGGGGAATGGGTTTCCACTTGATATCTCAGTTGCTCATGATTTTTTTCCCTAGGTAAATTATCCTGCAGTATTCATGTTAAATCTCATTTCATTATATCTGCCAATCTCCCCAAGCTTATCATTCAGCAATTCAATCATCTCACCTGTTTGCTTTTTTTCTTATTTAGAATTATCTGCAGATTTCATTAATGTTGGATTTAAATTACCTGCTGCTTCACAGAGATGCTTTGTGTGCAACCTACTCTTCCACAAATTCTAAGTCTATGCTCTTGACAATTCATCAAACTTTGTTTTAATGGGTACAGTTTTTCCTATGCATGTCAGGCTTCCCAAATAAAACTTCTATCTCACTTCTATGTTTTTGAGAATAAAACATACCCATTCATTCAGTCATTCATCCTTTATTTATTTATTTATTTATTTATTTATTTATTTATTTATTTATTTATTGTTCACTGAGGCAGGCATGTTGCTTGGCCCTGGAGACCAATTTTTCCTCTTAAACACAGATGCTTCAGTGAGAGAACAAGACCTGTAACAAATAATTATAATACATCATGATAATAATTACTAAAGAGTGATAAACAATTGCTGCACAAACCCAGGGAGGGCAGAGATTACTTTTCCAGTTAAAATTTGAGTTGGTCTTTAAGAGATGAAAGAGAAAAGGACGACTTATTTCCATGATCTGTTACAACATGTACAGAATACTGAATATTGCATATTTGCAAATAAATGCCCATCTCTCCACACCCTCACCAGCATCTATAGTCTCTTGATTTGTTCATTTGAGCCACTCTGACTGGTGTGAGGTGGTATCTCAGTGTGGTTTTGATTTGTGTTTCCCTGATGATGAGTGATGTTGAGCATCGTTTCATGTGCCTGTAGGCTATCTGGATGTCCTCTTTGGAGAAGTGTCTGTTCATGTCTTCTGCCCATTTCTTCACTGGGCTATTTGTTTTTTGGGTGTGGAGTTTGGTGAGTTCCTTATAGATTTTAAATACTAGCCCTTTATCTGATATGTCATTTGCAACTATCTTTTCCCATTCCATCAGCTGCCTATTAGTTTTCTTGATTGTTTCCTTTGCAGTGCAGAAGCTTTTTATCTTGATGAGGTCCCAAGAATTCAGTTTTCCTTTCATTTCCCTTGTCTTTGGGGACGTGCTCAAGAAAACCAAAATGGGAGGCATCACAATCCCAGACTTTAGCCTCTACTAGAAAGCTGTCATCATCAAGACAGTATGGTATTGTCACAAAATCAGACATATAGGCCAATGGAATAGAATAGAGAACCCAGAACTGGGCCCACAAATGTACGGCCAATTAATTTTTGACAAAGCAGGAAAGAGTATCTGATGGAAAAAAGACTGCCTCTTTAGCAGGTGGTGCTGGGAGAACTGGACAGCTACATGCAGAAGAATGAAACTAGACCACTTTCTTACACCATACACAAAAATTAACTCAAAGTGGCTCAAGGACCTGAATGTGAGACAGGAAACCATCAAAATCCTTG
>NC_043701.1:127182511-127183662 GCF_006229205.1 Suricata suricatta
TTCTGGTGGTGTCAGTTGGGTTTTCCATGCAGAGTATCATGTCATCTGTGAAAAGTGAAAGTTTGACTTCTTCTTTGCCAATTCTGATGCCTTTTATTTCCTTTTGTTGTCTGATTGCTGATGCTAGGACTTCCAGCACTATGTTAAACAGCAGTGGTGAGAGTGGACACCCCTGTCATTTTCCTGATCTCAGGGGGGAAGCTCTCAGTTTTTCCCCATTGAGGATAATATTGGCTGTGGGCTTTTTATAAACTGCTTTTATAATGTTTAGGTAAGTTCCGTCTATTCCGAGTTTCTCAGGGTTTTTATAAAGAAAGGGTGTTGTATTTTGTCAAACACTTTTTCTGCATCTATCAAGAGGATCATATGGATCTTTTCCCTTCTTTTGTTAATGTGATGAATCACATTCATGAATTTGTGAATATTGAACCAGTCCTGTAACCCAGGAATGAATCCCACTTGATCATGATGGATAATTCTTTTTACGTGCTGTTGAATTAGATTTTCTAGTATCTTGTTGAGTATTTTTACATCTGTATTCATTAAGGATATTGATCTGTAGTTCTCTTTTTTTGCTGGGTCTCTGCCTGGTTTGGGTATCAGGGTGATGCTGGCTTCGTAGAATGAGTTTGGAAGTTTTCCTTCTTTTTCTATTTTTTGGAATAGTTTGAGAAGAATGGGTATGAGCTCTGCTTTAAATGTCTGATAGAAATCCCCTGGGGAGACATCCGGCCCTGGGCTCTTATTCATTGGCAGATTTTTGATAACGGATTCGATTTCTTCAGTGGTTATTGGTCTGTCCATGCTTTCTATCTCTTCCCATTTGAATTTTGGCTGTGCATGTGCATTTAGGAATTTGTCCATTTCTTCTGTGTTGTCCAGTTTGTTGGCATATAATTTTTCATAGTAATCTCTGATGATTGCTCGTATTTCTGAGGGATTGGTTGTAATATGTCGGGGCCCGCCAAGTTTTCTGTCTGCCTCAGGCAAGGATTATCACTCCGTTGAGTGAGCCAGTAAACAAGATTTGCATCTGGAGGCTGGAGATTGCCATTTCCTGGTCAAAATAACTTTGGCGACTGTCTTGCTGAGCTAGACGTGAGTGGCCAAGGCACACAAAAGATCAAAACCGTATTCAGTGTTAGTTCTCC
>NC_043701.1:127183762-127201219 GCF_006229205.1 Suricata suricatta
GGCCCGCCAAGTTTTCTGTCTGCCTCAGGCAAGGATTATCACTCCGTTGAGTGAGCCAGTAAACAAGATTTGCATCTGGAGGCTGGAGATTGCCATTTCCTGGTCAAAATAACTTTGGCGACTGTCTTGCTGAGCTAGACGTGAGTGGCCAAGGCACACAAAAGATCAAAACCGTATTCAGTGTTAGTTCTCCATCCCCTAAGATTGCTGAGGCAAAGTTGGGGCGCTTCTTTGATATGCATCCGACTCTATAGCCTGCCTAGGTCAGCTTGCCTTGTTTTCCCCCCCTGAAGACTATATAAAGAACAGTTCTTTGAATAAATGCTCTTTTGCCTGATCGGAGAACCGTGAGTTCTGTCTTTACTCTTTGCGTCTCCCTCTCCTGCCCCCTTTTTCTCTCCCTTCCTCAGGAAAAGGACCCGCAACGATTCTCCTCTCCGCCCTGCTGGTCGGGGCGGACGAAACAGGTACCGCCGATCGCCGGGGACGAGCGGCCCCGGTCATTGGGTTACGACAGTAATAGATTCTTTTTCACTCATGATTTTGTCTATCTGGGTGCTCTTTTCTTTCTCAGGAGCCTGGCTAGAGGTTTATCGATTTTGTTTATTTTTTCAAAGAACCAACTCTTGGTTTCATTGATCTGCTCGACTGTCCTTTTGGATTCTATATTGTTTATTTCTGCCCTGATCTTTATTATTTCTTTTCTTCTGCTGGGTTTGGGGTGCTCTTGCTGTTTCCCTTCAAGTTCCAGTAGGTGCTCTGTTAAATTTTGAGTTTGCGCTTTTTCTAGTTTGTTGAGATTGGCCCAGATTGCAATATACTTTCCTCTTAGGACTGCCTTTGCTGCATCCCAGAAATTTTGGATTGTTGCATTTTTGTTTTCATTGGTTTCCATATATTTTTTAATTTCTTCTCTAATTGCCTGATTAACGCAATCATTCTTTAGTAGGGTGCTATTTAACCTCCACATTTTTGGAGGTTTTGCAGACTTTTTCCTGTGGTTAATTTCAAGTTTCATAGCATTGTGATCTGAAAGTGTGCATGGTATGATCTCTATTCGTTTATACTTACGGAGGGCTGCTTTATGCCCCAGTACGTGATCAATCTTGGAGAATGTGCCATGTGCACTCGAAAAGAAGGTGAATGTTCTATCTTCAGGATGCAGAGTTCTAACTATATCTATCAGTTCCATCCGTTCCAATGTGTCGTTCAGGTCCATTGTTTTTTTAGTGATTTTCTGTCTGATTGATCTATCAATTGCTGTCAGTGGAGTATTAAAGTCCCCTCCAATTACATTGTTTTATGTATTTGGGCGCTTCCAAATTTGGCGCATAGATATTTACAATTGTTAGCACTTCCTGATGGAGAGATCCTATAATTATTATATAATGTCCTTCTTCATCTCTTGTTACTGCCTTTACTTTAAAGTCCAGTTTGTCTGATATAAGTATGGCTACTCCAGCTTTCTTTTGGCTTCCAGTTGCCTGATAGATATTTCTCCATCCCTTTCCTTTCAACCTGAAGGTGTCTTCAGGCCTAAAATGAGTCTCTTGTAGACAGCAAATAGATGGGTTTTGGTTTTTTATCCATTCTGCTACCCTGTGTCATTTGGTTCAGCATTCAGTCCATTTACATTCAGTGTTATTATTGAGAAATGTGGGTTTAGAGTCATTGTGTTCTCCCAAGAATTCATGTTTATAGTGGTGTCTCTGGCACCTTGTATTCTTTCCAACATTTCCCTTATAGAGTCCCTCTTAGGATTTCCTGTATGGCTGGTTTGGTGGTCATGAATTCTCTCAATTTTTGTTTATTTGGGAACACTTTTATCTCTCCTTCTATTTTGAATGACAGGCTTGCTGGGTAGAGGATTCTTGGCTGCATGTTTTTTCTGTTCATCATATTGAAGATTTCCTGCCTTTCCTTCCAGGCTTGCCAAGTTTTATTAGATAGGTCTGTAACCACTCTGATAGGTTTCCCTTTGTATGTGAGGGCCCTTTTCTCCCTAGCTGCTTTCAGAATTCTCTCTTTATCTTTATATTTTGCCAGTTTCACTATGATATGTTGTGCCGAAGGCTGATTCAAGTTACATCTTAAGGGGTTTCTTTGTGTCTCTTGAATTTGAATGTCTATTTCTTTTCCCAGATTTGGGAAATTCTCAGTTATAATTTGGTCTAGTATCCCTTCAGGCCCTTTCTCTTTGTCTTCCTCTTCAGGAATTCCTATGATACGAATGTTGTTCCAGTTGATTGTATCACTCAGGTCTCAAATTCTCCTTTCCTGCTCCTGGATTAATTTCTCTCTTTTTTTTCAGCTTCTTCCTTTGCTATAACTATATCTTCTAATTCACCTAGTCTTCTCTCTGCCTCATCAATCCTTGAGGTGGCTGCCTCCAGTTTGTGATTCACCTCATCTATAACCTTTTTTAACTCATAATAGTTCCTAGTCATTGTCTCAGTCGATTCTTTGATGCTTTTCTCAACCCCAGCGATTAATTTTATGACAAGTTTTTTAAATTCTTGATCCAGTATGCTGTCTAGATCTGCCTTGAGCAGTTCTGTGGCTGTGACTTCCTCCTGGAGGTTCTTCAGGGGGGAGTTCCTTCGTTTTGTCATTTTTTCTAGTTTTCTGTCTCTTGTCACCTTTAGAAAGCTCATTGTGCACTGTGCACCTGTTAATATTTCTCTGTTAAAGGAGGCTTATTGACTGTCCAGGGCCTGTCGTTTCAGGAAATATTCTTTTAATGGTGTCTCTCAGTTTCTCTTTTTGTGCCTTTGAATATTTTATTTTCCTACTCAGCAATATTTGGGACTCACTGTCTGTTTTCCTTCTTAGGGTTACACCAAGAAACAAGCCAAAGTGTGCAGGACAGTGACATTCAAACACAGAGGGAACAATAACACACAAACGCACAGACAAAATCAAACAAAGAAACACATTAAAAGGGGGTAAGAAAATAAAGCAAATGGAGAGGAAAGAGACGAAAAGAGGAGAAGAAGAAAAGAAAAAGAAAAAGAATAAGAAAAAAAGAAAAAAAAGAGGGGGTGTCAGACAACTAAGGACAGTGGACAGTTAAAAGTGTATGACCAGTTGAGGGGAGAGGTAAGGATGAGATATAGAAGAATATATCTGGATTGCAAGAAGGTAAAGAAGAAAGGGAGAAAGGAGAAAGGAAAATAAGGAGTAAAAATTTTAAAAAATTTAAGTAAAAATAAAAGTAATGATAATAAAAAAAAAAAAATCCGTACAGAAAAGGAGAAAAAAATGAAGAAAAAAAAGAAAAAATATTATAAAAAAAAAAAAAAAAAAAAACCCCAGCAGCTCCCCCTCGTGGATAGGCGTGGTTTGATGTGGTAGGTCTCAGAGGCTGCTCTTGGAGGCTCTGCCTTGGTGTCTTCAGAGATTAGATAGGTAGCAAGCCAAGCTTCGCTGAACTACGAACTGTAGGCCACTCTAATGAGTCCAATCTCCTTGTGCCACCATTGAGTGGAGTTGTATTTTCCTGACCAGTCTTGGTTTAAAGTTCCAGTTCATGCATTTTTATGCTACCACAGATGAGTTGCATTTGCTTTGGTGGCTGGCTTCTTAGGGGGAGGAATCGGTTTGTCTTGGCTCATGCAGGAATTTCGGCTGCCCCTGCCTGAGGCGAGATGTGCAGCAGGAGGTGAAGTGCGTGCACACCTCACAGACCCAACCCCCATCCGGGATCGTGTTCGCGTTGGGGGAGGAATGAGTTTGCAGCTTTCAGTCCAAAGAACATTGTCTCCTATTTCTTCCAGGATAAGATAAGAAACTAGAATGGAAAAAAAGAGATGGGAATTGCTTTCTTTGGGGAAAAATATCAGCTGCTAGCAAGCCAAGGTTTTTGGAATACAGAAATTCTCATCAGTGTTTTTTACACAAAAGATTGAGACCATGTCAGACCAATCTCTTTTCCCTTTATTGGATGCTCAACACCAGAACTGAATCCAAAAATGTTATGTAAGGGAGGAAGGTAAGAACAAATCTAAAAGCCAACTCCATAAAGAACACAGTCCAGAGCCTTCTCTCAAATAATGCATCTTATGAAATGGGGTTTCTGTAAAAAAAAAAGGGAGGGGCTTTTAAAAACTCTAAACATCTCCAGGAAAAAAAGAAATGCATAGAAATAGTTTAATCAACTCTAAATTATCATTGAATCCAACTACCTCAAATTTCAAATGTTCATATCTCTGTAATAAAAATCAGAGGTCTGACTTGTTCTTGCTTAATGAAAAGGAAATACAACAAAATACCAGCTTGTAAAAATATAATCTGAAGTGTGTATATTTCATGGACCTTCACCCAGAACAAGATGATATTGTTAAAAAAAATTCAATAAAATAACTTTGAAGATCTCATTGGATTTAAGTGATTCATGAATCAGAGAGGACCTCATCTAGCAGCAGAGAGATCTTCAGAGGATTTGTACAACATGGATGTGTTTTATAGGGAGAAGAGTAGGTCAAGAACTTAATAGCAAAAGAAAATATTGTTTCAGATCAGAAAGAACATCTGCTTTTTGGAGCACGTGGGGGAATGATAGAATTTTTATCATGTAGATTATTTTACCAGTTAAGATCAGGACATTTCAGATTGACTGTGAAATGGTCGTATTTGTGGGATGAGTTGAACCTGGTATTAAGTCTTGTTTGTTACCTTGGGGTGAGGAATAATCTGTTTGTGACCAATTGTTTGTTTGTTTGTTTTTTAACAATATATAGCTGCAAATGATATAAATTTTAAATGCAGATCTATAGAATATATTTGTTGACCATCATCTAAGCTTTAACCACTCAAAATAATAATGTGCTTCATTCTTGCTTCGAAAGAATTCAAAAGAGTTCTTCACAATTCGTTTTCTTGTCAAATTGTGATTATTTTTAAGGGTGCTATTGTTGGAAAGCAATAGTTTTCTTTCTAATTCTAGGTCCATCCAGCTGGACTAAGAATCAAATTGACACAAGACAAATTAACAGAAGAAAATAAAATTTAATTTTGTACAAAGAAGAAATCCACACAGACATGGAAAGGTAAAATGAGATATGTGTGTCATCCTGAACAAAGGAGAATGAGAAGGGGTCTTGGACTTCAAGAGGAAAGAATGCAATTCACAAGGGAATGATAAGAGCAGATATTTGTTAAGTAGATGTTTGCCCTGCCATACAGATGGATCTCGTGGATAAAACCTCTGGTAATAATCTTATTCTGAGTAAGACCCTTTAGATTCTTCTTCATAGTTAAAGGAATGACAAAATTTCTCTTGAGCCCTCAGGGCCTTGATTGCCTTCAGATGAAAACAATCTTCATGCCAAAGTATTCCGTCTCAGGCAGTCTGCCCTTGGCTCCATCACTTTCCTTGGCCATTTCCTTTTATATTCATGAACTGGGCTGTTACTTGGCAGTTTTTGCCACAGTTGCAGCTGCAGCTTCACTGGCAGGCATTTATAGAATTGTTACTGAGCCTTGGAATCCAAGGAAAAGCATGAAGGATTCTTCTAGCTGAAAAAAATTTTATTGGGAGAGGCATCTGGGTGGTGGTTCAGATGGCTAAGTGACTGACTTCAGCTCAGGTCATGATCTGGAGGTTTGTGAGTTCAAGCCCCATGTCGGGCTCTGTGCTGACAGCTCAGAGCCTGGAGCCTGTTCAGATTCTGTGTCTTCCTCTCTATCTGTCCTTCTCCAGCTCACATTCTGTCTCTGTCTCTTTCTCAAAAACAATACACATTAAAATATTTTAAAAAAAACTTTATGGGGAAACATTCCTATACCACAGAAGCCTTCATGGGGGGAAACTCATAAGCCAAATTGAGATTTGATAGTTAAAGTTTTTCAAATAAAATGTTTAATTAAATACACTCCTTGTACAAGCTTACGTTATAGACTATCTGCATAAGAGATGTGCAATCAGGAAGTCTGGCTGAGCACTAAAATGTGGTCATAAAAAATGTTTTCAGATATATATGTATGTAATGACCTACCATATTATCAAGTAACTTAATAAATGGATATACCAAAGTTAATTAAATACCTTTTTTCCAAATCTTATAACGGGAGAAATGTTGAAAGTGGAAACTATCAGTGACAGACATAAGATGCTTCAGCCACTATGAGTTAATCATGCAGACATTAACAAGTGTTGACATGTGTGCCTCTTGGTTCAGACCTACAGATAAGTACAAGAGGGAAAATTTATGTTATCTTTAAAAATCCACAGATAAGTTTACTTTCTAAGAATGAGAAGTTACAGTAACTATATAAGGTGATGGATGTGTAAATTAACTTGATTTTGGTATTTCACAATATATATTAAATTGCTATGTTGTAAGCCTTAAAGAAATAATTACATTATAAAATAATTATATATTGAATGAATGAATTTCAGTCACCCTATCAAAGCCTAGACAAAATAATATTGTGTCTCTAAAACCTTGACTATAACTTTTGAACATATAAAGGCACCTAAAAAAGACTATGGGTATCAGAAAGTGTGTTAGGTGATTTCCATGAAGACGTAGGAGGTAAAATTGGGAGCCATAAATACTGTTTGCCATTCTAGCCATATACATGCAAAAAAGTATCAGGATTATCTGCCATATTTGGGTGATAAAAGAGATAACACAGTATTAGAGGCTGTGAAGGGCTGGCCAAAGGTGAAATATGTTTCCTCTTTCATTCTGAATTCACTGTGCTTATTCTCACAATGCCAGCAAATCAAAATCACTGTGCTTATTCTCACAATGCCAACAAAGTCTTTTCAGTATACTTTTCTAAGATACAAAAATTGAAGGTTTTATAAAATTTCATACTTATACCTTAGGTTATAAAATTAGATTACCTAGCAATACTGACTGAAATTGAGTATTGGATGCTCCCTGTAGAAAAGTCATTTCATCCTTAGTTCATGCACAGACTCCACTGCTCCTTATTTTATCCCTCACACTAAAGCCATTTTGAGCTTTTCCACTACTTTCACATTAAATTTTTATTTTATTTTACTTTCTTACTAAATGCTTAAAAAACAATATTTCCTTTACTTATGCTTCTGTCAAAAGTGGGAAAATGGAAGTAGCTACAAGTTTAGAAAGTGTTGTTCATGCCCTCATTAACCTCTACTATTGAGTAGCAGCTATGTTTCTAAATAGTCAACTAAAAAATTAGCATTGTTTTGGCAATGCTTAAATATTAGTTGGACTCTGAGTACAACACAGTTTAGGAATGACTATATTTACAGATTTATAGAGTGATAAATTCACTCAGTTAATGTCACCTTGTGAACACGATTATGGAAATGTTTTTAATTCAGAATTTAATAAATTCTATACCAAAGGTATATTGTGTTGCAAAACTACAAAGACACCTGCAGCTAATAACCATTGTTCACCACACAGAACAGCTGATTATCCAACCTGAAATCTGAGTCTCAAGTTGGATAGATGCAAGAAGGGATATTATAAAAGTCCTTGAGTTCAAGAGGTTTAGAAAATTTATTACTGATGCATTACAGTGAACATTTGGAGCAGTATGTCAACTGATGAGTCTACTTCCACCAATATTTTAAAGGTCAATCTTTAAAAATTCAGTGTTTGCGAGAAATAATGTGTTACCTCTTACCGATGCTGGTATCATCCAAAAGATCTAACCTAGAATAGCTAAGAGGTTTGCTAAAAGAAATATGATATCTTCTGTCTTTCCTATTATGCCTCTATCCTGCGAGACTTGAGTGTATTTAAAAGGACTCTTCATGTGAACCAGCTAATCCTTTTCTCTGGTCTTCGCCCTGCCCCAATTAGAGAAAAAAATATTCATGTGAATTAAAAAATGAATCACTAAAAAATTAAATGAATTATGTTTTTTATGGCAAGCAGAACTTTGAGTTTTTACATTTTATTTAAATATTATTTTTATATGAAGAACACATGTACAGTGTAGAAATATAGAAAAATATAGTTAAAAAAAATAAGAAATATAAGCTACCCATATTCTCATCACCTAGATAGATACAACATTATTGATATTTTGGTATAGATTCCTTCAGACATATTTTTTACTTTTCTAGGTTTATTGAAAGTAAAATAATATTAAAATTGTTAGTTTCTTCTGAATTTTAAGATGATGAGAAATGTCCATGCATTTCAATAATTGGGCTTCCCATGTCATGGACTGCCCAAAGTCACTTCACGACTTTCAGAATCTACTCTGTGGCTATGGAATGTAAAGAACAAAACCAATCGCTTCTCTCAGTATCAACAAGATATTGACAGAATACCAAAGAATGATGCCAGAAATGAATTTAGACAAGATGTTTAAAAAGGAGAAAGAATATTCTATTGTATGGCTTTCTCTAAGCAGTTTCTTTAAGTAAAAATCTCAGGTTGTTGTACTAAACACATCCCAAACACATACATCTTGATAAGTTCTCCCCAGATTAAGCTCTATACTGGATGGACAAGTCTACTGGAAACCCAATTGAACAGCATTATCAATATATTATAGATATTTTGCCTCATTATATTCTGTTTGGGAGACCACGAGGTAAATATTTTGCTAAGCTTAATTGCCTAATCTTTAATAAATATGCTAATATTGCCTGTATAACTTGAAAACACTAAAGTTGACATCAGAATTTTATGGTGCCATGGTTCCACATAAACAGTAATCATTCCTTCCTAAACAACATGCAAATGGTTTAATGGTTCTTTGATACCCATAAATATGTTTCTTACCTACACTTTACAAGTCATATGGTTTTGAAAATAAGTAATAAAATTAACCCATGTTTTTAAATGTACATAAAATCCTTATCAAAATTTTACTACACACTAGAGTTACACACTTTTGTTATGTGTTATGTAACTTTGTTACATAAAGATGATACTTTTACTTAAGCTGGAAGAATTTTAGGAAAATCCATCTTTGATCTGCCAAATTTATCTGGAAGAAAATCAACCCACAATTGTCTCACAAAGTCTAAATAAGCGTTAGCACAAAATAGTCTCTCTTTGTTTTTCATGGATTTGTTAGAAGAACAATTAATCCTACGCCTCCTTATGTCTCCCTTCCCTTTCATTTACCCTGCCACAGGAAAAGAAAGCAGCCAATATATCTGAAGCCAAATCTAATTTCTTTAGTAAAATATGAAGTTTGGCCTCCAAATATTTAATCATGTATGGAACTATACAAAAGGCATTTAATAAAGCAAGACATATCAGTGGAAAAAACTTTCATGACAAAACAACTCCTATTATCTACTTAAAATCTGACATAAATTTACTTTTAAAGTAGAAGAGAGAATGCAAATGTATTTGTTTTTTATTTCTTGCCTCTTATTCACAAAACCAGAAGAAAATTTTGGCTCCAGATAATTCCTAACTACACTACAAGTTCTATTTAAGCTTCCTGATACCAAATAATAATAGCCTCTCCAATATCCAATTTTTCTTTCCAATCAACTTATACTGTGATATTCATGAAATACCTGCATCAAGTCTACTTTCTGACTGGAAAGGTGAACACGTGATCAAGTGTAAGCCACTGACACAATCTATCCCAGAGACTAGAGTAGTTGGTTCAATGTCAGACATTTGAGTCAGATCAGGATAATAAAAATGACTCTCAGGAAATTTGTTTGGAATTCCAGAAGAGCCTCTTCCAGATGATGTGATATGGTAGGCACTGAGCATTATAATAAACATGGTGGAAATATGATAGTAAAGGGATAGGATTCATTTTTGGTTGATTGGTATATTTTTATAACAGAAATATAGAGGGGTCAGATTTAGCATTGAAGTAAGATAGGTCCTATAGCACTTGATCACTCATTGGATTAGTTCCCTTAAAGTCTCAGTGCCAAGTAAGATGGTCTAATTATTATTAGTCAAAGAAAGATTGTTTTAGAAATATTAAAATTTGAAACATTTTTCTGCCTGTATTGTACTAATAACAATATAACTTTTATCCACCATACACACGAAATATATTAGGAACTGAGCCTTAAACTGAATAAATTTTGCTTCCCTTTTTAGAAAGAAGAAAAAACATGACAATAGCCCACATAAGAAAAGTCCCATACAAAGTATCATATGATTTTCATCCAACAATGAAAGCAAGACCATGGTAAACAGAACTTCAAGTATGTCTTACTTTTTTTTTTTCCTCATGCATATTCTTTTTTTAATGGTTTATTGTCAAGTTGGTTTCCATATAACACCCAGTGCTCTTCCCGACAAGTGACCTCCTCCATTACCACCACCCCCTTTCCCCCACCCCCTCCCCCTTCAATCATCAGTTCGTTTTCAGTATTCAATAGTCTCTAAGGTTTTGGGTCCCTCTCTCTCCCCAACTCTCTTTCCCCCTTCCCCTCCCCATGGTCCTCCATTAAGTTTCTCCTGTTCTCAAGAAGATGTGGTATATATACAATGGAGTATTACATGGCAATGAGAAAGAATGTCTTACTTTTTGTAGCACTCTCAAATGAAGATAATACATTCATCCAAGCTTCAGCATTTCAAGACTTAAAGAAAAGAAATACTCATGCTATCATACTGAGACATTCTTCTAATATACATGAAGATTTGATACTTGTACACAATTTCTGTATTATAACCATATGCTTACATGTCTTTATGCTTTTAGGACTTTAAATTCATGGAAAGGAGGGCTTGAATTTTTTTTTTATCTTCTACCCATGGTTTCTAAAACATAGTAGGTATTAAACTAATGATTGTCAAATTAAAGAGCACTTTGGATGCTTTCTTCCCTTCTCCCTAATCTCCATTCTACATAAACCAAACCAGATAGTCTTTCTCCATTCCTTCTTGATAGCTCTTGAGTAAGATAAATCACTTAATTTTGTCAACTTGGTTCATTACAAATTCATATTATTCAACTATCATTATAACTTCAATGACACTCACAGTCCATATATTTATTATGAGATATTCTGTTCTTTATAAGAAACTAGAAATTCACTCATTATTTTTCACAATCTGGAGTGACCCCATCTTCCTTTCCATTTATTCAATTATCATACTTCCTATTTAATGGGGAAATTTACCACAGTCTGATGGGAGCAACATTTGTCTTATTTCAAGAAGTAGCTACATTGTTAGCTTTTCTCATCGTGTTTCCTTTTTTCTAGAGGTAAACCCTATTTTGTGACCTTTCCTCACCTATATCCTTTCTTTGCCTATCTTTAATCTCTTTTTAAATTGTTGCTCCTAGATACCAGGTTTTTGGAAACATAAATCTATTTTGATCATTGTTGTATTTCTTCCTTCCTCCTATACATAAGCCATGTATGGTCTTAGAAAGAGTAATCGTAGAGGCGCCTGGGTGGCTCAGTTGGTTAAGTGTCCTACTTTGGGTCAGGTCCTGATCTCACAGTCTTTGGGTTCAAGCGCCACGTTGGGCTCTATGCTGACAGCTCAGAGCCCGGAGCCTATTTCAGATTCTCTCTCTCTCTCTCTCTCTCTCTCTCTCTCTCTCTCTCTCTCTCTCTCTCTCAAATATAAATAAAAAGAAAGAATAAATATACAGTAAATTTTATTTAAATAATGGTGAAGTAGATGTTCTATTCCATTAATGAGAGACATTTTATATGTCACACAAAATAACTCAATCCTACTGTATAGTCATTGGGAGTCCCAAAGAATAGGCAGCCATTTGTCTATGTGCAAAACCATGAGAATTTAATATGCAAGTTGGGGAAAACATTGAACATCACTTTTCAACCTCTTTGTCCATATATACACATCTCTTTGAACATTGGTTCAGTGAAATTATTGGCATAACTCAATTTCTTATATTATTATCATCATACTTCTTTATTTTACTACATTATACCTTTCTAATCAGTGGTGTTTGGAGGTTCCAAATATTTGTATGCTATTGAAATTTCTCACTTCACTCAATTGGCTTTCCTTCTTACATTCTTATTAAGAAATTAATAAAAATACTTTCTTTTTTGTACAGCACATTAAAGACATTTCAGACTTAAAGAGAAAAGTTGGAAGAATGCCATCAAAAGAACTTTTCTAAATTATTTGCAAACAGTACACCTAAGACCTTATATGATTATATAAAATTATGGCAATGAATAACATACAATTTTAATAACTGTTCTGCCCATAATACAGTTTTCAAGGGAATGTACTTTTGTTCAATGTAATTAAGGGATTTTCTTTTCAAATATATTTCCTAAGCATATTTTCTACCTCAGAAAAAGTTACTTTGAGAAAACTGATTACAAAAGTCTTCTACATGAAAAGAAGCATTCCTGGTTAGAAATACCTTGTTTTATATGTTGCCATAGAAATGTGGTTGTCAATCCCCACAGGGATCCAGTCACCAAATCAGAAGAAAGACATTCTGCCAAATAAAAGCAATTAATAAACCTTAACATATTTTACTTTTAAAAGTTTGCCAATCTGTGTTCTCTAAAACACTCTAATAGTAATTCCACACACAAAACAGGATTTTCCCTCTCAGAGATTCAGGGTGTTTATATGCTCAGTAAGTCTTGAAGAAGTTTTGTGTAAAAGAAGGCTTTAACTCACCACAGAATGTTTACATACATAAAACATGTTTATCAAAATATTCCAAAATATGCCAAATGCTATGATGCAGTCAAAATTTCCAAATGGCATGAACTTTAATGTATTTACTATTAAAAATAGGAAAACATGACCAATTTATGAAATCACTGTATAACATATAAAACATCATACTTAAATTACACATGTATTCATAAAGGTAAAAGAGTCTAAGGTGCAAAGTATATTTCTAAAACATACTCACTCATACTGTTTGAGAAATACATGATGATGTTATTGTATTTGATAATGTAAACAGCTTAACGGGTAATCATGAATTTAATTCCCATCTAAAGCCAAAGCCGGCATAATATACTAAGAAGCACAGTAACAGATCATAGCATTTTTTATATATAAATACATTTATTTTTATATATAATCATTTTAACTAAAATTAAAGAATTCAAGAGAGGTGCAGGCCCAGGCCTTTACGACAGTTTTGACTTCCAAATAAAAAGCCATAGAACAGACATCTGGTTGCATCTCCGACATCGTAAGGAGCCAAAAGTTGTCACTCCCATTCTTGCAGCAAAGAAACAGCTGAACTGAACAAACTGATAATTAATGACTTTTCTTAAATGCACCAGAGAACTAAGTTCGCAGGCCAAATAGCCATCAGAAAATCTAAAGAGACAGAAGAATACGGAGGATCAGCTTAACTGAAACAGAAGCTGATGGAGAAAATAACTGGTAGGAGCACTTAAATACTAATTTGATGAATTGTTAGATGCTGTTGGTAAATGAGCTTGAGTTAAAAACCCTTGGGGCTGGGGTGCCTGGGTGGCTCAATCAGTTAAGCATCTGACTTCAGATCTGGTCATGATCTCATGGTTTGCAGGTTCGAGCCTGCATCAGGCTCTGTGCTGCTAGCTCAGAGCCTATCTTCAGATTCTGTATCTCCCTCTCTCTCTGATCCTCTGCTGCTTACCTGTCTCTTTCTCAAAAATAAAATAAAACATTAAATAATTTTTTTAAAAAACCCTCTTGGGGGCTAAGTCTTAGTGGGAGAACCTACTCTGTTATGGGTTTTATTTCCAAAAGCCCCACCAAATTTTTACAGGAAGTATTAGAGAAAAAATTCCCTCCTCTTTCAGGCAGAGAAAGAGGGAAAGTAACCATTTTAGAATAAGACCATAACTTATTTTATAACTGTGGCCTGCCTCCAAAGAAAAACTACATTATTAATGTCTTATCTGACTTAGGGGAAGGGCAAGTACAAATTCCAGGCTTCTTTCCATCCTATGTAAGGAGAAGGAGGAAAACAAGGCTAAAGAACACTTCTGACATCACAGTTCGGAAACTCAGGCTAATCAAAAAATGTAAGATTTAAACATAAGATAATAGAACACTTCTCCCACTAATACTCCACTACTACATCAACAAAGCTCCAGGATAACAATAGTTAGAAATCTTTTAAAAAGTTCTTCAACAGGAAAGAAATGATAGAGATAAAAAATTTAGATCTACCTAAGAAAGGAAGAGCATCAGTGAAGGCAAGTAAAGGTTTTTATTTTCTTATTCTTAATTGATCTACCACCAATACCCATATATATTAGGTGATCATAGCATATTGATAAGTAAAATGAACAACACCAAAGTTATAAGAGATAAGAGAGAGGAATTAAGGATATTGTTAGAAAATACCTTTACTATCTGTGAAGCAGTATGGGGTTATTTCAAAATGTAATTAGATAGGATGTAAAGATATATTGAATACTCTAGGGAAAATACTTAACACTTAAAAAGTATTGTTGATATGCTAAGAGAGAAAAGAAAATTGATTCATATAAAATTATCAATTAAAACCAAAGAAAAGAAGATTTTAAAAAAGAAGTACAACAAATAGAAATAGATTGTGAACATCAAAGATACCAATCCAACTACATCAATAATCTCTTTAATATGAATAGCCTAATACAGAAACTAAAAGACAAAGTGGATAAAAACAAGACCTATTATGTGTTGTCTACAAAAAATACACTTTTAAATAAAAAGATCAGAAAATTCAAGGTGAGGATAGAGAAATATATACTCTGCTGACATAAATTACAACAAAGATAGAATAGCTATGTAAATTTTTTACAAAGCAGATCTTAGAATAAGGAAAATTACCATGGATAAAGAAGGATACTATATAGTTATAAAGGGGTAAATTCAACAAGAAGATATAAAATTCTTTAACATATGTGTGCCTAACAATAAAGCACTAAAATATATGAGGCAAAAGCTGATAGGACTGCAAAAAACAGACCTATCTACTATTATACTTGAAGACTTCAACACCCCTTTTTTCAGTAATCCATAGATCACCATAAGAGAAAATCAGCACAGATATAGGTGACCTAAAGAACACTATCAATCATCTTGATCTAATTGACATTTATAGAACACCCCAATCCAACAGTAGTACTATATACAATATTCTTAAGCTCACATCTAAAATTTGCCAAGATAAGACATGTTCTGGACCATAAAATACATCTTAAATATATTTTTTCTTTTCATTATCATTTTCAGATTTATCGAGATATAATAGTAAATGTATATATTTAAAATGTGTGGTGTCTTAATAAACACATATGTATTAAATGATTATGACATCAAAGTAATTAATATTTTATTACCTCACATAATTACCAATTATTTGTTTGCTGAGAACATTTGACATCTATTCTCTTAGCAAATTTCAATAATAAAATAAAGTATTATTAACTATAAGGACAGTGTTATACAAGCACAAGTCTATAATTTATTTATCTTTCATAACTGAAACTTTACACTGAAGAGCAATTCTCCATTTCCCCTTCCTCCTAGCCCCTAACAACCACCGTTCTACTCACTTTTTGTAAGTGTTCAATTTTTTTGTATTTCACAAAAAAGTGAGATTGTGCAGTATGGTTTATCCATGTTGTCACAAGTGGAAATATTTCCTTATTTTTCATGGCTGAATAACATTCCATTGTACACATATACCACACTTTCCTTCTCTATTTATCGATCAATGGACATTTGGATTGTTTCCTAATCTTGACTATTATAAATAATTCTGCAATAGACATGCAGATGTTATTGAAATACTAATTTTATTTCTTTTTTAAAAATTTTTTTAATGTTTTAATTTTTTTTTATTAAGAGAGAGACAGAGCATGAGAGGGGGAGGGCAGAGAGAGAGAAGGAGAAACAGAACCGAAAGCAGGCTCCAGGCTCTGAGCTAGCTGTCTGCACAGAGCCTGATGCGGGGCTCGAACCCACGAATGTGAGATCTGACCTGAGCCGAAGCCGGAGGCTTAACCGATTGAGCCATCCAGGCGCCCCCTACTTTTGTACCCAAAAGTAGGATTCCTGGATCAGATTTTACTTATATTTTTAATTTTTTGAGGAATATCCATACTGGTTTCCATAAACAGTACCAATTTACAATTTAAATTCCCATGAACAGTGCTCCAGGGACCCCTTTCTCCATATCCTTCACCAACACTTCTTATCTGTTGTCTTTTTGATAATAACCATCTTAACAGGTATGAAGTGACATTTCATTGTAGTTTATATTTGCATTTCCCTGAATGGTATTGAATACCTTTTTATACATCTATTGGCCATTTCTATACCTTTCTTTTTTTAGAAATATTTATTTTTGAATTGAGTTATTTGGTTTTTTGCTTATGGGTGGTATGAATTCCTTATATGTGTAAAATAGTAACATCATATCAGATATATACTTTGAAAATATCTTCTCTATTTCCAGAGGTTGCCTTGGACTTTGTTGTTTCTATTGCTGTATAAAAGTTTTTTTGTTCAATGTAGTCCCACTTGCTTATTTTAGTTTCTGCCCAATTATTTTGGTATCAGACCCAAAAGATAATTTCCAAGAACAATGTGAAAGAACTTTCCCCCTATATATACTTCTTGTAGTTTTATGATTTCAAGCCTTATATTGAAGTCTTTAGTTGGTTCAAAGCTGATTTTTATATATGGGATCCAATTTTAGTCATGCATGTGAATACCCAATTTTCCCAGCATCATTTACTGAAGAGATTATCCTTTCACCATTTTATGCTTTTGGCACCCTTGTTGAAGACAGGCTGAGGGCATATGTGAGGCTTTATTTCTGTTTCCTATTCTATTGTATTAGTCTATGTGTCTCTTATTATATCAACACTATACAATGGTAATTATTGCACCTTTGTAATATTGTTTGAAATAAGGAAGAGTGATGCCTCAACTTTGTTCAACTTTGTTCTTCTTAATCAAGATTGCTTTGGCTATTCAGGATCTTTTATGATTCCGTATAAATTTTAGAATTGTTTCTTCTTCTGTGAAAAGATGCCACTGAAATTTAGATAGGGATTGTGTTGAATCCATAGATTGCATTGGGTTATATGGATATCTTAAAATTAATTCTTCCAATCCATGAATATAGGATATCTTTCCATTTTTGTGTGTCCTCTTTGATTTTGCTCAATAAAGTTTTATAATTAAAGTGAACACATGTTTAACCTCCTTGGTTAAATTTATTCCTAAAAATTTTATGGTTTCAATACTATTGTGAAGGAGACTGATTTCTTTATTTATATTTCAGATACTTCATTCCTAGTATATAGAAATACAATGCTGATATTGTATCCTGAAGCTTTACTAAAATAATTTATTAGTTTCAATAGCCTTGTTGTGGGGTCTTTCAGGTTTTCTATGTTTATTTTTTTAACATAACACAACTTATTTTTTTAACATATGCAATTATTTTCCATCATTTACAATACAGTAGTTACAATGACACTCCAAACAGAAAAGCAAAGTAAAAAATCAAAACACCAACTTCTATTTCATGTAATTAGACTTATACAGAAAT
>NC_043701.1:127201319-127207213 GCF_006229205.1 Suricata suricatta
CACTTTCCTACAAATGGCCATATTTCATTCTTTCTCATTGCCATGTAGTACTCCATTGTGTATATGTACCACCTCTTCTTGATCCATTCATCAGGTGATGGACATGTAGGCTCCTTCCATGGTTTGGCTATTGTTGACATTGCTGCTATGAACATTGGGGTACACGTGCCCCTATGCATCAGCACTTCTTTATCCCTTGAGTAAATCCCTAGCAGGGCTATTGCTGGGTCATAGGGGAGTTCTATGGATAGTTTTTTGAGGAACCTCCACACTGTTTTCCAGAGCGGCTGTACCAGTTTATACAGATTTATTGCCAACATTATACTTAATGGTACACAACTGGATGCCTTCTCCTTATGAGTGGGAATAAGACAAGAATGTTTCCCTCACTAGTTTTACTCAGCATCAAGCTGGAGAACCTCACTAGTGCAGAAAGACAAGAAAATTAAAGAAAAGTTATACTAATTGAGAAAAAGAAATAAAATCATATTTGTTCACAGATTATATGATTATGTAAAAAATCAGGAGAATTAAAAATAAACTACTGGAGTTAATGAACAATTATAGTGAGGTTGTTGCAGGAAAGTAGATTAATATCAAAAGTAAATTATTCTTATATACTATTAATTTACAAGTGGAATTTGAAATTAAAAGCACAATCTATTTACATTAGCACCAAGAATAATTAAATACTTAGATAAATGTATGATAAAATATATACAAGATTTGATTAAGAAAACTATAGAGTTCTGATGAAAAACCAAAGAACATACAAGTAAATATGGAGATATTCCATGCTTATGAATAGGAAGATTCAATATTGTTAAGGTGTCAATTTTTTCCAATTTGATCTATAGATTGAATGCAATCTGAATAAAAATCCCAACACGTATTTTGTATATATCAACAAAATGATTCTAAACTTCATATGTTAAGGCAAAAGATGTAGAATAAACAACACGATACCAAAGAAGAAAACATAAAGGAAAGAGGAAGAAGCAGAAGAAAAGAAAAAGGAAGAGAACAATAACAAAGTTGAAAACTGATGCTATACAACTCCAAGAACCACTGTAAGACTATAGTAGTCAAGACAATGTGGTTTCGGTGATAAAATACAAAAGATCAATAAAACAAAATAGATTACAGAAATAGACACTCTCAAATATCATCAAATAATTTCTAATAAAGAATCAAAGACAAAGGAGAAAGAATTCCTTATTTAAAAAATGGTGCTGAAACAATTGAATATTTGCATGCAAATAAAAACAGGAATCTAGACATAGACCTTACATCTTTACAAAAGTTAACTCACAGTGGATCAAAGACTTAACTGCAAAATTATAAACTATAAATTTTCTAGAAGATAATATAGGAGAAAATCTAAGTGATCTCTGGTTTGATAATGATACTTCAGTTATAGCAATAATGGTATGATCTGTGAAAGAAAATATTAATGAATAGCATTTTGTTAAAATTAAAACTTTTGTTCTGTAGAAGTTACTATTGAGAGAATGGAAAAATAAGGCACATGGTGAGAAAAACTATTCACAAAGCATATATCTGATAAAAGACATATCCAAAATACCTAATTTTATACCTCAAAGAACTAGAAAAAGAGCAAATAAAACGTGAATATAGTAAAAGGAGAGAAATAACAAAAATTAGAGCAGAAATAAATGAAATATAGACCAAAAAAGACAATAGAGAAAATCAGTGAAACTAAAAAAGTTGGTTCCTTGAAAGGAGACACAAATACACGTCTATATACAAGAAAATAAAAAAGACTGTGGACTCATAAACAAAATCAGAAATTAAAAAGAGATATCACAACTTATACCATAGAAATACAAAGGATTATTAAAAACTACAATGAATAATTATATGCCACTGTACAACCTAGAAAAAATGGATACATTTCTAGAAATACCTACCAAGACTGAATCATGATGAAATAGAAAATCTAAACAGACTACTAGTAAGATTGAATCAAAAACTTCCCAATAAATGCAAGTCCAAGACCAGATAACTTCACTGGTTAATTCTACATTGTATTCTACAATTTTATGTTAATGAAGAATTAATATCAATCCTCAGACTCTTTCAAAAAATAAAAGAGGAAAAACCTCTTCTACCTTATTTTATAAGACCAATATAACTCTGATACCAAAACCATAGAGAGATGCCACAAGAAAAAAAATTACAAATCAATATCCTTAATGATTGTAAATGCAAAAATCATCAATAAAATACCACCAAAACAAATCCAACAATATATTAAAAGGATTCTGTACCATGATCAAGTGAAATTTATCCTAGGAATATAAGGATGGTTCATCATCTGCAAATCATTCAACGTAATACACCACATTAACAAAATCAAGGATAAAAATCATGTAATAATCTCAAAGGATGCAGAAAAAATATTTGACAAAATTCTACATGAATTTAGGATAAAAACAACAAAGTGGTTATAATGTACCTGAATATAATAAACCCCATATATGACAGGCCCACAGTTAACATCATACTCAATGGTGATATGCTGTTCCTCTGAGATCATGAAAGAAACCTTCACCACTTTCATCAAACATAGTTTTAGAAATCCTAGCCAAAGTAATTAGGCAAGAAAAAGAAATAAAATGCATCCACATTGGAAAGGAAGAAGTAAAACTGTCCCTATTTACCAATGACATAATATTACATATTTAAAACCCTAAAGACTCCACAAAAAATAGAATCAACAAATTCAGTAAAGTTTCAGAATACAAAATCAATACAGAAAAATCTGTTGTATTTCTATATATTGATAAATCTCAGAAAGAAAAAATAAGAAAGCCATCTTATCAACAATTGCATCTGAAAGAATAAACTAAAGAACAAATATAACCAAGAAAGTGAAAGACCTGTACACTAAAAACTTAAGACATTAATGAAAAAAAAATGGAAGGAGGTGCAAATAAATGGAAAGATATTGAATGTTCATGGATTGGAAGAATAAATATTATTAAAACATCTATACTACCCAAAGCAGATTACAGATTCAATGTAATCCCCATCAAAATTACAGTTGCACTTTTCAAGGAAATAAAACAAATAATCCTAAAATTTGTGTGTAACCACAAAAGATCTCAAATAGCCAAAGCAATCTTGAGAAAAAAGAACAAAACTGACAGCATCACACTCCCTGATTTCAAACTATACTACAAAGATATAGTTATTAAGACAGTGTGATATGGGCATAAAAACAGACGTATATATCAATGCAATAGAACTGAAAGCCCAGAAATAAACCTACATTTATGTTCAATTAATTTATGGGATGGGAACCAAGAGCTTAAATGGAGAAAGAACAGTCTCTTCAATAAATGATGTTGAGAAAACAGAAAAGCCACATGCAAAGGAATAAAGCTCAACTACTGTCTTACACCATACACAAAAATTAACTCAAAATAGATTTAAGACTTGAATGTAAGACCTAAAACTATAAAACTACTAAAAAATGTAATCAGTAAGCTCCTTGACATAAATTTTGACATAGATATCTTTTCATCTGAAACCAAAATCAAAAGCAACAAAAGCACAGTAAACAAGTGGAACTACATCAAACTAAGTTTCTGCACAGCAAAGGAGACCAGTTACAAAGTGAAAAGGGAACATACAAAATGGGTTAAAATGTTTGCAACTCATATATCTGATTGGGGCTAATCTCCAAAATACATGAAGAACTCATACAACTCAATAGCAAAAACCAACCAACCAAACAAAACATTGATTAAAAAATCGGCAGAGGGTCTGAATAGATATTTTTCCAAAGAAAACATATTAGTCAGGTAGAAGAAAATATGCTCAACATTTTAATCATCAAGGAAAAGAAAACCAAAGCCACCATAAGATACCACCTCATTCCTGTTAGAATGGCTATTATCAAAAAAGACAAGAAAGAAGGTGAAAATGTAAAGAAAAAGGAACACTTGTGTGCTGTTGGTGGAAATGTAAATTGGTATAGCCACTATGTAAAATAGTACAAAGTCCCTCAAAATATTAAAAATAAAACTACCATGTGATCCAGCCATTCTACCTTGGGTATATATCCAAAGAAAATGAAAATGAACTCAAAAAGCTATGTGCAAGGGTGCTTGGCTAACTCAGTCAGTGAAGGATGAAATTCAAGATCTCAGGGTTGCAAGTTTAAACCTCACGTTGGGTATAGAGATTGCTTAACAAAATAAAATCTTTTTTAATAAGGTTATTTGCATCCCCTTGTTCCCTGCAGTATTGTTTACAATAGCCAGGATAAGGAAACAACCTAAGTGTTTGTTGGTGGTTGAATGGATAAAGAAAATGTGATATATACATACAATGGAATAATAAATCTCACCATTTACAACAATATGGATGGGCCTCAAAGACATCATGCTAAGGAAAATAAGTCAAACAAAGAAAGACAAGTCCCATACGATACTTCTTTCATGTGGAATTAAAAAAAAGTTCCAACTTACAGAGACCTGAATGGTGATTGGCACTCAAATGGTAAATGGCACTCAAAAGGTAAAAAGAAAAATTAGTATCTCATTAGTATTTTTTTAATATTGATTATATGCTGAAGTAACATTTTGGATATACTATGTTATATACAATAATTAAAATTTAAGAACTAAATTTATATAACAGCTAAAACTCAACAAGAAAATAACCCAATTAAAAAATATCCAAAGCTGGGGCGCCTGGGTGGCTCAGTTGGTTAAGCCTCTGACTTCGGCTCAGGACATGATCTCGCACTTTGTGAATTCAAACCCAGCATCGGGCTCTGTACTGACAGCTTTGAATTCTGTGTCTTGCCCTCTCTCTGCCGCTTCCACACTTATGGTCTGTCTCTCTCTGTCTGTCAATAATAAATAAATGTTAAAAAAAATGACCAATGTATCTGCTGAACAGACATTTTAGCAAAGAATATACAAATAGTAAAAAGCATAAAAAAGATATTCAACAACATATGTCAGTAGAGAATTGCAAATTAAATGAACAATGAGATACCACTATGTACTTATTAAAATGCTTAAAAATTTTCTTTAAACTTGAAAATACCAACTGGTGAAGATGTAGAGCAACAGGAACTCACATTATTATTGGTAGGAATAAAAAATAATATACCTTTGGAAGATAGTTTGATAAAGCTAAATATAATCTTATCATGCAATTTAGGAGCAATCATGCCTTGGCAATGTACCGAATTGAATTGAAAACATGCCCAGGTAAAAACTTTATACAAATGTTTGTAATAGTTCTATTCATAAATGGGCAAAATTGGAAGCAACTAAAATCTCCTTCAACAGATAAATGGATAAACAATGAGAGTACATCCATATAGACTATTATTCAGCAATAAAAATAAATGAGCTATTAAGCCACAAAAAGAAAGAGACTTAAATACATATTTCCAAGTAAAAGAGGCTCATCTTAAAAGGCTACATGCTGTATAATTCCAACTATCTAACATTCTAGAGAAGGACAAAACTATGGACACTAAAACAAAGAAACAAACAAACAAAACAAAAATACTAATGGCTGCCAGGGGGTACGAAGTGGGAGAAAGAGAGGCAGGGAGAGGAGAGACAGATAAATAAGTGAAGCACAGGAGAATCTTTAAGGTAGTAAAACTGTTCTGCATGAGACTATAAGGGTAGATACACAGTAACATGCATTTTTAAAACTGTAAAAAAACAGAGTAAATCTTAGTTTAAACCATGAACTTTACGAGGGTGGAGCCAAAATGGCGGAGAGGAAGGGAGCTCTGTAAACTCCCTCCGCACCGTTTTTCGAACTGAGAGGGATATTACGTTCAACTGAGAGAGCGGAAGGAGAAAATACGAACTCCAGAAGGAATAGAACCTCAA
>NC_043701.1:127207313-127208679 GCF_006229205.1 Suricata suricatta
ATAAACCTAACCAAGGATGTAAAAGACCTATATGATGAAACTATAGAAAACTTATGAAAGACATTGAAGAAGACACCAAGAAATGGAAAAACATTCCCTGTTCATGGATCAGAAGAATAAACATTGTGAAAATGTAATTACTACCCAAAGCAATCTAGACATTCAATGCAATCCCATCAAAATTGCACCAACATTCTTCTCAAAGCTAGAACAAACTATCCTCAAATTTGTATGGAACCACAAAAGACCCCAAATAGCCAAAGTTATATTGAAGAAGAAAACCAAAACGGGAGGTATCACAATCCCAGACTTTAACCTCTACTACAAAGCTGTCATCATCCAGACAGTATGGTATTGGCACAAAACCAGACACATAGACCAATGGAATAGAATAGAGAAACCAGAAGGGCCCACAAATGTATGGACAATTAATTTTTGACAAAGTAAGAAAGAGTATGCAATGGAAAAAACTGCCTCTTTAGCAGGTGGTACTGGGAGAACTGGACAACAACATGCAGAAAAATGAAACTAGACCACTTTCTTACACCATACACAAAAATCAATTCAAAATAGCTGAAGAACCTGAATGTGAGACAGGAAACCATCAAAACCCTCGAGGAGAAAGTAGGAAAAAACCTCCTAGACCTCCACCGCAGCAATCTCCTACTTGACACATCCTCAAAGGCAAGGGAAATTAAAGCAAAACTGAACCCTTGGGACTTCATCAAGATAAAAAGCTTCTGCACTGCAAAGGAAACAATCAAGAAAACTAATAGGCAACCGACAGAATGGGAAAAGATAGTTGAAAATGACATATCAGATAAAGGGCTAGTATCCAAAATCTACAAGAAACTCACCAAACTTCACACCCACAAAAAAGAATCCAGTGAAGAAATGGGCAGAAGACATGAACAGACACTTCTATAAAGAGGACATCCCGATGGCCAATAGGCACATGAAAGGATGCTCAACATCACTCATCATCAGGGAAACACAAATCAAAACCACACTGAGATACCACCTCACACCAGTCAGCGTGGCTCAAATGAACAAATCAAGAGACTATAGATGCTGGCAAGGGTGTGGAGAGACGGGCACCCTCCTACACTGTTGGTGGCAATGTAAACTGGTGCAGCCACTCTGGAAAACAGTGTGGAGGTTCCTCAAAAAACTATGCATAGAACTCCCTTATGACCCAGGAATAGCATTGTTGGGGATTTACCCAAGAGAGACAGAAATGCTGATGCATAGGAGCACATATACCCCAATGTTCATAGCAGCAATGTCAACAATAGCCAAAACATGGAAAGAGCCTGAATGTCCATCACCTGATGAGTGGATCAAAAATATGTGGTATATATACACA
>NC_043701.1:127208779-127222894 GCF_006229205.1 Suricata suricatta
TGTGCTCATGAAATAAGTATGCTCAGGAAAAAAGATTCTGAAATTATGAGTGAATAAAAGCATATATTTCACTGGCTCCTTTTTCCAAGGTCTATCCACGACTCTAAACTAAAAACATTATTATCAAGTATTCTAGATCACAGTTTACTGACAGTAATAAGTTCCAAAGAGGATACTAGGTGAGAGATGAATGGCATAATACATAACAGGCACCTGAGAATTGTTATTTTTTAAATGTATTTCACTCGTTACATAATAAGATTTCATCATTTCAACTTGTTAACATTTTTATTAATGTAGTCATTTTCACAGCTTTATGGTTGAAGAGTACTTTCTAAGTAACACCTGGTTTACTGGGGAGAAAAAAACAAGTGAACTACTTTTGTTTAAAACAAAATGTCCTTTAAATAGATTAGGATTAAATTCTCACTTCTAAAAGTAAAACTGGTATGGTAGTTGGTGGTTATGCAGCTTGAGTACTGGATACTTAAGAAAGAATTTGGTCTTATTGACACAGTTAGGTGAGAAAGTTCTTCAATATTGTGTCCCAAATATGCAAGGGAATATGGTCAGAGAGGTTTTCAAAATGCCCATGCCTTAAAAGAAGGAAATGAGCAATCCACTTGAGCCATAGCCCAAGATTTCATGAAGAAATATGTATTTTGACTGAAATTAATAGGTGAGTCAACTTTTAAAAATATTTTTTAAATTATAAAAGTCTAAATGCTATGTGGTTGGTGTAAGGAATTACAAAACATCTATCTTCTGGACAGAATATAAATTCACTCATATCACCCAGGAAAACTCACTACTATGATTTAAACTTTTATTTCAGATAAACTCCTATTTCTCTTATATGTACATTGAAAATATATTTTTATGTAAAAATGATTCATATTATATGTATAACTGCATATATTGTCTTAATGTACAGCTAACCCTTGAGCAATATGGGAGCTAAGGGCACCAATATCCCTCCATCCCCTTTGCCCCTGCTCTGCACACTCAGAAAATCCATCGACTTACAACTTTTTACTCCTTCACAACTTAACTACTAATAGTTTACCACTGACCAGAAGTCTTACTGACATAACTGACTGATTAACACATTTTGTATGTTATATGTATTATGTGCTGTATTTATTTTATTTTATTTTTCAATGTTTATTTTTGAGAGAGAGAAAGAGAGAGAGCGAGCCTGAGCTGGGTAGTGGCAGAGAGAGAGGGACAAATGAGTTGAACCCGGCTCTGCACTGACAGCAGAGAACCTGACATGGGACTTGAACCCATGAGCCTGAGATCATGACCTGAGCTGAAGTCAGATATTTAGCCAACTGAGCCACCTAGGAGCCCCATTGTCTTATTTTATTGTATTTATTTATTTATATATTTTTGAGAGAGAGAGAGTGAGAGCAAGCAAGCATGTGCAAGTAAGGAAGGGGCAGAGGAAGAGGGAAAGAGAATATCAAGCAGGTTCCATGTCCGGCATGGATGTGGGGCTGGATCTCAGGAACTGTGAGATCATGACCTGAGCTGAGATCAAGAGTCTAATACTTAACTGAACCACACAGGTGCGCCTATGCTGTATTTTTTTTAAAAAAAATGTTTATTTATTTTTGAGAGAGACAGAGTGTGACTGGGGGAAGGACAGAGAGAAAGGGAGACACAGAATTCGAAGCAGGCTCTAGATTCCCAGCTGTCAGCAAAGAGCCGGTCACGGGGCTTGAACTCACAAACCACGAAAACGTGACCTGAACCAAAGCTGGATGCTTAACTGACTGAGCCACCCAGGTGCCCCTATATTTTTTAAATAAAGTAAGCTAGAGAAAAGAAAACGTTATTAAGAAAATCCTAAGCAAGAGAAAATACATTTATTGTTCTGTATTGTATTTAAAAAAGAAAATCTATGGATTGGTGCACCTGTGCAGTTCAAACACAGGTTGTTCAAGGGTCAACTTAAATATCTCTAGAATATGGGGCGCCTAGGGTGGCTCAGTCAGTTGGTTAAGTGTCTGACTTCAGCTTAGGTCATGACCTCACAGTTTGTTAGGTCAAGCCCGAGTGGGGCTCTGTGCTGACAGCTCAGAACCTGGGGCTTGCTTCAGATTCTGTGTATCCCTCTCTGCCCCTCTCTGCTTGCACTCTCTCTCTCACTCTCTCTCTCTCTCACCCTCAGAAATAAAATAAACATTAAATTTTTTTTAAATCTCTAGAACATATTAGTTAAAAAATGAACACCATTTTATCATATTCCTGTTCCATGGTTTATATAATTATCTCTCTATCAACAATTTAAGATCCTGGATATATATACCACTGTGTTGTATAGGCTTTCAGATTTTAGAAGTGGGCCTGGGAATAGGAACAATTAAGGTAAATACATAAAGTGGTGGAAATGAGAATGTGCAGTGAATATTTAAGAAACAACTAATAGATAACATTTAGTCAGCAATTAGGTGTAGGTAAGCTGTTGGAGGAGTTACTGCAACTGGGCTTGGGTAGATTCAAGTAAAGGTGATGGTCAGGTGTTTAGAGTTTAGGGAGGCACTGCAGGTCTGTTCATAGCACTGAGACATAATCAGAGCAGTGCTTAAGGAAAGTTCTCCTGAAAAGAGTGTAGGCGTGAACTGGCAAGGGAAAATAGTGAGGGGGAAGAGATAACATAGCAGGTTATTTTAATAGTGAAATGCAAGATAATAAGGGCTGGAGCCTGGGTGATGTTTGTGGGAAGCGACAGGAAAAGATGTTGGAGAGAGGTTTCTAAGCATTTGCTATAGTGTTCTTTGCTTAATGCAAATTAAATACATTTGGGGGATGCTTAGCCTGGATATTACCAGCCATTTTCTCTCTGAGTGCTGCTAAAACTAGTAAGTGCACTATAATGACACTGCTAAAATAAAACTGTTTTTCCTTTAATAATGCTGCAGTCTCATTAAACAAAATAAGCCAATATAGAGTTATAATTCCAATTGTTTAGAATGACCTCCTGAAGGCTTTTTTTTCACATTTTAAAAGCTTTTTTTTTGCTACTCTTGTTTCTTTTTAATTCTCCATAGTGTTGTTTATATATAAATAATAGATCAATTGTTTGAAGTTGATATTTCACTAGATCTGTTTTCCTGTCTAATGACTGCTTGATGATTTCAGATTTCAGACATGTGACTATTTACATTGTTTATTAAGAGAGCTAACGTCCTTGAATAATTTTTTGTTTGTCTTGATAATAACACTTGAACAATTGTTTATAGAAACAATCCTTTTCAAGAAGGTGGCATAATATTGTGAGAAGAGGATTGGAGTCAGATTTAAGAGCATCATGTTCAAGCTAAATCTGCACTATTCAATCCTAGGCAAGGCATTCAGCCTCCAGGCCCTCAGTTTCTTTACTTTTTTTTTTTTTTTGAGAGAGAGAGAGAAAGTGCAAGAGTGAGAAAGGGAGAAGAAGAGAGAGAATCCCAAGCAAACTCCACGCTCAGTGTGGAGCCCAATGTGGGGCTTGATCCCACACCCCTGGGGACTTGAGTGGAAATCAAGAGTCTGACGCATACCCAACTGAGCCACCCAGGTACATTTTTTTTTCTTTTTTTCTGTACTTCTGAAGCTGCTTCTCCTACAAGTTCAGAACAGCTGTTACTATTATTGGTATAGAAGTGCCACAGAGCTATCACTATTGTACACTAGCTACAGCTCTTACTATTTATTACCACTAATGACAGCATACCCCATTTCATTTGGTGACCATAGAAACTTTTCTGAGGCGCTCTATGTGCATTACTTTCAACATCCATGTCAATCCCATGAGACAGGCAAAATCATTTCTGTTTACTAAGGAGGAGTCTGAGGTGCTGAGGTGCAGGGAGATTACAAAACTTGCTCAAGGAAAATGGTGACTCTGGAAGATAAACCGAGATCTGCCCACACTGCCTCTGTCAGGCTGTAAGAGGAGTAAACTGTATCTGATCTGCTACTGAAGTACTGAGGTGTTGACGGGATGTAAAACCTTATGACTTCCAGAGCAGAGGACAAAAACCCAATTTCCTTTTTATATTGCTAGTAGAGAAAGACAGCCTTGTCTTCATGGTCACTGGGTTGCAGCATTAAGAGTTTTTATACCAAGTCTTTGGACCTTTTCAATCAAGATTCTGCACATTTACATTTCTTATTTCCAGCCACCCTTAAAGATGGCATCAGCTCCTTCTTTGGGTACTATTTTAATAAGTGGTCTCTTCATTTGTATGAATACCAAGCTAGACTGTGTATTTTCTGAAAGTAGGCATCATTTCTGTCTCAATACCTACTCTATTCCTCCATAAATGTTTGATGAATACATAACTTAATGCATGACAGAACAGAAATATCAAAATATTTTGCTAAACCTAAATGATTTTGCTGTTGTTTCTTAAACTGGAATTTAAATTTATTCAAATGTGTAATAACCATTTTATAGACTGGGCTTAAAATAATGTTAGGCAAATTTATATTGAACACAATTGACAAGTAATCTAGCTTCTGGCTCTCAGAAGTTTTAAATACCTAAACACATCTGTAGATGTAGCTGTGGGGACATATTTATGAGATAAGAAAATTTATGCAGTAAAACTAAACATTTTTTGAAGAAGTATTTTCTGTGTATAAGAATAGGTGTAATTTCATAACTTGGGTGACATTTGAATAACTAGCCTTTGAAAAATAAAATAAATAACTTTTTTCAGCTTAGAGTATAATTAAAAGTCATTCTTCACATAATCCAAGTTTCTACTTTAATAAATAAACTCTATACTCAATAAATCATGAATTCAAAGTACCAACGAGAATGTCTCTGAACTTAAAATGGCATAAAAATTGAGGCAATTATTCAGATACTTAGGGCATAGGAAGCTCTAAGCAATTTTGTAGGAATAGTTTAATTTTTAAAAAATCTCTCTTTGTTGGAGTTTCAAGTACTTTATTACTTACCCAGGTAACTTTAGGTGAAATAATACTATTTCAGATATGGCAGGTAAAATATTTTTTCAATATATGTCTACTCAGTAAATGAAGAATTTGAGAGTCTCATTTGAAACTTTCAATCTTGGGACACCTGGATGGCTCAGCCAGTTAATCATATTACTCTTGATTTCAGCTCAGGTCGTGATCTCACAGACCTGGGATGGAGCCCTGGATTGGGTTCTGTGCTCAGCATGGAACCTGCTTGGAATTCTCTCTCTGTCCCTCCCCTACTCACATTGTGTCTCTTAAAATAAACAACTCCCCTTTTTCATTTAATTCTTTTTAGCATTTATTTATTTTGAAAGATTGAGAAAGAGCATTATTGGGGAAGGGGACGGAGAGGGAGACACAGAATCTGAAACAGTTTCCAACTCATGGGGGGGGGGGGCTTGAACCCACCAATCGTGAGGTCATGACCTGAGCTGAAGTCGGAAGCTTAATTGACTGAGCCACTCAGGCGCCCCAACCTCCCCTTTTTTAAAAAGGAACTTTCAATCTTACAGGCATCCTCCATGTCTTTAGGTGCAATTACTTTGGTTAACCAAGTCTAAGTTAACCAATTTTCCTTCTGATCTTGAGTTACCCAAGATCATGGATGTCATGCTGTTCACACAAAGCCAGCCTCGTTCCTCTATAAAAAAATAGTAAGCATCCCTTCAAGAAGACAGAGGGCAGCAGTGTTCCCCCGGGGGAAGGATTTACTGACTTGACTGCTCTGCCCTGGTCAGACTGCTCTTTTCTGTCTTTCGACAGATCATTTAACTGCTTGCTTTAGCTGTTTGTCTCTTTGATGGCTCACAACAACCATATGAAAGGTGATTACTTCATCAGGTGACTAGACTCTACTGCATCACAGCTGGATTCACTGAGGTACTACGGCATATTGGATTAGCAGCAAAGTCCTTTGAAAGTTTAAAAAATTCTTTCTTCAAGGAGATTATATTGATTTGCCTGGTGTGTACATAAGCCAAATCAATCATGCCAGCCTGGCTGGTTGCTCATTTTCGCTCTCGGAACCACCCACCTATCCTTTGCATTTAATTTCAGACATGGAATCTAGGAGCTTCTTAGAGGCAGATTGGTTGAAAGACCATGGACAGAGAGTAGAAGTAATACTTGGAATAAGATTTGTGAGAATGTTAGAAGAGGAAGAATGCATGTCAACTCTTTCAAGGCTGGTCAGTTGAGATACTATGATGATTTCAGTATATTTTGGCTGACTTGCCTGAAAGGTCTGAATCTATAATTTGTCATCTTATTTTATTACTTAAAATCATGGACACAATCAAAGAATAAAACATTTCATTTTCTTTCCGACTTATATCTTATGCCAGATCCATTATTCATTTCTTAGAAGGCCACTGTGCTTTTGTGTGCCCCTCCAGATCTGCAATCCAACTTTCTCTACTCTGCTCTGTACCCTATCGGAGTCTGACTTCTGTGGACTATCTCAGTGTTCTCTCCTGCTTCTAAACAGATTTGACACTTGGAAGCACAGGCCAGAGACTAAAGGGTGAGAGGAGTCCGACTGGATTATTTATGCCTTTTTTTCCCACTTTCTCATAGACTAAGATTTGGGTAAGGCTAGTTTTCTCTACTGAAGGAGATAGAGTCTATCAGGGAGATGTCCACACAGATCTCTTCAGGTACTGCTATCAACCATTGAGTTCATGAAGGTGAAATCTGAGAAGAACAATTCAGTGTTAGTTGTGCCAGATATAGACTTCTCATGGTGTGATATGGCCAGGCCAATCTTAAGTGACGACTGCGTTCCTGGGGGTCCTCATCACTAGATCATGACTAGCCTGAGACACAGAGGGCCATTTCACCACCAGGAAAAACTATGCACTGCACTACAATCTATGCTACAGAAAGGAAAGACCTCTAAATAAGTATGAGTGGGAACCAGCTCTTGGACACAGTGATTCGCTAATTTTTTTCAGGGTTTATATTGCAGCGTGCCGAGAGGAGACCGCCCTGGAACTATTTTTACACTGCTGTCAAAAAAAATTTACTCTTGCCATTAGAGTTGTATATTTATTTCCTGAGCCTGCTATAACAAATTACCACAAACTTTTTGGCTTAAAACTTCAGAAATTTATTCTCTCATACCTCTGGGTACTGAGAAGTCCAAAATCAACTTGTTAGCAGATCTTTGCTCCCTCTGAAAGCTCTTTCTTACTTCTTCCTAGATTTTGGTGGCTTCCAGAAATTTTCAGCACCCTTGGGCTTGTAGCTGCATCATCCCAGTCTCTACTCCTGTCTTCATATGGTGTTCTTATCTAGAGGGCTGTGTGTTTGCTCTCTTCTTAAAAGAACACCAGTTATTGGCATTTGCTGGATTTAGGGTTCCCTCAAGCCAGTTTGACCCCATATTAACTAATTATATCTGCAAAGATACTATTACCATATAAGTCATGTTCTGAGGTTCAAGGTGATTATAAGTTATTTGTGGACAACATTCGATCTAGTACACACCACTACCCACATGAACACCTTTCATAATATTGTGCACCTGAATCTATTTCTACCAGATCTATGCAATCAGTTGTATCAGTCAGGACATTGCCTTCTTCTCCCTCACCCCCCTCAGGTGAATTTGAATTAAGCTTTATTACATTTATCTTTATGTTTCCAATATAATTTCTAATCTAATTAATAAAATTTTGACAATAAATGGCATGTTTGGAAAGCAACATCTTCTGTTATTACTGGGATCACAGACACAGTGAGTCATGTAAAAGACCAGTGAAAAGAAAAGAAAGATTAGTGGGCTGGACTGGATGGGGTAGCGTCTTATATGCATCATAACAAATAATGATGCTCCACAAACAGAATAATGATGCTTTCATTCAGTTGGGGCCTAGGCTTCATTATTTTCATTAAAACCTCCCCAAGTGATTCTAACAGGATTTAGAATCTTGAAAAAAAGTTGTGCTAAAAATTCTTCACTTCATTCCATAGACAAAGATGCTATCAAAAGCGATGCCGTCAAAGACTAATGGCTATGTTTCATTCATGTTGTTAAGTATATTACATGCATTAACTTATTTAATTCTCATGGCAATGAGATGATTTGATATTCTAATTTTAGATGAGACTACTGAAGTTTACAGTCAGAAGGGTTAATTAACTGGAAGTCACAAAGCTAAAGAGTGCAGAGTTGAGATATGAACATGTGCCCTTTTGACAACAAGGTCTTAGGTTATAATTATTGGCTATAGGTTTATTAAGATAATAAAATTGGTATTTTTAAAAGGTGAATGTGCTGGTGATGTGTATATGGCTTCCATATGTGAGTATTCTGTGATGAGGGTGTGGCCCTTGTGCTAATTGAATTTGGTATGTTCTATATAAACTTATGGCATATAGATCACTTTTATATAAAATTGTGTGAGTGTATATATACACACACACACACACACATATACTATACCATCATATTATATATATGTATATATATAGTTATATATATACATAATGATAGAAGATCAACTGTTATAACAAAGAATCTCAAACAGCAAATTTATATATTTGTTACTACTTCTCAAGGCTATTGAAGTACATATTCTTTCATACAATAATAATTTGTAAATTAAAGTTCATTTGCAATTTGTAAGTTATTTGAGTTTTTTGCAATTTTATGTTTTTCCATCACTAACCTATACTTGATTGTGCTAATACCTAATGCTCTAAAAATAATTATTAATGATTTTTTCATGTTGTGTATATATATCTGGATTTAGCTTTTAGGGGGAAACCAAGACAAGTAACTTTCTATTAACTCTTAAAATTTTTCTGAATATATATCATTTTTTGTCTAATGCTGTTAGTTTCAGTAAAAGAATTAATTAAAAATTTAAATGTGTATATTTTACATAAATGTAATTAAATACTATAATAATAAATGCTAAATGCAAATATGCACTGATGTGAATAACTAAATTATATTTATACTTCTTTTGCCTAATGTTTGGTGGCATTAATACAAAGTAAAGAGCAGAAAATGAACATTAAGAAATAACTACATAATGCTCAAACACAGAGGGCAAGTGGCTCAAGAGGAAATACCACTTCTTAAGTGGATTTCTTTCTCTCCTTTTCTACAGTGAGCTGGTCCTCTTCCTTCCTTGAGATTCCACATAAACCATTTTTATTAGAGACAGTGATATTCAGTCAACATAATGGTGCCAACAGTTTGGCCAAATACCAAAATCAATGCCCCAGCTATTTGTCCAGCATCTGTGCTGCTGAAGACAGGGCTTCTGTTGACTCCATAAATTAAAGATCAAGTAGCACATGGAAGCTGGAGAAGCTGATTCTCAGAGAAGCAATGTTAGGTTGGTTTTTTTTTCCTCCTTTTGTAGTAGTGGAAGATTTCTGAAGAACCATTACTCATCTCCTTTACGCTGCTCCAATGAGCAAGTGGGGCCATCTCCTAGTAAATAAATGGCCAAGCCACTCTAAGTACCTGTTATACTCTGTCTCGGTATATTTTAGAGAATAATATCCAGAAGGTCAATGCTACTTCTTTTCCATTTTAGTTTCTTCCATGACAATGCTCTTGGTGGATGTGATCCATCTGGGTGCCACACAATATCACAATTTTATGAGCATTTTTTGTATGTCAGAAGCTTATTTTGTGTTATTTAACTTAATACTTGGCATAACCATAGGCATTTAATTATAGATTGTTTTTAAGTTGAGATGGTTGAAACTCAAAGAACATAGTCACATGGCTAAAGTAATTGAGTTAATTAGTAGAGAAGTAGGGGTTGTTTTGGTTCCAAACCTGTAGTTTTCCCATAGCACTGCAATGCACTCAATATTTTGTTGCTGTACATTTGTATTATTTATTGATACAAATTATATTCCTACTTTTCAGTGCTTAACTAGTAAACAAGGGAAAGCATATGCTGCATCTCGGAGACAATTGCTTGGGTAGAAAAGCTTAATGCTTTGTTTGTCTGGCTTCAGAACCATTATGAAGATGAAGAATGAATTTACTGTTTGGAAAATTGCTAGCCATTCTCCCTTACCTGCCTTTTAGTTTGGAAATCCTTGGAATGAATCCATTAAACTTCAGGTTCCTTGTTGGCAGAAATTGAATTTTATTTATTTTGTTCAGAATCTAATTGGTGACAGGAATGTTGAAGGAGTTCAATAAATTCTTATTGGCAATTAAATGGATAACTCAGGATTATTGGGCCCTCTTGGCTTTAGCAGACCTATACTGTTTCATTTTGACCATGAAGACCTGGTCTAATTATTGTGTCAGCACATGAGGGTTACCCTAAACAATGGTATAGCTCATGGACCAACTCAGGTGAATCAGTTGTGGATCCCTGCAGAGTTTCTTGAAAAGGATTTTGGGTATCCACTATGTTTTTAGAGAAAGGCTACAGTGACTTATGAGTAAATTCTACTACAATGAAATTGCTGTTAGCTGCAGGTGTTAAAATTTTATTACCTTTCCTTTGCATCTGTGGACAGTATAAGACAATGGTTAGGACTTGGATACTTTTAAAGTTCTATAGCTATCTCTGTGGTAATGTTTCAGCATGTGAATTATTGTAATCTATTTTACTGTTTTGAACAAGGAAATTAATAATGCTAGAAGACTATATTCTGTATCAACATTTCTACCTGGTGGCAAAATAGAGTCCAGAACAGTCTGTTCATTGCCCTGGCTCCTTTTAGTTCTTTAATTATGTTGAATCCACTTCTAGACCTTTTTCAGTCCCTGAGTGATTACGGCTGTTGAGTAATAATGCATCATTAGTATGCTGTAGTTAGCTCGTTTGATGTGCTACTTGAAAGATCCAGGAAAGAGCAGCTTCATAAGCAGATTGGCTTTAATTATTAGAGGGAAAGGTACACCAGTGCCAAGGTCCTCCTGTTGGCATGAACATTGATTTTTTTTTTACAAAGTTATAATTTGCATCTTTAATTTTGGGTCTTTTATTCAGTTCAACATTTGGCAATGCCCCTGCTATTTACACATATTCTCCTTGGGCAAATCTTATATTCATCATCATCCTACATCTGTTTCTCAACCTTCCCTCCTCCCTTGGTATTTTCCTTGTATTGCACAATAAACCCCAATCTGAGTTCTGTCCATCCTTGGGAAGCCCCTGCCCTTCAGAGCCAGCTCCTGCTTCAGTGCTAGTGTGTAAGTGTAAAATGCAGCAAAGGAAAATGCTTCTCTCTAACATTCCTTACAAAATTTTGGTACTAATGCCGTTGGTCCATATTTTAGTTTCAAACTAAAGTAAGCAATGTTTACAGAAGAAAGAAAGATTTCCTCTCATCTACTCATTTTATCTGAACAGAGAACAAAACAAAATCACTTACATAAAAGAAATTAAAGTTAACATTGCTAAGTAAATTCAATAAAATTTACTTCTAGTAAATTCAAGTACAAGTTTTTTATACTGAATGACTCTCATAGTTAAAATCAAAACATAGCCCAACTACAAGAATATTTTCATTTATTATCATCATATTTAATTCCTCCATTCCTATATTTATTTTCAAGCAGGTTTATTATGGCACAGTTTTGACATGTATTTGCAAACATACTCAGGGCAGGAAAGCAGAGCTATAGGAAGCAAGGGAGCGGAAGGGAGAAAATTTGCTTTTGCAACGTGATTTGCAGTGACTGCCTACATGCTTTTCCCATCAGTTTCCAAATGTATTGAATAGTGTTGATTCTGAGGACAGTTTGCAACATAGAAGGAAGATTCACTTTGTAACTGTCACACTGAGCAGCTCTTAATGTCTACATTACTTGAAGGTAATTTTAACACCTTTTCCTCAAACACTTTCACCAGGAAAATATTAATCAAAGTACTTAGGAGGAGAAGCCCTATATAAATTGAAGATTTAAAAAAGAGTATTTTGTTTTTAAAACGTGGAGGTGTTATTTTGTTCTTCGTACAAATGTTAATGAGCTGTTTTATATTTTATGCAAGAAACTCAGCATCTCTTTGTGGTATTTAAAATGACATCTTCATGGAAATTTTAGAAATGCTTAATTATAGGATGCCGAGTATAGTACATGCTATGCCAGTAGAACGTTGTTTATTGCAGGCATACAAAATATATGTCAGTTGGAAGAACTTCAAAAGTAGAAAATGAACCTCAAGTCTCATTCTTGTAGGTGAGAGAGTTTTTGTTTTAGCATTTCGCGCCCCCCACCATGTTATTTTTAGCCACTTCTAAAGAATTCAATACAGGAAGTTGGGCAAGAAGTTAAATGCCCTTCCTTTTTAAAAAATAACAAATTTAATTTTAAAAAACATACAAAGAGTATTCACCCGCCTCTCCCACCAAAAAAGCAGGAGGAAGTATGTGTGAGGAGTTAGGGTAGAGAGGATAGATTATAGAGGGAGAAAAAATACATATCTTCACAAACTTCTTTTCCCTAAATAAGCACAGCTTCACAATGATTGCATGGGGATCCCACTGCACAAAGGGCCAGGGGGTGGGCAGAGGAAGGGCACTAGTGATTTAACAAGGCTGCCTCTCAGCCTGTGCAGCAGGGCATCTTGACCAAGATGTAGCTCACTTTCCCACATACAACTTATTCAAAGGTTAGTTGGGTACCAGACTTGAGCAAAGAGTAGGATGCTGCCCATCCAGGGGACGAAAAGAGGTTTTTGCTTTCTTGGAGAGAATTTAGGTGGTGCTGCTTTTTGTTTTGTTTTGTTTTGTTTTGTTTTTTGCCTATTTCTTTGTAAGGCAAAGAGAAAGTAGTTTATTGATCATGGACACACAGCTCCACCTCACTTAGAGCAGCCTCCTCTTACCAATCCCATAAATTCTAGTTCTTTTAGAGCTCCACAGCCACCTCCCCATTGATATCATTGTTGCCATATGAAATGGAAGCCAATCTCATGAGCTCCCCTCATTCACATATTCTACATGCCTTGCAGTTTTGTTTTGTTGTTAATTCAACAAATCTTTGTTGAGGTTCTGCTGTGGCCCCAGATCCACAGTGGTGAACTTGCTCCTGGAGCTCACAGTCTTCAATAATATTTTCTGAATCTAGTATCCTTTCCTTATTTTTTCCCTCTGTGCTGCCGGTTTATCCAAGTCAATCATGTTCTTCATATTTTCTTCAATCTATTTTTGACCTTCCCCTGATCACATACTTCTTGCTCTTCTTACAACTGTTACTATTTTTTGGGATTTACTTTACTTTACAGCCACATATTGCGTTAGCAACCCTGGGGATTCTTCAGATCGAGGAGTCCTACTAACTGCATTTCAAGTTTCTCATGACTCAGATTTCTGTCTGCAATTCTCACTGCTTATGCCATCCACATCTAGATGAATAGTCAGTCTATAGTGAGCTAACAGAAGTACCTGGTGGACTTTCCACAGAAGTAGTGTCTTTACTCTTCATGAAAGTTCTTCTACATGACCTTGGCCCGTTTTTCCTCCTGGCCTCCTCCCAATCCTGGTTTAATTTTAACCTTAGCCTTTCATTTTCCTTAACGCATTTCCCTAGCTCTCTGCAGCCAATGTCTTCTGCTTCATAGAGGAATAGAAGCTACAAAAGAGGGGGAACTTCCTTTTCCAACTTCAGCAAACTTCTCTCCATCCTTGCTGTTGTAAAATAATCTGTCCTTCTATGGATAGTTTTTTGAGGAACCTCCACACTGTTCTCCAGAGCGGCTGCACCAGTTTACATACCCACCAACAGTGTAGGAGGGTGCCCATCTCTCCACACCCTCGCCAGCACCTATAGTCTCTTGATTTGTTCATTGTAGCCACTCTGACTGGTGTGAGGTGGTATCTCAGTGTGGTTTTGATTTGTGTTTCCCTGATGATGAGTGATGCTGAGCATCGTTTCATGTGCCTGTAGGCCATATGGATGTAGCAGCACTGTCAACAATAGCCAAAACATGGAAGGAGCCTAAATGTCCATCACCTGACGAATGGATCAAGAAGATGTGGTATATATTCAGGATGGAGTACTACATGGCAATGAGAGGGAATGACATATGGCCCTTCGTAGGAAAGTGGATGGACCTTGAGGGTGTCATGCTGAGCGAAGTAAGCTAGGCAGAGAAAGACAGAAACCATATGTTTGCACTCATAGGTCTAACAGGAAACATT
>NC_043701.1:127222994-127273546 GCF_006229205.1 Suricata suricatta
ATTTCTGTATAAGTCTAATTACATGAAACAGAAGTTGGTGTTTTGATTTTTTACTTTGCTTTTCTGTTTGGAGTGTCATTGCAACTACTGTATTGTAAATGATGGAAAATAATTGCATATGTTAAAAATATGAAACTTTAAAAAAATATGAAACTTTATAAAGAAAAAAATTTTTTTAAATAAAAAAAGTAAAAAAAAATAATCTGTCCTTCAATCTCAAAAGAAGAAATGTTAATTCTCCTGCTCAAGTCAAAATCTACTATCTAAAATCTGGGTCCCATCTTCTTCAGCTTCCTTGGGGAAATTCCTCCATCAATTTCCTCAGTGTTTCTCATCAGTTTCATTACATAATGAATGTAATTTCCTTTTAGGGTAGAAATATGCTTTTCCCTATCTTGAAAATTAATCAAATTGTTATCAATCCCTTATTCTTTGTAGCCATCTTCTAGAAAGATGCCATCTTCTAGAAAGAAATACCTGCTCTTTACACTTCTCACCTCCAGTCAGCCCTACTTTCTATGGCAGTCTGGTGTCTGTCTACACACTCCATGGGCCCCACTGTAATCCACACGACAGTCTCCCTATACGCCATGGACATTGCTCTCAATGACCCCAAAGTCAGTTTGCAGTTGCTAAATCAATAAAAGACTTTCCTAGTCTTAGTTATCCTAGAGCAATTAAGCCTGTTAATAATTCTTTTCTTGAAGCTACTCCTTTTTTGACTTACTAAAACCCCTTGTTTTGTTATTTTTTACTCCCATCTCTCTGGCCATTTTTTAAACTATTTTTTTCTTGGATGTTCATCGTTTTTCTGTTCCATCTGTTTATAGTTCTATTTTTAGAACTTTTCAAATACCATATTCACTCTTACAGTTTCACACAACAGCCTTTGCTGCTACTTACACTGCCCAAGCCTCCTAAATGCTCGTTTTTCCAGCCCCAGACCCAGACAGTTCCTTCGGTGTCGCTCCATTTGCGTTTCTTACAAGCATCTAAGGACATTGCCTACTTGCCCCCATCTTTGAAGCCTCCTTTTCTTTTGCACCCTAAATCCAAATGATTGATGAGTTCTGAAGATTTATTAACTTCATAGCTCTAGAATTTGTCTTTTCTTTTCCATCCCCTGTGGCATTATTTAACAAAGTCCTCTTTATTAGTGATTACCTAATCACTTAAACAACTGTGTATGTCAGTGTTTCTCAATCTTGACTATACACTATAATCAATTAGGGAGCTTTTAAAATCCCTGATGCCCTGACCATACCTCAGACCATTATGTAGGATGTATGAGGATGAAGTTCAGGCTTTCCAATGTCCGATGAAGGTGGAGAATCACTGTTCTAAGAGGTCCCTGTACACTGAATGCTAGTGATACAGAAGTTAAATGCTCATGCTGTTGTCAGGATGACGTTGTTGTTGTCAGGATGATGTTGTCAGGATGATGTTGTCAGGTTCTACAAACCTCATCATGCTATCCCCTTTCTGTAGACCACTTAAGGGTTCCCCATCACCTTTAGGTAAGACCCACATTTCTTAGCACATAGCTTAGTTCTCTTTATATCTCATTATATCATTTACTAATTTTAATAGATGTTACCTGCACACGATAAATACTTCAAAGAGCACAAAAGGAATATACTTTGAAAAACAAACCAACCAACCTTCCTTTCCAGCAGTTTCTCTACCCCCAGATCCTTACCCCACTTCCTCAGGCAACCATTATTCCCAGCATCTTTCACAGAATATTCAATGCACATATTTTTTTCCTTTTTAACATGAGATTGATAGAACATCAATTTAAAATGAGATTGATAGAACATGTTACCGTCACTTAACAGTGTATTTGGGAAATACATTCATCATCTCAACATATATAATGGGATGGATCATATTTTAAAATATAGTTGTACAGTGTTCCATTGGGCACACATAAAATCATTCATCTAGTGAAAATCTGATTCAAGTCATTCCCAGTTTTTAGCAATTGCAAGCATGGTCGCAACAAACAACCTTGCACATGTCATTTTGGGCACATACCCAAAAGATAGGTGAATTTTATATTTTGATAGGAATTGCCAAATTATCTTCTACTAAGGATGTGCCTACTTAGATTTCTATCAGCAATACCTGTACTCTACATCCTTTTCATCACGGTGTGTTCACCAACGTTTTGATATTTCCCATTGTGTGTTTATTTCAACATGAACGGGTAAGACTATCTTTTGAAGTGTTGAAATGCCATGTACATTTTTTCTCTGCAACCAGTCTGTCCATAGTTTTTTCTGAGCTCTTTCCTATTTTACAGTTTCCTCATATGTTAACCAAAACCCTTAAAGGAAAGATTGTTAACCTGATCATAAAGAGTGTGGGGGTACAGGTGAGAGAGGAAATGTGAGTATATATTTACAAAGCTAGCAAAAACAGAGGGATAGAAAAGGAAGAAAAGGCCTAGCAGACATCTGATCACAGGAAGCTTTCTTCTGCTAAGAGCCTTAAATGCCATGGGTGCCAGAGAGAGAAGATACCAAGTGTATGCTTTCTTGGTTGAAGAGCTACTCTGATCTGTCAATAGCCTCTCTGGAATGAATACTTCCAGGAAGAATACACGGTCAGTTTTTTATCTGAAGAGACCATAGTTATTTTTTGAGTCCTACTTTGCTTGTCTATATACTAGCAGAAACCAAACTGAAATTTTTAAATAAAGGAGATTTTAGATAGGGTGCTCTTGTTCCCATGCTCCCATGTACATTCTGAGCCTGAGAGAATAATAACAAAGAAGTTGAATTTATTTTCTATGAAATGTAATCATGTCTGTATTCCACAAAACTAATAATATGTTATGAAAATAAATACATGATTTGTGAGAGAAAAATGTTAAGCTGCCAACACTTTATATTTTCATAAAGAGAAATAATCTCTTAAGGACAGTTTTAAAACAAAATGAGACATAATTAATATGTTATCAAATTTCAATTGTTGCTGTTTGTGACCATTTGTTTTCTCTCTGTGTTTCCTTTATGAGTAAAGGAAAGGAATGTCCAAGGATTGATTTCTCGAATTTTATTACAAGTATCTGTTTTTTATGCAATGTGTCTCAAAATGAGAATGAAAGACTTTAGGGGTTAGAGTGAAACGGGGCCTAATTAGTCTACTTTGCTGTGCCAGACATCTCTTCTGAGAGTCAGATTGTGGAGTTATTCTTAGACTTCTTATTTCAGGTCATTACTTTTTTCTCTTTAGGGTTAGCTTGTCCACTCAACTTATTTGTATTTTGTTTTTATTTCTGTTTCTGTTTTGAAAGAGAGAGAGGATAAGGAGGGAGGGTCAGATGAAGAGAGAGAGAATCCTAAGAAGGCACCATGCTCAGCATGAAGTCTGGAGCCCAGGCACCACATTGTCCACTCCAGTGAATACTCTTCCTTAAATGACCAATTTACACTTTTCATGGAAAGAAATACACACTGGTTAAGTTTATTACACTAATGAAATAATTGGAAATTTTCTTCATGAAGCTTCAGTTCCATGTTATGGAGGGCATAATAATTTTTTTTCCTTCTTAAGAAAATTTTTATTTTTTGAAAAACAAAAAATGTGCTATTAGCTCTCTATGTGTTATTTTATTCTTTCTCCACCTGCTTCTTAAATGTATGCCTTTCTTGGTTTAGTTCACAGTTTTCCTCTCACTCTATATACTTTATTCATGTTGCAGCATCATAAAATTCACTCATGCTATACCTCAGATGTGCAGAGAAATTGTAGTTCCCCAGACTCCCATCTGCTGGTTAGAAGGAAATTATATTTTAGCTATATTTGCTTTAAAATTTCGTGTGTCTGAGACATGTTAATAGTCTCTAAGGTATTACGTATTCTAAGAATAATAGAAAAAAAAGAAACAATTACTCACTCTCCTAGATTATTTCATCCTTTGCAGCTTGTTTTACAGGGTAGGAATAGGGATCTTGTTCATGAAACCTCAGTGTAGAGGAGATGGCTTTTGGTCATGAGGGTGCTATGCCCTGACCCTCCCTGTTTCCTGGTACTTCTGCTATCACTGACATGCAGAGGCTTATCTGTTTTAATCAGGACTCACTGGTATTGCTGATTCTTAAGGGTTGCCTGTGACCTAATTTGGCTCTTACTAGGTGCTAATGTCCTTTTGTTCAAACTTTCTTTCTGCCTTCCTGCCTTCCTGCCCCTTCCTTCCTTCCTTCCTTCCATCCTTCCTTCCTTCCTTCCTTCCTGCCTTCCTTCCTTCCTTCCTTCCTTCCTTCCTTCCTTCCTTCCTTCCTTCCTTCCTTCCTTCCTTCCTTTCTTTCTTTCTTTTCTTTCTTTCTTTCTTTCTTTCTTTCTTTCTTTCTTTCTTTCTTTCTTTCTTTCTTTCTTTCTTTCTTTCTTCTTTCTTTCCTCAGAACATTTGGGAATGCCCCTTAATTGTTTCTCTGACCTACATAAATTATCTCTGAGATGCCCATTTTCTTGGTCCACAGGACTGCCTGAGGTTTAGAACCTCTCTGCTTTCTTCCTGCTTAATTAGCATGAAGATATTTTCTAGGGATGAAAGCCCTTGAAACTGAGATCCAGCCTTCCTAGATACAAAGAGTGCACAGTATCCCACATTCCTGACACGTTGCCAGTGCACTGCAAAGTCATGGGCCTGGGGCTCAGATCCTTAACTATTCTTAACTATTTGCAAATATTGCAGAGCTAAGTTTCCTCCCTAGAGTTTGAGTAATATATTCCTCTTCGTAGAGAGTCCAAACTTCTCTCTCCTCCAATATACCTCTTTTGTCTGCACTCATCAGCCAGAACATCTGACTAAGTCTTCTCAATGACTTCCACTAAGCATCAAACTGCTGCTTAGACATCTCTATGTCTGTTAGGTCTGTTAAACCTAACTTGGGCAAAATAAAACTTTTCATTAATTCTCCCACTAGTTTTTCCCAGATGTCCAGCCATCTTCCCCATTCCCTGAGTTTTGAGTTTCTCATGCCAAAGCCTAGAAAATGATGTTTCTTTTTGGCCTGGCTCTTCAACCTTATATCCATTGTATCAGCAAGTATTGTGAACATTACCTCTAAGGCCAGAACCTAATGTATCCATTTCTTCTCCCTCTTTCCCTGAATACTAGAATCATCTTCTTTTCCCTGACTGGCCCTATACTCTGTATTGAAAGTAACATAAATAAGACTATGTCTCTCCCTTGCTTAAAACCCTTCAGACCTATCATGCTTCAGAGAAAATCCTAAGTATGATCCCATGGTCTACTGGACTTTCCATGATCTTGTCCTTGTCACTTTCTGTGTCTTCATCTTTAAATCACTCTAACTCTTGTTTATTATGTTTCAGAGTCCCTGAACCTCTGTTCCTCAAACATAGTAGTTCATTCCTTGCCTAGTAAGTTCGCACTGTGACTCCCTCCTCCATGAAGGCTATTCTCCTAGTCTTGGTGTGGAAAAGTGGCCTTCCTCCTGTTATTTAAAAGCCATCTTGAATGTCTTCTTTCCAAAGACCTTCTCCAACCATCTAAACTAACATAGCCTCATGGTCCTTGGCTATGACTTCACTTTTACTCTCTGCATTGCATTTAGCATGCTGAATGTTCTTTTCAGTATTGGCTTGCTTATTCCTTTTTATACCAACTCCTTCCATTCCATTCTATAAGAGGTCTTCTGAAAGCAGATACTCAAAAATACATTTCTGAAAGGATTAAATCAATGAATAAATGAATGTGAGTTTCCCCAAAAGAGTTTTATTCAAACTGCTTCTTCTTTGGCATGTATAATGTCCTGGTGAGTAAGACCTGCCTACGTTTTTGAAGGGAAGAGAAGGAAAAAAACCATAAATTAATATCTGAATATATTTTCTCCCCTCTCTGTCATACTCTACTTAAATAGATTGTTGGGCCTGGTGGCTCAGTTGGCTGAGCATCTGACTCTTGATTTTGGCTCAGGTTGTCATGGGATCAAGCCACTCATTGGGCCTCATGCTGAGCATGGATCCTGCTTGATATTCTCTCTCTCTAATAAAATATAAAAAAATGAAAAATAAATAGATGAAGGCAGATGAAACTATGTGGCTTTCACATTCTTAAAGTCAAATGAACATGAACAAATCTCTGAACATCTCTGATTCCCATTTTTCTCACCCTTAAAACTTGAGTACTAAAAAAAAAAAAAATTAAAAAAAAATAAAAATAAGGGGCGTCTGGGTGGCTCAGTCAGTTAAGCCTCCGGCTTCAGTTCAGGTCAGATCTCACGGTCGTGGGTTCGAGCCCCGCATCAGGCTCTGTGCTGACAGCTAGCTCAGAGCCTGGAGCCTGCTTCCAGTTCTGTGTCTCCTTCTCTCTCTGCCCCTCCCCCTCTCATGCTCTGTCTCTCTCAGTATCAAAAATAAATAAAACAAAAAAAAATTAAAAAAAAACTTGAGTACTAAACTCGTCTCACAAAAGATTTTAAGAAGCAAATGAAACGTGCATGTAAAACTGGTTTACAAAGTGTTTAAATAAAAACTACCCTCGGTAACAGGTTACATTCATGTTCCTGCAAGGGTATACCATAATATAAAAGAAGGTAGATGCTGAAGACTTATTTTAAAGCATAAGATTATATTAGGTTGACCAACCATCTGGGTTTTCTCAGGACTGACGGGTTTCCTGGGATGTGGGCCTTTGTGTGGACAAACTGGCCAGTCATGGTCACATTGGTCACTGGGCTCTGCACCAGTCAAGCCACTGTAAAGATTTATTGCCAATTTCATGGTTCATAAACACAAGGTATTAAGATAAAGTAATATAAACCTGGAGGGGTCTGAAATGTATGTAGAAACAAGAGGAGTACAGAAACCTTGACAAGTCATGAAGGATAGAAAGACTCATATATCAGAGTGTGTTTGTGGAGAAGGTTCAGGAAATGAGGACATCATAACTAGCTTTAACATGTTTTTCAGTTATGCAAGATGAATAGATTCTAGAGCATAGTGCTTATAGTTAACAATTAACTACTGTACACTTAATACATTTCTGATGGTAGATCTCACATTAAATGTTCATACCAACAAAAAACAAAAATCAAAAAAGCCAAAGAAAAAACTGACTCTAAAGTGCAAAGGGGCATGATAATAATGACTATGTGCCAGGCACCTTACTAAGCCATAAGAATACAAAAAAGAGAGGAGTCATTGCCTGCCTGACTACATCTCTGAATCCATCCAGTTTCTTCCTTCCTGTTCCATCTCAGTAGAGGGTACAATTCTCTCAAATTTCTTCTTCTGCTGCTTGGTTTCCAAATAGTCAAGTATTCCAAGATATGAATCATACAGCAACTGGAGTGATGTATTTAAAGCACTATTCTAATTTTTCATTCCTTATTTAATCTTATTAATTGAAGATGTCCATTGCTATTAAAGATGAACAAAATAGAGGCCTAGACATGACCTAAATATCCCTGGCCCATTGGTACCTCCTAGCATCATTTTCACTGATCCCATACCATCTGCTCATTGCAATTGTTAATTACTCATTCATTTCCTCATACACCATTACCCACTTTCCTTTCTCAGGATCTTTGTGCAGGCTGTTTTCTCTGCCAGGATCATTCTTATCACTGCTTGCCTGTCTGACTCACAATTCAACATAATATCAACATATATATCACTGGTTATAGGTAATGGGGAGACACTGGGGTAGTGTCCACATTGTACCTTCAGATTAGCCTGAGTTTCTCCTATACAGTGCTGATTTTAATTGTATTTTAATAATTATTTGTGTAATTATTCATATAAAGCCCACAACACAGTGCTAGGCATTCTAAGAATATCAATGACATCTGTCTTTCATCTACTGCTGTGTGCTCCTATATCCCTGTGTCCTAACATAATTCTTGGCACATAGTAGTCACTCAGGAAATATTCTGTAAACAAATAAGCAAATGAATAAGTGTGTGAATGAATGAAGATCAAAGAAGAGGTCCTAGGAACCCGCAACAATCCATTAGGGAAATCTCATGTAAAATGTTTATATGCCCCAAATGCTAATATGTATTATTTTATTTATTTCCCACTGAGCTCCAGTGAGGCAGATAAGGCAGGGATACAATTTGACAGAAGAGGATCCTGAAACCCATCAAGCTCAAAGTAGTGACAACCTGGTCATATAAAAACAAAAGCAGACCTCTACTAAAACTGAGATCTGATTTCAAACCCTAAGCTTTTTCCTTTGCTTTGTTTTGTCTCTTTTCAGGTGAGAGAAAAAGGGAAACAACAAACTAATAAGTGAACAATGACCCTGGGTAACTTTTTAGTTCTAGATACACATAAGACAATGACTATGCCATAAATCTTCCCACCTCCTACATCAAATTATCCGAGAGCTGCTCTTCTAGAAATAGCACCTGCTGAGATGAGACTTACCCGTGTTACTGGAGAGCTGTCTGAGGGGTCATGTGCATGGCTGCAAATTGAATCTCCATATCCCTGATGCTGACAGCAGGCCTCACTCTCTCCAGTGCGCATTAACACAGAACCACTGGCCAGTTATCAAACTCACTTACAAATCTTCAAAAGAGAAATTACTAAGCAAAATAAGTCAATCAGAGAAAGATAAATGTCATATAATTTCACTTATTTGGAATTTAAAAACAAAGCAGATGAACACTGGGGAAGGGATGGAAAAATAAGATAAAAACTGAGAGGGAGGCAAGCCATAAGAAACTCTTAAATACAGAGAACAAACTAAAGAGTGCTGGTGGGGTGGTGGTGGAGGGGGATGGGCTAAATGGGTGATGGGCATTAAGGAGGACACTTGTTAGGATAAGCATGGGGTGTCATATGCAAATGATGAATCACTGGGTTCTACTCCTGAAACCATGACTGCACTGTATGTTAAGCTTGGATTTAAATAAAATTAAATAAAGAGAGAGAAAATTTACTTAGGTTCAACCATACTCCATATATAAAGGAAAAGAGATCTCTTAGAACTGGATCAAGGAATTTATATAATTTTCTCACATACTCCAGAAGATTTTGATGATCAGTCAGGTTTGGAAATTATTATATTCACTCCTTTGATCATTACAGCCCTGTAACTTAAATTTAGGTATTAGAGGAGAAAAAGAAAGTGATTTGCTCATGTTAATACAACTAGTAAGTAGTGCAGCTCTTACTAGTAAATAGAACACCCTGAATGCAGGTGTTCCAGCTCTTAGCAGCTGACATATTTCATTATGACACATTCTAGTTTTTAATTTTTTACATTTATTTATTTACTTTCAGAGGAAGATAAGTGAGGAGGGGCAGAGAGTGAGAGAGAGAGAGATAGGGAAAACCAAGCAGGCTCCCCACTGTAAGCCTGGTGCAGTGCTCAAGCTCACAACCATGAGATTATGACCTGAGCCATCAAGAGTCTAACACTTAACTGACTGAGCCACCTAGGAGCCCTTGACAAACTCTAGCTTTTAAAAGAAACTGCAGGAAAGGACTATGGAGAAAAAAAGAGGGTGTTATTTTGGTTTAAATGCTCAGTCAGGTTCTCTCATGTGTTAGAAAGTTAGTTTTGAAAAGGTCCAAAGCAGTGGTCCTCCAACGCCATCATGACTAAGACTCAGTTGGGGCTGTACCATTGGAAATTCTGATTCAGTGGGGACTTGGGATTCAGTACCTTGCAAAAGCCCCAGGGGTGATTGTCATGTGCACAGTTAGGCTTTGGTGAACAGTGCTCAAAACTGTCGTCTAGTCTCAGACTGTGATGATTATTTGCCTCTAAAGTGGTGGTTCTCAGCCTTGATTACACATTATAACCACTTAGGGAATTAAAAAAAAAAACTGATGCTGAAGCTACATGCTAAGAGATTCTGATTTAATTTTACTAGGATGAGACCTACTTCACAGTGTTTTGGTTAAGCTTTTTAGGCGATTCAAATGTGAAGCAAGGGCTTTAGAAGATAGATCAATTTTTCGAGTCACAAGTATTAACTTTGCCTCCAGATAAAGGCAGGAGGTAAACTGAAGGAATTCTGATTGCCTTTCTGCTTTCTAGGCATAAACAAAATTATAAGGTACTTTGCAAAGATAATAGCACTCTGTAGTGACAATACACTAACAGTTGTGTGCTTTAAGGTTAACATATAATCCACTACTTGAGAGACTTGTTTTTTTCTTAAATGAAAACAGTTATGGAGACCACTTTCAAGAGATGTGGAAAAGCAAACCCCAGCACATGGGATTAAACAACTAAGATTAAAAAAACAGAAATCATTTCCAAATCAGCACGAGTTATATCCATTTGATTACTTTGATATGTGTTATTAATTTGGCTGTTTATATTTTAATTTAAAGAGCATACAGACAAAAGCTGTATAACTTCTGGGAGGTAAGATTTCTTCTCACAACAATAAACAATAGCAATAGCAATAACAACCACAAAAGAAGTTAAATTTCGGATCACAAGCCAATGTGTCTGATCAATTCTAAATATTAAAACAAGATTGCTGAGACTCAGTTCTTGTTTAGTTTTAGTTGGAAAGAAAAACATCCTTCCCAGTCATAAAATAACTTCTTCAAGACTACCCCTTCTAGAATCAGTGACTAAAATTATAAATATTTCTGCATATCAGCTATGAAATAGGAACTACACAATATGCAAAGCAGAATAAGATATGGCCATTATTTTCAAGGATTTACAGAAAAGTTGGAACAACATACTTCATACATAAGACATTATCAAGAGCACAGAGTTCTAGAAATCAAGAGTACTGAAGGTTTCAGTCTTGGAATCATTATTTATTAGTTTTATGATCTTGGTCAAGATTTCTTCTTCTTGTTCCCCATCCTTCTCCCTGCCTCCTTCCCCCCCTCCATCCTCCTCCTCGTCCTCCTCCTCCTTGTCCTCCTTCTCCTCCTATTTCTCCTTCTTTTGATAAACAGCCATCCTTGGTAACCAAGTCTTGGAAAATCAACCATCACCTGCAATGTTTCCTAGAGCCCAAACAGCTTGTTCACTGATGTGGGCCAACAGAGAAATGAATGATGGGATAGCACTCCATCTGCCCCAGCCTTGTTCTGTTCCTATGTTCTGGAAGCAATGTTAGTGAGGGCCCAGGCAGATTCGAACTGACGGGACTACAGTCAGTTCCGCATAAGAAAGACACAAATTTTGGAATCAAACCAGCTCGGATTATGTTTTTCTATGGGAGCTATTTTTCCCTAGAAAGCAGTTTCCTATCAGCTTGAGTAGGCTATTAATGCTTTTGACAATGTCCTCAGGCTCATCAACAGACCAATTCACAGTGCCCTGGTTGTTGTGATTTTCCTGCAGAGAAGTAGCGTCATCAGGGAATGAGTTTACATCTCTCCTTTGCAGCATTTGGTCATCCTTCTTATCTCTTCTCAGCTCCACATTAACTTCTCCTCAGCACTGCCTCATATCTGGACTGTCTTTCCTCTTGTTCTTGAATCCAGTAAGGCCAGTGGCTATAGAATTAGCATTCCCATTGGTGGACATGGTTATGAGACAAAGGGAGGAAGATATGTGGCATGGCAGGGTAGGCTTTCAGAGGGGGTGGGGGTGGGACTTGGGGCTGCAGGTCAGCTGCCCTCAAAGCACACCATCCAAAGATAGTGTTGATCAAGATTTCTTACCAAAATGTAGAGACTATAGTAGTACTTATATATAATCAGGATAAATCAGGATATATATATATATGTGTGTGTGTGTGTGTGTGTGTGTGTATACACACACACACATTTATACATATATAATCAGGTTTTCTATATAACATATATTTATTTATTTTAAATGTTATTTTTTGTTTGTTTGTTTTAAAAGAGAGAGTGCAAGCAGGGGAGGGGCAGAGAGAGACAGAGACACCGAATTCCAAGCAGGCTCCATGCTGTCAGAGCAGAGCAGAGCTGGATGTAGGGCTTGATCTCACCTATCATGAAATCATGACCTAAACCAAAACCAAACATCTGACGTTTAAACCACTAGGCCACCCAGGCACCCTTATATACATTTATTTTTTAATGAAGTAAGATATGTGTCTGTGGATATCTTATAAACTGCAATACATTCAATCTCAATGTGTTCTATGAAATACTACGTGAAGGCCAAATAGTTTGGGAAAACAACACATATTTTATTCTCATTTTAGAGATTTACAATTTACATGTATGTATTCAAATACCCAAATAGTGCCTACCAAAACATTTGCTCAACTCTGTTTTATCAATTTCCCAATCGGATTCATTCTTACTTTTTATGTTCGTCAATATACAGAAGTAGATTTCTTTAGAACAAACTAGATTAGTTTACCATTAGAAATAGGACAGTGGTGGGGTGCCAGGGTAGCTCAGTTGGTTAAGCAGCTGACTTCAGCTTAGATCATGATCTAACAGTTTGTGGGTTTGAGCCCTGCAATCAGGTTCTGTGCTGACAGCTCAGAGCCTGGAGCCTACTTCTGATTCTGTGTCTCCCTCTCTCTCTGACCCTCCTCAACTCACACTCTGTGTCTCTCTCTCTCAAAAAAAAAAAGTAAATATTAAAAGAAAGGACAGTGGTTATTTTACAAGAAAATGTAAAAATGTCAACAGGAAATGAAGGAGGGAGACTTTTTCATTTATGTTGATTTGAGAGAACTTATAGATGTAGGCCTTGAAGTATACTAATTACTTAATTGTGACATTATTTACTGAGTAGCTACAAACATTCATTGAATATATACAAGGTATAGGAAGGTATTAGGCATTGTGGGGTTACTATATGAATCTCATTGAATTTAAGAACTAGAAGGTGAGAAAAGTCATACCCATAATACAAAATGACACTGTAAAAAATTAAAATAAAATGGTAAATAACTTAATGGAATTTTAGGAGTAAAGTTAAATGTGCAAACACAAAGTACCTATTTGGACATTAAATGGTCCTGAGAACTTCTACTTTGTTTTTTTAAAATTAGACTTATTAGTTTAGTAAACTGCTCTGATAATTGGCTATATTGCACAAGCATGCCCTATATTTGAAGCACATCTGTCCTTAGTACCAGGTTTATAAAACACCCCAGGAAATATCCATAAGGAATAAAAGTCAGACATTTCTTATTAGTTATTATTTTTTAGATAAAACTGGACCATATTTCTACAGTTATTCAGAGAACTCTACTTTTTTCAGATATAAATATCATCTTTACTCAATTAAAAGTATGTAAGATAAGAATGTAGTATAATATAGTATTTATCATGTACCTAGAAAATTAACCTAAAACAACCTCTTTGGAACACATTTTTTAAATGTTGAAAATGTTACTTGAGACTACATTCTACACTCAAGTCACTTTTGCAAACTCCTGTATCTAATTTTATCTTTAGTATCTAATCTCTACTCTACTTCCCAGTAGACAATACAGGTGGAGACACTTGTTAAATTTTCAAACATGGTACAAATTATCATTATCATCATATCTTATTGTATACTTTTGCAGAAAGCTTTTAGATAGTATGATTTTTCCCATCTTGAACCCAGCAAATCAAGTCACTGAGGATGATAATCTTTTATATAAATGATCAAGCAGGCTGATACTTATAGTTTTGATTTTATTTTTCTGAACATAATAAACCTCTTGCTCTGAAAGTGTTCTAGCCCTGGTTGCTACAGCCAAGTCCTATAGGCCAGGTGGCTTATAAACAACAGAAATGTAGTTCTCATGGTCTTCCCAACTGGAAGTTTGTGATCAGGCTGCTGGCATGTTTGGGTTCTGGTGAATCCCACCTCTGGTAGCAGAAGGGTATTTTTTCATTGTGTCCTCACATGACAGAGAGAGAGTTAGAGAGCTCTCTGGGGTCTCTAATAGGGGCACTGATCCTATTCATGAAGTCTACACCCTCATGACTTACTAACCTTCCAAAAGATTTAGCTCCTACTGACATCACATGGGGGTTAAGATTTCAACATATGAATTATGGCGGACCGTAGCAGAGGGTCTACTAGGTGAATGAGCACTGGAGGGTCACCACTGCGTGAATGGGCACTGGAGCCATGGAGTCAGAATATCTGGGTTCTAATCACAGTTAATATGTGTGATCTAGAATAAGAGTTGGACCTAATTAAATTTCTGGTCATCCATCCTCGGTCTCCAAGATATGCCCCCTTATGTATTGGGCAAACTGAAAAGTTAAAGGTTATCATAGCATAACCCTTGAATTTTAAAGTAGAATGGTAATATTAATCTGTCTTCTACATGATTGTGGTATTTCTTTTGCATTATTTTTTTATAAGGAAAGAGAATGATCTAAGGAATTCTACTTGGATACTTGTATTGCAACAGGTAAATTACCAATTTGGTAATGCTAGCTGCCACAATAGACAAATTAAAAATTTTACAGCTTTACACAGTAAATGTTTATTTTCACTCATGCGACAGTGCAGGGTGGGGTGTTTGCCAGAGGCCGTCTCCGGCTGATCCAGGGCTCCCTGAAGGGGTAGTGGCAGACGTGAAAATAGGTTGAGAGAGATTCATGCAGTTTCTTTCTTTCTTGACATCATCTTCTGGCATCATCATCTTCTTTCTTGCCAGGTTTGGGGCCTTTATTTACAGACTTAGGACATCAAAAAGTGGAATTTATACAAATAATTCTCAGTGATAAAGATGCTTTGAAAAGGGCGCAGGAACAGGTTTTACAGAGGCATTTTTTCAGAACTATTCTAATTACAATGAGGTAACTTACACATCATAGGATAACAGGATATTCTCAGTGAAAAGCAGATAACATACACATTTGTTTGAACCGGTAGTAAATCTTACAACTAAGAAGATAGCAGGATGTTTTCAGTGAGAAGCAATAGCAAACACATTGGTTTATAACAATAACCCTAAGATTCAGGCATAAACAGGGCTAGGAGGCATTCTGTCTGGCTCACAAGAGGAAGAATGTATTTGGGATGGTTAGTAAGTAAACCTTTTGTCAACCTTGTTCTTTGATGTTGAAGATGTAAGTGCCATAGGTGCCCTAGATGAGCTGGCCTATGCATATGAGTTTAAGTTGTAACTACTCTTACCCATCCTCACAATGGGCACCAAATTAGCATATGTATACGCAGTAGCTTATCCCTGGCTCTTGTTTGTTTCTTATTCCTAAATTAGGCCTTTTCTCAGGGCCAAGGTAAACATTATTCTTGTGTTCTTTAACCCCCTTTATTATCCATGTCTTAAGTTTGTGAAGCTCAATAGAAGAGCCTTCTGACAAACGTCTGCAGTGCTTTGTTTAACTTCCTCTTTACAGAGGTGGGAATATGCTTCTTCCCATGAGGTATCTGGGGGAATATCGGTCTGATTTGGAACATTGTGAGGCCTAATCAATAGCAACAGGCTTAATTTTACATGAGCATCAGTATCAGAAGGAGAGGCCAGTTTCCGTCACTCGTGGCAGGAGCTGTGCTACGTCTACCATTTCCTTACTGTGACCGTGTCGTCCAGCAAGGCCGGTGTGGCTCCCAGCAGGTATAGTAGGTGACTACTAGTCAGCTGGATTCTTCTGACCTCAGAAACTGGACATTCTCCTTCTTATGACTCGACTCTCTTTTATTTTTTAAAAGTTTACTTATTTTGAGAAAGAGAGAGAAAGAACGATCAATAGGGGGCAGAAAGAGAGGGGGAGAGAGAGAATCCCAAGCAGGCTTTAAGCTGTCAGCACAGAGCCTGATGTGGGGCTTGAACTCACAAACTTTGAGATCATGACCTGAGCTGAAATCGAGAGTTGGATGCTCAATTGACTGAGCTACCCAGGGACCCCTTAACTGTCTTTAGATTTTCTTTTGACTCAGCTGGGATTTGGAGAAAGAAAAAAAAAGAGGATTATTCTGGAGGGTTTTATGGCTCAGGACTTGAAATAAAATACTCACATTTTCTTGGCCAGAACTCAGTCACATGGTCAAAGTTGCCTGCAAGAGAAATATAGTCCAACTATGTGCTCAGGAATTGAAAGGAAACTCAACCTAGAAAAAAGGGAGGAAATAAACTGGGGTTCCAGTAGGGCCATCAAAGAGATCCACAAGCCAAATTTCCATTTTTCAGTTGATTCACATTAGTTTCAACTGGCAACACTGTGTTAGCATAGAATATTCAACAGTCTCTGATGTACCTGTGTCTGGGACTTTCCATTTCCTGAGTGTGAGGAATCTTGTTAATACTTGCAGATCACTTTGGGACATATAGAACAGAGATTTATCACATGTCCACATTTTGAGTATGTCATTGATATTCCAAGATTGTTTCTGAAACTGTCATTTCAGGGGCCCTAAGTCTATTATCAGACTCAGATAAAAGATTTTGATGAAAGTCTGTTGTGGTTCCTGCTGCCCAGATCTGGGTGTATGAAAAGGACAAGTACTTAATTGCCAGAGATAAAATGGGCATGATTACTGTAAAACAGTAGGGACAGCATGAAAAATAATTAAGTGCTTGTCCTTGATCTCTGACACCTTTGGATCTGCTCATTCTCAATGCAGTCCAGGAACTGTTTCAAAATCAGCATTTCCTTTTAATATTCTTGGTCTGAAATAATGTCAGAGTGTGGACACATAATGTCAGAGTGTGGATGACTAGAAAGTATACTATGGGGATGTCTGAGGAGCTGGACTATTCTGTTTCTTGTCCTGGGTCGTGATCATATAGATGTGTTCTGCTTGTGTTCACTAGCCTTCATTGCTTCCAGTCTCTGATGCCTTTAAAAGCTTGCATTTTGAAGTCTGTTGAGCATTTTATTTAGCTGTTCAATGGAGCATATTTAGGTGCAAGATGACTACAGCTACAATTGTCCACTAAAAATGTGCACTTTGCTCTTAGCTCTATAGAAAATAATGATCCAAAATAATTTATCTTTGTACCTGGGGAAAACATACTTTCTTTTACTGAGTAGCAATAGTTTAAACTCTTTAAGGCCCTCTGGTGAACTTTCCATTACCCTTATCACTCTTTATATACTTACTTTGTTTTATTATTTTTTTTAATAGTACTTTCATGTCTACAAAATGTGTTTATTTTTTCTCTATTTTACTCTGTATTACAAGCTGCAGTAGAACAGACAAATATTTTATTGTGCTGAGCGTCTTATTCCTATCACCTAAACCAATGCCTGCTTTATCTCAGGCACTCAATAAATATTAAGTGAATAAGGCAATGCTGTTATGTGTGTGTATATAAATTCAAATTTCGTGTAACCCACAGGAAAGAATCATCTATTTACTAGGATTCTACATTTTAATTTCAATCTTGCCTTTTAAAATAATCATTATTAGTGAATTAATGTTTATGTCTGCTTGGATTTCACATATCATATATTCTTGTACTGACAGTTGTTAAATTGAAACAATACAAATAACACATCCTAATTGTAAATTGTTAGCCAGCATGTTGCCACAAATGATTTGGAAGACTTGGGGTCTTCACAGGTAATGCAGGGTACCCTCTCCCTCTTCAGAGATGCTGTATTATGGTTCTCACAAACTACTTCATTTATTTGCCATATAAAAAATACTATCTGAAGTGTGTTTTTATTGTCTTGTATAGTCAGTTCTCCTAACACATTTGTCTTTAAAACACACATTTGTTCCAATGTGATTGATGGGGAATAATTACAGCTTAACACAAATGTTGTGTTTTCTTTTGCATTTCTTAGATGAATTCAGAAAACTCATCTAGTTGAACCAAGCTGGATAGGAATACACAAAGTGTAGGCACACACACACACACACACACACACACACACATGTCCCTGAAGCATCCACACTGGTTACCTCAGTTCACTACGTGTGTCATCTGCCGTTACAACTTCCAGTGTGACTGCAGATAACCTTCAGTCCACCATTTCACAGTAACTCACAAACTGCAACCCATTCAATGCCCACTTCCACAAGCAACTTTCAGAGCTTTTTCCCTCAGCTGCCATATTTACTGTAATATGTATATGTAACATACATGTGATATATGTTAAGTACATATTCTTGTATACTTAACATATACAATATAAGAAGTATATATTATATTAATGTTAAGTATATATATGCTACTTAAAATGTATAAATGATAATAGATTTCTATTAGAGCCTCATCTTTTTTTAATGTTACTGACCATTTACATTTTTGAGTGTTGTCATTTCACCCTATTTTCCCCCCTAAATCCTGTGGGTTTTATTGTGCAAATTTTACACAGTGTGATGCTTTTCTGAAATGTGTGTGTCACATTAAAACAAAATTAACTGTATTATAATTGCTGTATTATCTGTGTTCTCCAAGTCCTTTAACAACTCTGGTTTGGTTCTCCAGAAGTAGACACTAAGATGTAGCTGGGCTGCAACATATTTCTGGGGATCAACATCTAGGAAAGGAAGTACAGAGTAGCAGTAATGGGCCAAGGAGGCAGACACACTGTGGTGTGTATACACACACACACACACACACACACACACATATATAATATGCAACTTATGTATATATAATATATAAATGTATAATATAATATATATGTATATATTTAATGTTTTATTTATAAATATAATTACATAATTATAATATAAATAAATTTAATGTTTTATTTATTTTTGAGAGAAAGAGAGACCAAGCACAAGTGAGGGAGGGTCAGAGAGAGAGAAGGAGACACAGAATCTGAAGCAGGCTCCAGGCTCCAAGCTGTCAGCACAGAGCCCGATGTGGGACTTGAACTCACAGTCCACAAAATCATGACCTGAGCCACAGTTGGATCCTCAACCAACTGAGTAGCCACACAGGTATCCCTGTGGGGTAGGCTTAACAAAGTTACAGGAAATAATTCTGAAAGGAATTAGTGCTTGTCAGAGAGTATGTCTTCTGTTGAACAGAAACAGCCAAACTTTTATGCTCCTCCGGCTTTACTCAGTTACCAAATATGGGTGTGGTTGGAAGGCTGAGGCTCAGATCCAGCACTTTCTGGGGCTGAGCCATGTCTTAAAGAAGCTGACATCTGTGAATTGTCTGTGAGCCAAAGTCCCTAAGCTTGAGCACTAAAACCTTTCTTGAAAAGGAATGCTGCTTGAATTTATCATGATACAGGTATTTCTAGGTTAATCTCATGGTATGGTTTACATTGTTTAGAAAACTGTTAATTTTGAAATAATGTTTGCAAAAATAGTACACATGAGTCCTAAGTACCCTTTATTCACCTTCCTCTCATGTTAATAGCTTACATAACTCCAGTACAATGATCTCAACCAGGAAATTAATATGGATGAAATACTATTAACTAAATACAGGCCTCTTTTCAATTTTTACCAGTTCCATTAATTTTCTTTTTCTGAACAGAATCCAATTTGGGGTCTCACATTATATTTACTTGTCATGAATTATGCTTTAATTTTTACATATATATCCTTCTGTGTGAGATCTTTAAATGCACATACCCCATACATAATATCCTAAATACTTAGCAAAATGTTTGGTAATATAATTATTAAATTAATAATTTTAGAATGAATAAACTCTGCATATTCTTCAAAAACAAATCTTTGTTTAATTCTAATTTCTAGCATTATGTCCACAAATGGTCTTCAGTTTGTTTGCTTAGTAATTTCTTTAGCAAGGAATGAAATTGAACTTTACATATTGGGACCTCTCATGGCATAAATGATATAAATTAAATGGAAAAGGAAGCCAATTCCCTTCTTATCACTTTTAAAAAATATGTTGCATGTGAAATGAAGAAAGAATATAAATACAAGAGAAGATAGAACAAAACATCAAAAATATTTAGGAGGATGGTGTTGAATCTCATTTTGAAATGTTTGATTGGCATTGGTTAGTTAGAATCAAGAGAAGAAGGTGAGTTTTGCATAGGATGCTGATGTTTAAAGCCACAGAAATATGAGATGATAAAACAGAAAGCAGGGTGGCTTTTGTTTGTTTTGTTTGTTTGTTTGTTTACTTTTAAATCAATAGGCAGAGAAAATTTATGAAATATGCTTATCCATTTTCTGCCTACTAAATAGATAGAGCTTTTGAATGATGAATTTCTTCTTTGATTTTGTGTGGATTTTGCATGATAGAAGCTTGCTTCTGCTTGCATTCATTCATTCACACTTTGAATGGGTAAGAAGTCCATAATCATATAAACTAATTGCTCACTAGGGTAAAAGGAAATGGATTTGAATGCAATAATTCAGAGTGAAATACAGATTTTCTTCTGAATCATATGGCTATTATAGAAAAATATACAAGTAATCTTTAAAATCTACAGTCTAAAGCACAATTTGTTTGGTTAATTAGTTTGGCTTATTAATTTGCTTGGTTTATGAGAAATGTATTGATTGCATCTTCATTTGTTAATTTGTAATACTCTTCAGTTATTCACTGATAGGATATACTCATAATGCCAATCATTTTTGAGGGGGCACACTCTCCTTTTATTTTACCAAGTACATCACAATATTTCAATTTTTACATTGGTTGCACAATTTCTTACATAGCAGCTGGCTAAGTACATATTTCTCTGACAACTCTCAAAATTTTGGATTCAGTTTCTTAATGTCTGGAAAGCCCTGTTATTTTTTTTCTGGAGTGTAAGGCTCTAAATGGAGTGAGATTTTAACTTAGGCTTGGCGTTATCTTGGGTAAAAGGGATTAGCACACAGCACCAAAAGCCCGAAAGCCACTGAGTACTCAGTGAAGCTACTTTCCTTCTCCTGACACTTTCATTCTCTTTCAAACCATCAGCTGAAAAAGCAATTGCCAGGGACTAACCAGCATAATATCCAGTGAGTTTTCTTTTTTTCCTTGGATTTTGAAATCCAAAAGCACAGCCCATTAAAAAAAATCCAGAAAATGCTAGGATGTCTATTGCATTTAAAAGTTAGATCAGAATGTCTTCATCTTTTAATAATGGAAATAGTTTTGTAGAAAGTCCTCTAAAATGTCCATTATTTTTAATGGTAATATTTATGAAGAGAATTCAGTTGCATAGGAGGTTATGTTACAATTGTCTTTGCTTGCATTAATATGTTTTCAAATGTGCTTGACTTTGGACTAAATGTTCTTCATCACAGGTTTCAGTGTATGACATCTTAATGTAACCATCCGTAGATGGTCTGCGGATGCCTTCAAACGTATAAACGACCTTCCTCATTATCTCTTCCAAAATAGGTTCCTCCCTTTCTGTCTTTGTCTCTACTAATGGCATCATGGCCCGCAGTTGGTCAGATCAAACCCTCAGTGCTGGTTATCTTCATGTGCAGCCACACTTGCATCTCACAGTTGTGGCTGGTAATGCAGTGATCACTCTGCACCGTAATGCTTTGTTGAAGAGTATATTTCTTGCAGAACATTGTATATCTTTCTTTTCATGCTAAACCTTAGATCATAGTTTGTCATGAAATGGACAATAAACATCTGAAGATAAGTCCAGGGTTAAAGAAAGGAGTGATGTGTTTCTGTCTCTCATATCTAATTATCTTCCAAGTTCTATTGATTTTAGTTTTAAAATATTTCTTTTATCCTAAACAACCCCTTCATTCCTAGGCTATAAAAGCTCATGATCTGCATAAGCAGTTACCTGGTCATTTGCATGAGACTGATGTTATTTTCATCTTTATCCCTGATCCCTTCTCTATCACATCTTTCATATTGCTCTCAATTCACTCTTCCTAAGAGATGTCCCGGAGTTTGTTATTTTTTTTTGCCAAAGGCCTTCCCTGATCCTAATTCTAGGCAGGACAAGGTATACAACTCTCTGAAAATGTTAGCCTGTTATCCAAATTCTTGTCTCAGAACAGTCACCCTTCTATTCACTGTGTCCACTCATGCATATAATATTTCACTCCAAGTCACAAATTATTGTTAATTCCTTCCCCCTTGCTGTGTTTTGGATCTCTTGTTTACTGAAATATCTTCACCTTTATCTATACCTGTCACAATGCAATTTAGTACAGGTTATGCGTTACCTCTTGTATGATTAAGCATTTATAAACAATTGCCTCAAAGGAAATCAATTTCTCCCCACTCTGTAATCTCACAGGACTTTGTCCATAATTCTTTGACTTCATTTTACCTTTTGTTATCATTATTTGTATTTATGGATTGTTTCACTATTAGGACATAAGCAATTTAAAGCAGAAACCATGGTTTGTGGGGGACCTGTGCAGCTTAGTTGTCTGAGCATCCAACTTTGGCTTAGGTCATGATCATAGAGTTTGTGAGTTTGAGCCCTGCATGGGTCTCCCTGATGTCAGTGTGTGGAGCCCTCTTTGGATCCTCTGTCCCCCTCTCTCTCTGTGCTCCCCTGCTCGCTCGCTCATGCTCTCTCTCTCTCTCTCTCTCTCTCTCTCTCAGAAGTAAATTAACATAAAAAAAGAAACTGGTTTGCTATTGTGCGACTTTCCCATTACTTTGAGCATGGTTCTTAAGAAGGCAGATAGAAAATATTTGCTAACTGGATGTGGAACATGTGCAAATTTCCATTATTGCATTGTCTTAATATCACAGACTTCATTTAGCGAACTACATAAAATGAAATGTGTATAAGATGGGATATTATTTAAAATACCAAATTTTCAATTATTTCCACTGTAAAAGGAATTATAAATTTGGAAGTTAGGTAGAGTAAATGAAAAGTTACTAATATTGACAAAGCCAGAAAACAGGATCACTTCATAGGGAAGTGAATTTGATTCTGCTTTTGAATAATATATCAAGTATAACTTAGAAAGCAGGTACACATGAAAGGAACATAGGCTCTGGAGAAATCTGGGTTTAAAAAACCCCCAAAGCTCTTATTTTCTAGCCATGTAAGCTTAAACCATTTAACATGGGATTATATTTCCTAATTTGCAAAATGGAGATAATTAATAGCACTTGATGTATTTACATTCCTGGGTGTTTTTAGATTTAAATGAAATAGTGAATTTGATAGTACTTTACTCTAAATTTGAGTACACATGGAAGTTATAACTTAATTTTTTTCTTTTTTTAGGTAATCAGATAATCAATAAATTAACATTTAAGAACAAGTATGTTTCTTTTGTAAATAAGAAATATGATATTATCCTTCCATATTTCATTCTTAATTTTACCAGGTTTCTAGTTGTTAGCATATCAAGAATTTTCCATTGTTTTGGAGTATAGCAGATACCCTTCAGATAATTGGTGTGACTGTTTAGCCAAGTTGCGTTATTGACATTCATTACTATTTAATCCAGTCATTGCAACACCTATGGGATCTATATGCTACTTCTCCATCAGTTAAGCAAGAAATCTAAGACCTACTTAGAGAATGGTAATTGTAGTAGAAAAGAAATTGATTTGAAATAGGTTTAACTCCATGCTACAATACTGTAAAATCTATGAAAACAAGAATTTAGTATGCATTCCATTCCTATTTTTTTGTTTTTATAATTTTTTTACTGCAATGCCTGAAATATAGAAGTTATCTAAATATTTCTTGCATGCATGCAATGAATAAGTGAATGAATGAAATAACTGACGATTTGGTGATCGATTTGTATATTAATGTTAAGCTAGAGATGCCAACAAATGTCTCAAGCTTAACTGAATGTTTCCAAAATATTTAGGAGATAGGAAGGACTATCTTCCTATGTTTTTATGGGTAGGTCTATAGAGCTATGGTATAGGGGACAGGAAGAAACCCTTGGAAAGTAATTCATGGAACTTGGAAGACTGTCTTAACCAAGTTGCAAGTTCTGAAGGAGAGTTATAGAAAAGCCAAGTAGATTAATATTGACCAAGGCAGAGTTGAGTATAGGGGTGCATTATCTTCAGGTTTGTGTCCATGAGTATTAGCTACAACAGCTTCTATATCAGTCTTGCATCTGAGGGCACTGATGTGACTGGAGACTTTAGAATATAGCTTTATATCAGACATGTCTTCAATTCTTTTATTATTATTATTGTTATTGTTGTTATTATTATTATTATTCTATATTGCCTTTCTTGCTTCATCTGGGTCCTCCCTGTTTCCAGCCTTTTGTACTAAACTGTCATTTGATATGATACATTTGCTCAATTGCTGAGCTGGTTACAGCACCCTTATGAAATCTTTTTCCACTAGTGGAGACATTTCTAATGCTTTATTAATCATATAGGATAGCTGTGATCCATGTTACTATGATGACATGATTAAGACTGGCTTACTTTTCTGAGCACTTATGATTTATCAGACACTGCTCTTAATATTTTAACATACTGTTTTTAATCTTCATAATTATTCCATGATTAGGTAGTATTACAATTTCAATTTTGCAAACAAGGAAACTAAGGCAGAGAGAGGTTAATTGGCTGCCAAAGTGCCCACAGCTAGAAAAATCTTGAAGCTGTGCACTGATCTGAGGTAGTCTAGTTTAAGGCCAATGAGTTTAATCACTGTTACAACTGGGTATTCATTATAACACACACTTCATGGGATTTAAAAAGAGTGCAGATAATGTACTCTTAAAGAGCTTCAGATGAAGATTATAACTAAATCAAAAAGGAAAGTTTATTCAGGCAATAGGGATGAAGTGAAAAAGAGAATGAAATTGATAAGTTGGAGTTTTCTAAAATAAGAAATATGAGAAACTACATACATTTATTCTCTAACATATTGAACAGCTATCATATTTCAAGAACTATCCTTGATACTGAGATTATATTCCTATCAGTGGATGAATTGTATAAATGTAATTACTAACTAAAATATATTTCATTAAAAATATGTTAATCTGCCTAGACAATACTTCTGACAGCTAAAATTGCTTATACCCTATGTAGTTCCTGTTGGAAGATGTAGACCTTCTGTGAGGTGGCCATGGAGTTGTGCCACCTTAACGGCAGCATACCATGAAGAGCACAGATGACTGATGGTCTTTGTTTGCGACACCTTTGGATCATCCACCACTCACACCATAGTATGGTTCTCATGAACTCCTCCAAGCCAGTGGCAGATGATGGTGGATGTTCTAGAGCCAATCCACTTCTGCTTAATGTGGGGACTCTTCCAAGAGCCAGCCTATGCTTGAGAACTCCCAGCTTGGCTGAGACTTTCTCAGAACTTCATTGCCTTCTGAAGCTTTCATACTTAATTTTCCTCTTCTCTTCACAGATTCAGACCTGGATCTTGGTCTCGAGGCTCTGACTACTGACTTCTGCCCCTACCCCGTTTCCTTCCACCAGGCCTCTCTTTTATTCACACTATTTCACTCTTTCCCTCATTCCCATCCTTGCTCCATCTCCCTCTCGTTCTTTGACGCACTCATTCACTCACTCACTCATTCACTCATTCAGGCATGCCCATCAATAAATATCTTACATTTCTGATCCTATCATGGTGTCTATTTCTCAGTGGCACTTAAGTGGCATACTAGATAAATTCATGGATATTTTGCACCAGGAATTCCATGATCTTTTGTATAATGTAATTCATGTGCTACTGAATTCAACCAGAATTCCAACAAGCATATTTGAATGTATAAGATTATTAAACAGGCATTCATGGAGACACTACTTACTTTAACTTCCTATTTTAAGACAGTGAAATCTTATATACAAAAAGAAGAAATTGACTTTAAATAAGTCTTTTTTTGCATTTTCTTGACACCAAGACATTATACAAGTCACCAAAAATGTAAATATTTGAATTAAATTTAGAAGAAAATGGTATTTTTTCCCAGAGCACAGCATGCATTTTTTCTTAATACTAAACATTACAGTGACAAAAAATCAGGATTGGAAAATTAGGGTACCACCAAGTCTTTATGATTATATAGTTCTGGTATTTCACCATTTCTTCTTTAAAAACTCCACAATCACCCTCAGTACTACTTATTTATGTGTTTTGTCCAATATCTAAATAATACCTGATTAAACTGCATACTTGCAGGGGTGCCTGGGTGGCTCAGATGGTTAAGCATCTGACTTTAACTCAGGTTATAATCCCAGGTTTCGTCAGATCCAGACCTGCATCAGGTTCTTATGCTGACAGTGCAGAGCCTGCTTGCGATTCTCTCTTTCTCTCCATCTCTTACTCTGCCACTCTCCTGCCCTCTCTCTAAAATGAAACAATTAATATTTTTAAAAAATACTTCCTACAGAACTTTATCATCACTCTGTGGCTTTTAACCCTTGACTTCATCCTTTTTAATATGAAATTAAAAATACACAACTCGCAGTATATAAATGAAAATGACAGTAATAATCACATTTAAGATGAAATTTATGTCACTTATTTGCTTAATATGCAAGAGCTTTTTTCAGAAAGTGCTTAGTGTTCATCTGCGTTTAAAAAACAGACATAATTTGGAATAAGCAACATCTTTTAATTTCCTGCACTCTTCCACTACCAAATCATAAAATGTCTTATCAAATGTCTCTGACTATTTTGAATCCTGCTGGTATTGCTACCAGAGTTGATATCAATTATAATTATAATCTTTATAAATGCAGGGGTAAGTGAGTCAGGAGCCATTGCATATTTGTTTATTTTGCAAAGTCTTATGGGATTTTACTGATAAAGCTCAGAATTCCATAGGAAATTGAGAGAAAGAAGAGATTCAAGCTTAATTCAGTGAAAAAAATCTTAATCAGAAAGACATTATTTTGTAGTTTATTGTCAAATTGGTTTCCATATAACACTCGGTGCTCATCCCAAAGAGTGCCCTCCTCCATGCCCATCACTCCTTTTCCCCTCCCCACATCAACCCTCAGTTTGTTCTCAGTATTTTAGAGTCTCTTATGGATTGTCTCCCTCGCTCTACTTAACTATTTTCCCCCTTCCCCTCTCCCACGGTCCTCTCTTAAGTTTCTCCTGTTTCACATATGAGTGACAACACATGGTATCTGTCCTTCTCTGCCTGACTTATTTCACTTAGCCTACACCCTTGAGTTCCATCCACGTTGCCACGAATGGCCAGATTTCATTCTTTCTCACTGCCATGTAGTAGTACTCCATTGTATATATAAACCACATCATCTTGTTCCATTCATCAGCTGATGGACATTTAGGCTCTTTCCATGATTTGGCTATTGTAGCTATGAACATTGGGGTACATGTGCCCCTATACATCAGCACTTCTGTATCCCTTGGGTAAATCCCTAGCAGTGCTACTGCTGGTTTTCTTGTTAATTTTTTGAGGCATCTCCACACTGTTTTCCAGAGTGGCTGTACCAGTTTACATTCCCACCAACACTGTAGGACAGTGCCCGTTTCTCCACATCCTCGCCAGCATCTATAGTCTCCTGATTTGTGCATTGTAGCCACTCTGAACGGTGTGAGGTGGTATCTCAATGTGATTTTGATTTGTATTTCCCTGATGAGTGACTCTGAGCATCATTTCATGTGTCTGTTGGCCATCTGGATGTCCTCTTTGGAGAAGTGTCTATTCATGTCTTCTGCCCATTTCTTCACTGGGTTATTTGTTTGTGGGTGTGGAGTTTGGTGAGTTCCATGTACATTTTGGATCCTAGCCTTTTATCCGATAAGTCATTTGCAACTATCTTTTTGCATTCCCTTGGTTGCCTATTAGTTTTGTTGTTTCCTTTGCAGGGCAGAAGTTTTTATCTTGATGAGATGCCAATAGTTCTTGTTTGCTCTTGATTCTTTGCCTTTGGGGATGTGTAGAGTGGGAATTTGCTGTGGTTGAGGTCAAGGAGGCTGTTTATTTCCTTCTACACTAAGGTTTTGATGGTTTCATGTCTCACATTCAGGTCCTTCATCCATTTTGAGTTTCCGTTTGTGTATGGTGTAAGAAGTGGTCTAGTTTCATTCTTCTGCATGTTGCTGTCCAGTTCTCCCAGCACCATCTGTTAAAGAGGCTGTCTTTTCCATTGGATACTCTTTTCTGCTTTGTCAAAGATTAATAGGCCATACATTTGTGGGTCCAATTCTGAGTTTGCTATTCTATTTCAATGGTTGATGTGTCTGTTTTTGTGCCAATACAATACTGTCTTGATGATGACAGCTTTATAGTAGAGGCTAAAGTCTGGGATTGTGATACCTCCCATTTTGGTTTTCTTCTTGAATATAACTTTGGCTATTCGGGGTCTTCTGTGGTTACATACAAATTTTAGGATAGTTTGTTTTAGCTTTGAGAAGAATGCTGGTGCAATTTTGATTGGTATTTCATTGAATGTGTATATTGCTTTGGGTAATAATTACATTTTAACAATGTTTATTCTTCTGATCCATGAGCATGGAATGTTTTTCCATTTCTTTGTGTCTTCTTAAATTTCTTTCATAAGTTTTCTATGGTTTCCATCATACAGATCTTTAAAATTTTTGTTAAGTATTTTATGGCTTTTCATGCAATTGTGAATTGGATTAATTTCTTAATTTCTCTTTCTGTTGCTTCATTATTGGTGTATAAAAATGCAACCGATTTCTGTACTTTGATTTTGTACCCTGCACTTTGCTGAATTGATGGATCAGTTCTAGTAGGCTTCTGGTAGAGTCTGGTGGGTTTTCCATGTAGATAGAGTATCATGTCATCTGGGAAAAGTGAAAGTTTGACTTCATCTTTACCAATTCTGATGCCTTTTATTTCCTTTTGTTGTCTGATTGTTGATGCTAGGTATTCCAGCTTCATGTTAAATAACAGTGGTGAGAGTGGAAATCCTTGTCATGTTCCTGATCTCAGGGGAAATGCTTTCAGTTTTACCCCATTGAGGATGATATTAGCTGTGGGCTTTTCATAAATGGATTTTATGATGTTTAAGTAAGTTTGTTCTATCCCGAATTTCACGAGGGTTTTTAGTAAGAAAGGATGCTTTATTTTGTCAAATGCTTTTTCTGAGTCTATCGACAGGATCATTTGGTTTTTATCTTTTCCTTTCTTAACATGATGTATCACACTGATGGATTTGTGAATACTGAACCAGCCCTGTAACCCAGGAATGAATCCCACTTGATCATGGTGGATAATTCTTTTTATGTGCTGTTGAATTCAACTTGGTGTTATCTTGTTGAGTTTTTTGCATCTGTATTCATTAAGGATATTGGCCTGTAGTTCTCTCTTTTTTCTTTTTTTTGTTGAGTCTCTGTCTGGTTTGGGAAATAAAGGGATGCTTGCTTTGTAGAATGAGTCTGGAAGTTTTCCTTCCATTTTTATTTTTTTGAATAGCTTGAGACGAATGGGTATTAACTCTACTTTAAATATTGGTAAAATTCTCCAGGGAAGCCATCTGACCCCAGACTCTTATTTGTTGGGAGACTTTTGATAACTGATTTGATTTCTTCACTGGTTATGGGTCTGCTCAGATTTTCTATCTCTTCTTGTTTGAATTTTGTAGTGCATGTGTGTTTAGGAATTTTTCCATTTCTTCCAAGTTGTCCAGTTTTTTGGCATATACTTTTTCTTAGTATTTCCTCATGATTGCTTGTATCTCTAAGGGATTGGTTGTAATATATCCATTTTCATTCATGATTTTGTCTATTTGGGTGTTCTCTCTTCTTTTCTGAAGAGGCTGACTAGAGGTTTATCAATTTTGCTTATTTTTTCAAAAAACCAACTCAGGTTTCATTGACCTGTTCAACTGGTGTGTGTGTGTGTGTGTGTGTGTGTGTGTGTGTGTGTGTATTCTATATTGTTTATTTCTTCCCTGATCTTTATTATTTCTCTTCTTCTGCTGGATTTGGGGTGCTCTTGTTTCTCCCCTTCTAGTTCCTTTAGGGGCACTGTTAGATTTGGATTTGTGCTTTTGCAATATACTTTCCTCTTAGGATTGCCTTTACTGCATACCAAAGACTTTGAATTTTTGTATATTCATTTTCATTTGTTTCCATATATTTTTAAATCTCCTCTCTAATTGCCTGATTAGCCCAATCATTTTTTAGTAGGGTGGTCTTTAACCTCCATGGTTTTGGAGATTTTCCAGACTTTTTCCTGTGATTGATTTCAAGTTTCATAGCATTGTGATCTGAAAGTATGCATGATATGACCTCAATTCGTTTTTATTTATGGAGGGCTGCTCTATGACCCAGTACCATGCACACTCAAGAAGAAAGTGAATTCCCTAGCCTCAGGATGTAGAGTTCTAAATATATCTGTCAAATCCATCTGTTCCAATGTGTCCTTCAGGTATATTGTTTCTATAGTGATTTTCTGTCTAGTTGATCTATCCTTTGCTGTAAGTGGAGTATTAAAATCCTCTGCAATTAGCACAGACTTATCAATAAGATTGTTTCTGTTTGTGATTAATTGTTTTATATATTTGGGTGTTCCTGAATTCAGTGCATAGATGTTTAGAATTGTTAGCTCTCCCTGATGGAGAGACCCTGTAATTATTGTATACTGTACTTCTTCATTTCTTGTTACTGCCTTTACTTTAAAGTCCAGTTTGTCTGATATAAGTATGGCTACTCCGACTTTCTTTTGACTTTCAGATGCATGATAGATATTTCTCCATTGCCTTACTTTCAATCTGAAGGTGTTTTCATTTAAAAAATGATCCTCTTGTAGAAAGCAAATAGATAGATTTTGGTTTTTTTTTTTTTTTCTATTCTACTACTCTATGTCTTTGATTGGAGCATTTAGTCCATTTACATTCAGTGTTATTAGTGAGAAATATGGGTTTAGATTCATTGTGTTTTCTGTAGGTTTCCTGCTTGTAGTGGGGTCTCTGGCACCTTGTATTCTTTCCAACATTTCCCAATAAGGTCCCTCTTAGGATTTTTGTAGAATTGGTTTGGTGGTGATGAATTCTATAAAGTTTGTTTATTTGGGAACACATTTATCTTTCCTTCTATTTTGAATGACAGGCTTGCTGGATAAAGGATTCTTGTCTGCATATTTTTCCTGTTCATCACATTGAAGATTTCCTGCCATTCCTTTCTGGCCTGCCAAGTTTCAGTAGATAGGTCTGTAACTACCCTGATAGGTTTCTATTTGTATGTTAGGGACCTTTTATCCCTAGATGCTTTTAGAAGTCTCTCTTTATCATTATATTTTGCCAGTTTCACTATGAAATGTTGTGCTGAAGGTCGATTCAAGTTACTTCTGAGGAGAGTTCTCTGTGCCTCTTGGATTTCAATGTCCATTTCCTTCCCTAGATTGGGGAAGTTCTTGGCTATAGTTTGATCAAGCACCTTTTCAGGCCCTTTTACTCTTTTTTCCACTTCAGAAATTCCTATGATAGGGATATTGTTCCGTTTGATTGTATCACTCAGTTCTCGAATTTTCCTTTTGTGCTCCTGGATCAATTTCTCTCTCTGTGTCTCTGCTTCTTCTTTTTCTATAATCGTGTCTTCTAATTCACCTATTCTCATCTCTGTCTCTTCAATCCATGCAGTGGCACCTCCATTTCATTATGAACCTCATTTATAGCATTTTCTAACTCGTCACAGCTATTTTTAAGGTCCCTCGTTTTTGTATCAGTAACTTTTCTGAGGTTTTCTGTGCTTTTTTCAAGCCCAGTGATTAATTTTATGAAATTGTTGTAAATTCTTGCTCCATTATGTCTCTTATATCTGTTTTGAGCAGTTCTGTAGCTGTGACTTATTCCTGGAGTTTTTTTTTTTCATGTAATTAGACTTATACAGAAATTAGAAGGTTAAGTAACAACTAGTTAATCACCTAATTTCACAGCTATCTGAAGTGGCAATCGTTAGATAGCAGCTTATCTATGATACATTCAAGATACATGATACAATTTATTACTTGTTCATAGGCTACAACGCAGCCTGCTTAATACCTTTCCTTAAATTCCACCTCTATACTACAATATGCTTGAGGTCCATGCAAAAAAGTAGCTACCTTTTATGTAGGAAATGGATGATTAAGTCTTTGGTGTTGTAAAAGCAACTTCATTTAAACATAACCACCCCCACCACCAAAAAAAAGAAGAGAAAAAAAAAGTAAAGAAAATAATAAGGGGAAAACCAAAGACACACTTCCTATGGGGGAAAAAAACCAGCATGTAATTTCTGTCCTTGACAGAATGTATTAAATAAGCAAACACCCCAACAAGGAAAACAAGTACTACAATGTAAAAATATTAAGAAAAGAAAACCCTCTCACATGCATAAATGAAAGATTGCACACAAAGAACTCACATCTTTTCAAGCTTCAATAGTAAATATTCTGCCGCTATATATTAAATACTGTATGGTTTGCCCAAGTTTCTTTAAAGGAGAGTTCTTCTATTTCGTCATTTTGGCTAGCTTTTTGTGTCTTGACATTTTTAAAAGCTTGTTATGCACTCTGCACCTGTGAGTATTGCTACATTAAAGGAGGCTCAGTCCAGGGCCTGTTCATTCAGGAAGTGTTCTTTTAATGGTGTCTCATGATCTTTCTTGTTATGCCTGTGGTTATTTTATTTCCCTATGCAGTGATATTTGGGACTCACCACCATGTGTACTTTGGCTTGTTTCTTGAGGTAACCCTGAACAGGAAAACAGACAAACACACAGGGAACTAAAGCACGAAACACAGAGAAATCAGACAAACAAGCAAACCAAAAAGGGAAAGAAAAAAATAAAGAAAAGAAAAAAGAATGAAAATAAAGGAAAAGATAAAAAAAGAAAAGAAAAGAAAAAAGGGGACAAAAGCAAGAAAAGACAAAGGACAGTCTAAAGGCAAAAAACCAGGGGTGCCTGGGTGGCTCGGTCAGTAAAGCTTCTGACTTTGGCTCAGGTATTGATATCATGTTCATGGATTTGAGCCCCACATCGGACTCTGTGCTGATAGCTCAGAGCCTGGAGCTTGCTTCTGATTCTGTATCTCCCTCTCTCTCTGCCCATCCCTGCTCATGCTCTGTCTCTCTCTGTCTCAAAAATAAATAAAACATTAAAAAAATAAAAGTATACAACCAGAAATCACAGCTAGAGTCAGTGCTGTTGGATGAGCATCTACAAAGAAAGAAGTGACAGGGGTGTGGAGGAAGTGAAATTGAACGTTGACCAGGCAGAGAGACTAAAAGGCTTAATTCAGTGAGAGAAAAAGGAGAATATGGTAGGAGATGAGAAGAAAAAATGAAGATGATGTTACCTGAAGAAGCGATATATTCTGATTATTCCAGAGAGAGAAAGAAAGAAACGTAGAATCAAGATAATGTATTAAGTATGACAGTTTAGGCGAACCAATGTCTTGCATACCCAGTCCAGTGGAGGGGAGAGATAAGAATGAGATAAGGGAAAATATATCTGAATAGCAGGAACTGATCTAATCATGGCAATGCATCAATGTTGGTCTTTTCCGGGCTCTGGCGGGAAGGGAAGGCAGCTCTCTAGTGCAGATGGGCGTGGTTTGGTGTAGGTAGGTCTTGCTTCCACTTTTGGTCCTGTGGGTGCTCCCCAAGGCTCCATCTTGGTGGTTGTGGGAGAAAAATGGTGTGCCCCAATCTCTTCCTGAACCAAGCGTTACAACCTGCTCTTTTGAGTCTGATCTCTCTATGCTGCTGGTGGGAAAATTTGTATTTTCCAAGCCCTTTCTCATTTCCAAATCCTAGTCCATGCACTTTAATGGTACAGCCTGAGATGAGATGTATGCCCATAGGCAGGCGGGTGGCTGCCTAGCCAGGGATCGAGTAGGGAAGTAGGGGAGCAGTTTTCCTGGCACCACCTGGGATTGGGGCACTGAGTCCAAGGAAAATGCACCAGCTAGAGAGGAAGTATCTCTTTCCCCAAGCTCTGAGGTTATAGATGGGATGATAGGATCGCTCTTCATCCGAGGATGAGGTTTTTCTCTTTTCAAGAGACAGTTTATAGCAGTTTTAGCCCCTCTTTCTCTGTTCTAAGCAAAGGTTTTTCTGCTTTCTAGAGATAGTTCTGTGAGCATTTTCAGCCTCTCTTTCTCTTCCCCTTGTCTCTCTACAGCTCTATGTGCTCTCTGCAGCTCTCTACAGAGTGGTGTTCCCTCCCCTCCGAGCCTCCAGATTCTGGCCCGTTTTTATCTTCCCCAGTTCGCACTCACTCATGCACCTATGAGGCTCTCTTCTTTGTGGACTCGGTTTCTTTTCCCCCAGACTCTTGCAGATCATAGTATTATGACTTCAATCCTTCTTGGTTTGATAGATGCAGGCGGGCAAAAATTATAGAGTTCCCTACTTCTCCACCATCTTGCCCCTCCACTAAAATATGTATTTAACTTTCCAAGCCTCCTCACCAGTATAGCACTGGGTATACCCACATCTGTGCCATATGAGAGATGAAAGAACATTGATGGAGTTCATTCAAAGAAGAGAAAAACCACCAAAATAAAGTTTAGCATTGATCAGTAATCTCATACCTTTCACAATCCAAAAGAGCATCTCTTTTTTGCAGTACTCAAGGTATTTAACTTTATGTAGGAGAGGACCATAAAAAATATAGGGGCACATGCACCCCAATGTTCATAGAGACACTTTCACCGATAGCCAAATCATGGAAAGAGCCTAAATGTCCATCAACTGATGAATGGATCAAGAAGATATGGTGTATGTATACCATGGGATACTACATGGCAATGAGAAAGAATGAAATCTGGCTATTTGTAGCAAAGTGGATGGACCTCGAGGGTGTCATGCTAAGTGAAATAAGTCAGGTGGAGAAGGACAGATACCATATGTTTTCACTAATAGGTCTAATAGGAGAAACCTAAAGACCATGGGGAGGGGAATGGGGAAATAGAGTTAGGGAGAAGGAGGGAGACAAATCATGAGAGATTATTGACTGAAAATGAACCAAGGGCTTAAGGTGGAAGGAGAAAGGGGAAGGGGGGTGATGGACATGTAGGAGAGCACTTGTGGGAAAGAGCACTGGATGTTATGTGGAAAGTAATTTGACAATAAAATATATATATATAAATAAATAAAAATAAACTCAACAGGTAAAAAAAGGTACTCAAAGCTGTTGACAAGATTATTAAACACTTACCAGTAATATTGGAAGAATCAAAAAAACCTAGATGAAATGTTGACATACCATGACTTGGAAGCCAAATCTGGACTGCTGACTATTTCTTCAAACAAAGTTGTATTGGCAAACAAACACACTCATTTATTTAGGTATTATCTATGGATGCTTTCACATGAACACAGAAGAGTTGAACATTTGCAACAGAGACCATGTGGTCTTCGAAGCCTAAAATATTTACCATCTGGCCCTTTAGAGAAAGTTTGCTGAGATTCACTCCACTTCACTCCACTCCACATTAGAGAAGCTTGGTAAACATCTTGTGCTTTTTGCAAATCTACCTTAGCGGAGCACAAAACCAAACCTCGACATATTCAAGGACATCAGCCACTAATTGCTTAGGAAAAAAAATCAACTAAAGAAAATATGATATTGAGTAACCACATAGAAAATCATAGCAGAGTAATTTACAAAATACAGTAAAATTAAAATAGTTGGTAAGAGTGTCGCAGAAACTAAAGTTCAAGTTCACAGTAGGCTTAATAGCAGGTTGGATGAGATATTTTTAAAAATGGGAAGTCATCTTGAAGACATATCAATAGGAATTATGCAAACTAGTAATTCAAGTTATATAATGATTTATTTTAAAAACTGGAGAATAAAATAAAAAAATAAGCAGGATTTAGTGACCTATAAGCCCTATAATATCGATGATTACATTAAATATTTATGAAGTATACATTCCAATTTTAAGGCAGTTTGTCAGGATTAAAAGAAAAAGCACAACTATATAATGTTTATTATAGATGTGCTTTAAATATAGGTTTGAAAGTAATCAGAAGGCAAAAGATATACTGTGCAAACAACAAGCATAGAAAAGGAAATATGTCTATATTGATAACAGACAAGGTGTGTCATCAGAGATAAAGAAGGACATTGTACATGCTAAAGAAACAAGACATTATTAGCTCCTTGAAAGTAGGTCAAAATATTAGGAGAAATGTTGACTAGATCTAAATAAAATTTTAAAAACATCAAGGCTTCCCAATGTTCAGCTGGATATGTATTGTATTTTTAAAAAATAATTTCTTCTGAATAAATAGAATAAGTACTATAAGAATATCTCTATTAATACAAGGTTATAGTTTCACCACAATGAATTAAAGTCATATTTGTTTAGCTATTATTGTAAAGAGTCTTACTTTATGGACTCATTCTGCTTAGATATTCAATGAAAGCTTAAATTAACATTTTAGAAATGTGACCTTTCTGAAAACAATCTAGAGGGAACTAGACATGCCGTGCTTGTATTTTTAAGTTAGTGGTTTCATTCAGAAGTTGCAACTATGTTAGGAGCTTAAAAAAAATCAAATTAAAATAAAGAAATAAATCAAGTAGATTTAATACTCCTAGGTATAAATTTAAAAAAACATATGGCTTAATGTATATGAATTAAAAACTATGCCCCCCACCAAGAAAAAAGAAGAGAAAAATAGACAAGGTGATTATCATGGTTCATGATTTTAAGATACTTCTCTCAGTACTTGATAAAACAAGTAAGCAAAAGTCAGGAAGGATCTGATCAAAGCTATCAGCCAATCTCACTTAATTGATATTTACAGAGTACTACATGTAGTGACTATAGAATATGTATTTTTTCCAAGTGCACCTAGAGTGCTAAATAGGATATACTGTACACTGTATATTGGGCCATAAAATGTCCTAAACTTTTTCAAATGATTTAAATATAGCAGAATAGATTTCTGACAAGAAATTAAAACCTGGAAATTTCCCCAATATTTGGAAATTATTTAACTCCACTTCTAGTAAAGTTTGTTGGGCAAGAAAATTAGAAAATATACATTTGAAATATTTATTGAGGAGGGGAGAGAGAGAGAAAGAGAGAGAGAGAGAGAGAGAGAGAGAGAGAGAGAGAGAGAGAATGTGCACATGAGCAAGGGAGATGCACAGAGAGAGGGAAAGAGAGGAAATCCCAAGCACTAATAGTGCAGTGCCTTTACTTACTCAAAATCACAAAGATTAAAATAGTAGGTACTGGATCCCACGATCAAGGAGACTATGACCCTGAGCCCAAATTGGGAGTTGAATGCTTAATGGACTGAGCCACCCAGGCACCCCAGAAAACATTTTCAGTTCAGTAATTATAAAAACCCAAGATTTACTATGAGATTTACTATGTATAGGAAGAATCAATATTGTCACGTATTAGAAGATGTATTGTCATGTGTTAGAAGTTTTAATATTGTGATTATGTCCATTGTCCCCATATTGATCTATAGATTAAATGCAATTTTAATCAATGTTACTTTTGTTATTGTTTCTAGAAACTACCAAGATCCTAAAATTTATTTGGGAATGAAAAGGATCTTGAAGTGCTTAAATAGTTTGGTGGCAGGGGGAGGAAGTATAATTTGGAGGGCTTGTTGCACTTGACTTGAAGACCTTCTGTAGCTCTACAACTACACAAATTATGACAGTATGGACCTGACAGCAGGACAGCAGGATAAACAAATGGGTTAATGGAGCAGAATGGAGAATCCAGAAATTGTGCACATATATTGTCAATATTTTTGTTAAAACACCTCAAGATAATTCAGTGGGGAAAGAGTAGTAATTTCAACAAAAATTGTTGCAACAACAGAGTACAAATATGGAGAAAAATGTGCTCTCATCCCTACCTGACCCAGAAATTACTTGAAAAGAAACGTGGAACTAAATATGTAAGTTAAAACTAAAACATAAAATTAAAACTTCTAGAAAAACACATGGGAAAAAAGTCTTTGTGATTTTGAGTAAGTAAAGATTCCTTGACAGACCAGAAAAAAATGGTAACTATAAGGGAAAAAATTGATAAATTAGATTTAATGAACTGAAAAATTTATACTTTTTAAGAGACTCAGATAAATAAATGAGCAAAATATAAAATTGGAAAATATTTTCTAAATACATATCTGCAAAAGGACTTGTATCCAGAAAATGTGAAGCAATTAAATAATCAAACATATTTTTTTAACAAATGGGAAAAAACATGAATACTGACTTCGTAAAAGAAATTATGGCTAAGGAGCATGTGAAAATATACTCCATATTTTTGATTATAAGAAAATTAAGATTATAATCATAATATGCTACTACTTTATACCTAAATGAAATACAGATATAAAAATAAAAATATTGATGATACCAAATGTGGGGAAGAATGTGATTCAATTGGAGTTTTCATGCATTGCAGGTGTGAATATGAAATGATAAAACTTCATTGGGAAAGCCTTTCAATTTCTCATAAGGTTAAACATACTCTCACCTGCCCTATGACCTAGCAGTTCAATGACTTAGAATTAGAATTAGAATTATATAAGAAATGAACACAGATCTCTATAAAATGCATGCAAAAATGATTATACTTACTTTATTCATAAGGCCCAAGCTGCAAACAATTTGAATGTTATCCATTAGTAAGTGCATAAATGAATTTATATCATACTCATATGCATTTATATTTATATTCCTACAATGGAAAGATCAAGTTTGTATTTGAGCATGGAGGTATTAAGAAATGACTGCAAACAATATGAAGAAACTTTCTGGAGTGATGTCAATGTTCTTCATCGTGATTGAGATGGTGATTGCACAAGTATATATGTATTAAAATTCATTATGCCTAAAATGCAAACTCAAAATGTGTACATTTCATTGTTTCTAAGTTATACCTCATCAGGATGATTGAATTAACAAAGGAAACTGAAAACCATTGTTCTCATAAAGTGGAGAGAAGATATTACCTCTAAGAAATGAAAAAAAAGTCTATGTTAAGGGAATACATATAAAAATTTAAAACTTTAAAAATTATGGATAGAAGTGTGTGTGTGTGTGTGTGTGTGTGTGTGTGTGTGTGTTGCTTATGTGAAGAGAGAGAGAAAGAGAGGGAAGATGAGTGAGAAAATGGATAAAAAGTTTGAGAAATAAAATTGTGGAATCTCTTTGGTAACTAGAATAAGATTTAAAAGGCTAAAAGAAATGGCAATAAAATTAGAAAACCAGCTCAAAACATAAATCAACCTATTGAAGATGGTGCTGGGAGAACTGGACAGCAACATGCAGAAGAATAAAACTAGACCGCTTTCTTACACCATATACAAAACAAAACTCAAAATAGATGCAGGACCTGAATGTCATACAGGAAACCATCAAAACCCTAGAGGAGAAAGCAGGAAACAACCTCCTTGACCTCAACTACAGCAATTTCTCACTTGACACATCTCCAAGGGCAAGGGAATCAAGAGCAAAAATGAACTATTGGTGCCGGAGTCCAGCTCCAGCAGGTCCAGGGTTCCCTGAAGGATGGACAGTGTCAGCGAGAGAGAGTGAGAGAGCCTTGAGTTTCTTTCTGATCACCAGGCAAGCATCTCTGCTCTGTCTGATTCTTTAGCTTTATTTATGATGAGACATACAAGGAAGCAGAAAAACAGTACATGACTTCTCATAGATAAGATTTACAAGTTTCCAGGACATGGATTCTGCAGAAGCTACAATTCTAGTAGTAATGATTGTCATAAAAAAAACTTAGCTATAGGCACTCATGCTATCATATGGGAAGGGCAGGTATTTTTTAAGACCAAGATATACAAAAACTCAGGTATAGCACTAAGGGAGCAATTTTTAACCAAGAGGCAAAGAGCATTGTTTAGTAAAGGTCAGTTTTTTATGAATAAGGATCATTAGGTTGTTTATAACTTTAAGAGAAAGTTCTCAGAAAAACAGGATTCCCAGGAGACATAAGGCCTGCTCTCACAGTCCCAAAGATTATTTTATTGGAGTAGTGACTTTGCAACTATGTCCAGGCCTAGAAAGTAGTAAGTTATCAGTTAATTGCTCCGCTGGGAGGAAAATTGTATGTTGCTTGCCTTAGTCACATTAGGATGTATCTCGTTTACTCATCTTTTCCCTGACCAGGTGCAGTCACACCTTAGGGACAAGCAGAGGGACAGGTTGCTCCTGACACTAATCAGCAAAACACTCTGAGGTTTGGTGCCCAAGCAGAAATGAAAGTTGCAAGAGGGTAGATTTTGGTCACTGTCTGGGGGCAAGAGACTATGCAAGTTGGCTGCACACTCATCATGAATTTTAACTCAACCAGTAACTTCAGACAGCTCCCAACATATTGGAACCTCATCAAAATTAAAAGCTTCTGCACTGCAAAGGAAACAATCAACAAAACTAACAGGCAACTGACAGGATGGGAAAAGATAGTTGCAAATGACATATCAGATAAAGGGTTAGGATCCAATATCTGTAAGGACCTCACTAAATGCCACACATGAAAAACAAATAATCCAGTGAAGAAATGGGCAGAAGACATGAATAGACACTTCTCCAAAGAGGACATCCAGATGGCCAACAGACACATGAAATGATGCTCAGAGTCACTCATCATCAGGGAAATACAAATCAAAACCACATTGAGATACCACCTCACACCGTTCAGAGTGGCTACAATGCACAAATCAGGAGACTATGGATGCTGATGAGGATGTGGAGAAATGGGCACTGTCCTACAGTGTTGGTGGGAATGTAAACTGGTATAGCCACTCTGGAAAACAGTGTGGAGGTTCCTCAAAAAATTAACAAGAGAACTCCATGACCCAGCAGTAGCACTGCTAGGGATTTACCCCAAGGATACAGAAATGCTGATGCATAGGGGCACATGTACCCCAATGTTCCTAGTGACACTTCCTACAATAGCCAAATCATGGAAAGAGCCTAAATGTCCATCAACTGATGAATGGATCAAGAAGATGTGGTTTATATATACAATGGAGTACTACATGGCAGTGAGAAAGAATGAAATCTGGCCATTCGTGGCAACGTGGATGGAACTCAAGGGTGTAGGCTAAGTGAAATAAGTCAGGCAGAGAAGGACAGATACCATGTGTTGTCACTCATATGTGAAACAGGAGAAACTTAACAGAGGTCCATGGTAGAGGGGAAGGGGAAAAATAGTTAAGGAGAGTGAGGAAGACAAACCATAAGAGACTCTAAAATACTGAGAAAAAACTGAGGGTTGATGGGGGAGAGGGAAAAGGAGTGATGGGTATGGAAGAGGGCACTTGTGGGGAAGAGCACTGAGTATTATATGGAAGCCAACTTGACAATAAACTATAAAAAAAGTAAAAAAAAATATCAACCAGTTGATACAAGAGCAAAGAAATAGGGGAGAAGATATTTAAAGAAATTAAGCAGAAGGACTCCTGCTGTTATAACAGACAAGTAACTCCTCCCAACACTCCCACTGAGAATAACTATAAAAGGTGTATCAAAATTTTAAAATGAAACAAACTAAGATAAAAATAGAAAGAAAAACTATAGGAGCGCTTATATACAATTGAGTTCTTTTTGGTAAAAGTGAAAGTTTATTCTACTCAAATTTATACTCTTAATACTAAACCACTAGTTTGATGAATAAAGTTATGTTTTATAATCAAATCTTTGATTTGTGATGGGGAGTTATTAGGATAACTTTAGAAACATAATTTATACAAGTTTCTACCTGAGACTTATCTTTAGAGGCAACCAAATAAATGCTAAATATATATACTTAGAAGAAAGCCCCTTGCTCAGTCTGAAAGTAATTTGATGATAAATGGTGGGGAAAAACATTTCTGCACACCGTATACATGTACACATACTTGTAATAATGTTTAAAAAATATTAAGATAAAATAGTAATGCCCACTTTGGATTATGTATACATCTTCTATGTGCTCAGAAATGAATTCTAATCAGGATTTTAAAAAGAGTATTTCCTTTTAAAATATATAGCACTTTCACTGAAACTGACTATCTCTGTCTCCAAGCCAAGGCAATTTGAAACAGTCTGTTTGATAAGTGTCTTTAGTAGAAGAACCCAATTTCCTGGTTACATTGCCTTTCAATTAATCAAAAAAAATCTCAAAGGAAGAACGATATATTTCTGAGATAGAATAAAGTAACTAAGAAAAGTTGGATCAATTACCACAGAGAGTCTCAGCAAAGTTTCTAAAGAGAAATTCTTATAATTAACTTTTCAACACTGATGTAATATCCACACTTTCCAACTTATCCTCTTCCTTTCAAGAGCATATGCTCTATGCTCAAATCTATTATAAATGTATGTAACCAGGATGATCCATTTTATTAACCTAAGGTAAACATAGTCACAGTTTCAAATTTTTCTTTCAAGATCTAATACTAGTAAGTCCTCTCTTTCCCTTTTGTATCAATGCCAGTCAGAAAGTAAAAAAATATGCAAGAATCAAAGAACTTTACTGTCTGTCTATCATCTATCCATGTCTGTCTATCTATCCAATGAATTGCTGTTTTGATATGAATGATATTGACAAGTACCATAGGTTTTCAAAGAGAAAAAGATATTTCCCAGGGTGAATATTAACTATAATTAGGTCTCATATTGGAAAGCACAGTTTGATTAATGAGATTATGAATAAACATTTATAAATAAACAGAATTTATTTGCTGAAACTGTCTTCTAAAAGAAATTTTTCTGCTTTCCCAGAGCAGAAAGTATTTAATTTTTTAATACTTTTTATTCAGCCCACTAATGGAGCATTTGAAACAATAGGTATTAAATGACTGTTATTTATGAAGAACTTAGTTTTATAATATGACACTTCAAAATGATCCTAAACTGTGTACCATAAAAATGTATCCATTTGATAGGGGCTAGTACAAATTCCAGTTGTTGGTATGGGCATTTTCTTGGAAATATAAAATTGTTTATCCTAAGAATGCAGTTTTTTCCTTTTCTTTATCTATTTATTTTTTTCAGATGATGATCTCTATTTTAATGAACATTATAACAAAATATAGCATCAAATTTATAACAGATCAAGATTTTTTAAGTTTACTTAAAAGTCTTCATGGAGTGACCAATGTTCTGAACAACGAAATAGAAATCCCTTAGTTAATGCAACTGTTAGCTCAGTTGAAATTTGATAAAACAAAGAAATATTCAGTGTTCTCTTCTATCACTGTTGGTAACGTTCAGTCCATTGAAATAATACTTAGCTGTAGGCTTTAGAACTGACAGTCATTTCTCTGTTAATAGAAATTTGAAGATGTACCAGTTCGATAAAAGTGAATTTATCTAGATGAATCATTTTTGCAATTTAGATATTGGTATTTAATGAGGCATGGGTTATAAAATTTAAAACACTTTAAAATCTCTTACAATTCAAAGATTCCTGCTTGGACGGTTATTAAACTATTGTCTTTCAGCTGCAAACACACCTTTATGTGCATTGTGGCGCTGGGCCTGGGAGTCTCCTCTGCCAGAGTCTGATTTATGCCCGTGTGCACTGGAGAGAGATCAGAGGCAAGAGGTGGGAGAAGAAATTGCTGTTTTTAGTTACTTTTTCTTGTTGTAGTCATCCCAGTAAAGGCCTGTCCTACAAACAGCAGTCGAGTCTGATTTCATCCTCCCTATTCCAGAATGGGCCTACCATACCCTTCCGATGTACCAGCAGTGAACTCATGGGATGACAGAGCCCCAGACCAGCTCCACTGCTACCTTTCTGTTCTGATAACTCCAGACTTCTCTTTTATTCCCCAACCCTAGGGGAATGAAGCTGCTTCCTGAGGTTCCTATTTATTTTTTTAGATAGATTTTTTAAATGTTTATTTATTATTGAGACAGACAGAAACAGAGTGTGAGTAGGGGAGGGGCAGAGAGAGAGGGAGACATGGAATCCAAAGCAGGCTCCAGGCTCTGAGCTGTCAGCACAGACCCCAACATGGCACTCAAACTGGCAAAGGCAATCATTACCTGAACTGAAGTCAGACACTCAACTGACAGAGCCACCAAGGTACCCTGATTTTTTAGCCTTTTAACATCTATTTTATAATTCTTTATGGTTCTCTTTTATATATTTTGCATATTTACATAAATTGTTATATATAATGTTTATCTGTTCAAACAGCTTTCTGTGAGAGCGAGGGAAAGAGACACAGAGACAAAGAGATTTATTTTAAGTATTTGGCTCAAACAGTGGTGGAGACTAGCAGGTCAACATCTGCGAGTAGGCCAGCAGGCTTGAGATCAAGGGAAGACCTGTTGTGGTTTTAATCTTCAGGCTGTCTGCTAGCAAAATTACTTCTTGCTTGATGGAGATCAGTCTGTTGCGTTCAGGCCTTCATCCAATTGCATGTGAAGCCCACCCACATCAGAGAGGAGAACTGCTTTACTCAGAGTCCAAGATTTAAATGTTAATTTCATCCAAAAGCCACATGATGGAAGCACCTAGAATAATATTTGACCAAATAAATATCTGGGCACCATGCTTAGCCAAGTTGACACATAACATTAAACAGCTCAGGTAGCAAAGTTTTCTTAGTTTTGACACCAAAAGCATGATACACACACACACACACACTCTCACACACACACACACACACATAAAAAAGATAAACACATTTCACAAAAATTAAGAACTTGTGCTCTTCAAAATGACACCATCAAAAGAATAAGAAGACAAGCCATATTTTGAGAGAAAATATTCCTAAACTATGAATCTGAAAAAGGAATTGTAGCCAGAACTCTCCAAATTTAACACTAGAAGAACAAATATACCATTTAAAAAAAAGGGGGATGAAGATATTTAAGTAGGCATTTCAATAAAGAAGATACATAGATGATAAATAAGCATATGCAAAAGTTAATGATTGAGTAAATGCAAATTAAAACCACAATGATACAACACTACACACCTATGAGGATGGCTAAAATTAAAAAAAGCACCCATTACCAAGTGGCAGTAAGAATTTAGAGCAACTGGAACTTTCATAAATTGATGGTTGAAATGAAAGATGGCATAGAAACTTTGGAAAACAATTTGGCAGTTTCCTATGAAATTGAAAATACCTTTACACTATGACAGGGCAAACCCATTCCAAGGTATACACTAAAGTGAAATTTTGTATGAAATTTTGTTCATACAAAAATGTGTAGTTAAAGATTTAGTGAGATATATTCATAAGAACCAGATATTCATGAGAAATAAAAGTTTCCATGGACTGCATAAACAAACTGTGTTGTATCTATGCAATAAAATACTACTGCTCAAATAAAAAGACAGGGACTAATAATATATGTAGTATGGATGAAACTAAAATATGCATTATATGTAATGAAAGAAGTTTAAACCTAAAGGCTCCATAGAGTATGAGTGTTTGTATAACATTCTTGAAAAGACAAAAATATGGAGACAAGATACAGCTCGCTAGTCACAGATGATGGGGACTGGGGAGAAATTGACCTAAAAGGTACATAGGAGTATTTGGGGGGTAATGGAACTGTTGTTTATCTTGATTGTGGTCTGAATTTTCCTGTATGTAAGTTTTGCCTTAAATATGGAAATAAATGTTTTGTATTCTTTCTATGATAGTGTCATTTTCAACACAACCCCTTTAGGATGGAGGTTAATTTATATCAAACCAAAAAGAAAATCTTATAAAAATATAACTTTATTAAGATTTTTAAATATCTAGACATATTTTTACCTTAGTTTACTCCATATACAACTACACACACTGAGGAATCATGATGCCAAGTATCTTTAAAATATTGCAAATAGGTTTCAGAGTTTTGATTGTATTGAAAAATAAAGATCATATCATAAACTATATTTTACCCAAAAGGCTGGCATTCAAAACAATCATAGAATTTCTTTTAGGCTAAGACTTTCCCTTTATTATACTGTTATTATAAACTTATTTGAAAAAAGTAGACAAACCTGGACAGTGAAGAATAAATTTATTGTCTAGTGCATATTTTCATTCACTTTAAAATAACATTTGAGCATTGCTATCTGACAGTTTTATTCATCAATATACTACGGTATTTAGTAAAAATGATGAGGCATGCAGAACACTTTACTGTAATGAGTGGATACTGCGATTTTTTGAACTTTATATGTAAGTCATTCAGTCTTATTAGCATGTACTTTTCTGAAAATATAATGAAATGAAAGAATCTGTAATTTTTAAGTGGTGCAGTAAGCTGAAAAGTTATGGTTTAACAGGAGAGTTCTTTCAATTTTATTTCTCAGAAACCTCTTCTGTACTACACTGGTCACCCCATTAAATCTTTTCTTAGCGTGTTTACTTCCTTTCTGCATATTATTAAGTACATTATTGATTATTTATTGCTTCTTCCATCTCATAAGGATGTAAGCTTCAGCAAAACAGGACCTTATTGTTTTTTTGTTTTTGTTTTTATTTTGTTTGTTTGTTTGTTTGATAGTAAAGCACCCAGCATGGAGTCCAACAAGAGGCTTGAATTCACAACTGTGAAATTAAGACCTGAGGTGAGATCAAGTCAGACCCTTAAGCAACTGATCCACCCAGGCACCCCAAGACAAGACTTTGTTTCTTTTGTCCATTATGGTATGTGGGCACAGTGCCTAACATACTTTAAATGCTCAAAACACAATTTTTGTTTTGGTTTGTTTTATTTTAGATTAAAAGAGAGAATTGTGATTACATTTTAAATATTTATTTTAATTCCAGTATAGTTAACATATAGTGTTAAATTAGTTTCAGGTGTACAATATAATAATATGATTACCTTTTATATCCATAACTAGATTATTAATTATACCTTTTTGGGTGTACAATATATATGTTTAATTTAATCTTAGTCTAACTTTAAATATTATACCAACTGACCCATAGTATAAGGAACTTTAATAGTATACTTGCGTTTCCTTGCTTCTATCTTTTGCATTATTCTTATCATACATTTTAATTTTACATATGTTGAAAAACCCAATTTGCTATATTTGCTCTAACAGTGAATCATATTTTAAGTGACCATAGATAAGAAAAAATATTTTTTTAATTACTGCAGTTTTCACCATTTCTTGCACTTGCCATTTCGTCATGCTTACCATATTGTTTTCTGTCTGCAAAAAATTCTTCTACCATTTATTGTATATCATGTCTGCTGGTCATAAAATGTGTTTGCTATATTTTTTCTTCTACCTGTTTAAGGGAGGCCTTTTATCCCCCCAATAATTTGATTATGATGTATCTAGGTCTTTATTTTTTTTTTTCTTTTTACTGTTTATTCTGTTTGGGATCTTATGAACTTGGATCTGTGGCTTAGTGTCTTTTATTAATTTTTCTAAATTCTCAGTAATCATTTCCTCAAATATGTCTATAGCCCAGTTCTCCCTTACCTCCTTCTGGAACACCTGCCCACATCTTAAATGGCTTGATACTGGTCCTCACCTCTTGAATGTTGTCCTTTCTCCCTCCTCTCCTCTCCACTCCTCTCCTCTCCTCTCCTCTCCTCTCCTCTCCTCGCCTCTCCTCTCCTCTCTAGTTCTCTCCCCTCTGCTCTCCTCTCCTCCCCTTGCCTCCTCTCTCTTCTCCCTTCCCCCTTCCTTCTCCTTTCCTTTTCTTTCATCTCCTCTCCTTTCTTTTCCCCTTCCTTCCTTCCTTCTTTCCTTCCTTCCTTCCTTCCTTCCTTCCTTCCTTCCTTCCTTCGTTCCCTTTGTATTTCAGTTTAGGTGATTTCAATTGGCTTACCTTTAAGTTCACTGATCCTTTTCTCAGCTTACTGCACTCTCCTAATGTGGTCATTGAGAAAATTCTTCATAACTGATGTGATGTGATGTGATGTGATCTGTGTGTTTATTTCTAGCATTATTATTTCAGTCTTTTTAATAGTTTCTATCTCTCAGTATTTCCAGTCTTAATCTATTTATACATGTTGTCCACATTTTCTATTAAAACCATTAGTGTATTAATCATTAGATATTTTAAAATCCTTGACTGGTAGTTTCAACATCTGGGTAACTTCTGAAATAGGTTGTATCAACTGCATTATCTGTTGAAAAAAATTTTTGGTTCTCTTGTTTTGATATGACTCCTGAAATTTTATCTTGCATGCCAGACATCAGGTGTTAAAAGACTAAGGTAAATACTATAACCAGACATGGGTATGCCTCTTTTTCCTGAGGGCAGTTAGTCTAGGAATTTCAGCCAACCTACTCACAGTAGACTGCACTTGGTAGTAGTACTAAGTAGTAGTTGTTTATACCAGGCCTGAGTTTTGTTCTTGCTCCCATCACAGATGGTATGCAGTCTGTGTACCACATACTTCAAACTCCTCCTGTAGTAGGATATTGAGTCTTATATATAGTGCGGGGCCTTGTATAGTGGGTGGATTCTCATTATTCTTGCTGAACCCTCTAATTTCAACCTACATTCTCCATAGATCAGGTCTCTGTACTTTTGTACTTTTCTAGGGAGTAGTTGATACTTTTGCTTGATAATCTGTGCTATGTTATTGGTGGTGGCAGAGTGAGGTCTGTTGGTTCTCCTGGTCTATCCTCAGTCTTAGAAAACCCTGAGTACCTGGGCTTTGTGTTTGGATGCTGCTCGATTCTTCCAAGGGCATCTACTGCTATTGTTATTGTTTCTATTTTAGAGTGGCTATGTTTAAAAAACCATGGTGCAGTAAGCAAGACATAAGGTTAGCAAAGGAACAGGATTTTGTTCCCCATCTTCAGAAAGTTTCCTTATACAAAGGGATATGAAAAAATGGAAGCATTTAACAATAGTCAGATCCTTGATGGACTCTCTTGAATTTAAGTAATGCTTAACAATCTTAAGAATGCTTCACAACAATGCATATTTTGAGGCAATTATTTTATTTTCTCATAAAATATTTTAATAATAGCATCAGAAGAGCAAGATGTTTCAGAGAGAGATGTATTAGTTCAATGACATATAACCTCTTCTGCACTTCTGAAAGCAATAGAATCCCAAGAGAAATATCATGGTTAAAAAAATAAATTTAAGATTATGGATGGTTGCAGCCCTCAGAGAATCATGACCAGGAAATGTTTGTAAACAATGGCATTAGAAAAAAACATCTGTTTAGTTATTTTGAAGAAGGAGACTTTTTGAATAACTTAAACTGTCCTGCTGGAGCATGAGTGGAAAAGAAAGATTGATAAATTAATCCATATCTCAAGGATAGCTATTTGGTTATGTTAGAGTGAGAATGGCTATTCCCTTAACTTGGTCTTCCCATTATTTGGTGTGTCCACATTTGAGCCTGAGCAGATGTGTTTTGTGTTCTCAAATTCTCTGTCCTCACTTATTCTATGTAGTAGGAGAAGACCTACCTTGCTTGATTCAGGGCATAGAGATAAAACCTTGGAATTTCATTAGCATAAGTATTGGTTTTTCTGTCAAACATATATGTTTCAGTTATTTATTGTGTGTAAAAACATCATCTGAGAACTTACTGGCTAAAGAAAGAAATATTTATTATTTCCTAAGATTTTATATTTCAGGATTCAGGCAGGTTCTTCTACTTTGGGTGACATCAACTGAGATCACTCAATCACCTACATTTACTTGTGGCTGTACCTAAGTCTAATAAAGCTTTACTGACAGTTTGACAGAATCATTTCCTCTCCACTTGGGTTCTCTTTTTATATGTTTTCTCCTTATTCAGTAGTACAACATAATTTTGTTTACAACATCATATCTGGCTTCTCTAGAGAAGAGCAGAACCTGACAGGCCTCCTAGAAACCAAATCTGAAAGTGGTACTGCATTCTTCTACTATAGTCTACTAACAAAATAAAACTACAACACTGTGCAGACCCAAGGGGAGGAAAGTAGACTCTGCTTTATGATGTGTAGAACAGCATGTGTATCAAGGAAGGAAGGGATTAATGGCAGCCATCTTTTAGAACTATATGCTAGAAAGTAAAAGTGATGTTAGTAACAAAAATAAAATAGGCTCAACCCACTGCTGAGATGGTCCTTAGAAGAATCTCAGCCATTACTCCCCAGATGACTTTAAGGAACATTTTAGAGTCATTCTTTTTTCTTTTTTAAAAAAAAGTTTATTTATTTATTTTGAAAGAGAGCAATCATGTGCAAGCAGGGCAGGGGCAAAGAGAGAGGGAAAGAGAGAATCCCAAGCAGGCTCCACACTGTGAGCACAAAGCCTGATGCAGAGCTCAATCCCATGGAATAGTGAGATCATGACCTGAGCCACAACCAAGAGCCCAATGCTTAACCAACTGAACCACCCAGGTGGCTTTAGAGTCATTCTGTTTTTTTTTTTTAATTTTTTATGTCTTTATTTAATTTGAGAGAGAGAGACAGAGAGTGAGTAGGGCAGGGGCAGAGAGAAAGAGGGAGACACAGAATCTGAAGGAGGCTCCATGCTTTGAGCTGTCAGCACAGAGCCCAACATGGTTTGAACACACAGACTGTGAGATCATGACGTGAAACAAAGTCTGACGCTTAACTGACTGAGCCACCCAGGTGCCCCAAGTCATTCTTTTTTTTTTAAATTTTATTTTATTTTATTTTTTTTACTTTATAAAGTTTCATATTTTTTTAACATATGCAATTATTTTCCATCATTTACAATACAGTAGTTACAATGACACTCCAAACAGAAAAGCAAAGTAAAAAATTAAAACACCAACTTCTATTTCATGTAATTAGACTTATACAGAAATTAGAAGGTTAAGTAACAACTAGTTAATCACCTAATTTCACAGCTATCTGAAGTGGCGATCGTTATATAGCAGCTTATCTATGATACATTCAAGATAAATGATACAATATATTACTTGCCCATAAGCTACAACACAGCCTGCTTAATACCTTTCCTTAAATT
>NC_043701.1:127273646-127277034 GCF_006229205.1 Suricata suricatta
ATGCCTACTGCACCTCTAAACATTTCATTAAATCCAATGATACAGCAAACACTCCCAAAATAAACTTAGATTGTATTGCAGTTTCACTTAACAGTATATAAAATGCTGTGTTGTGACAGGTATCAACTATCCATTAGATACTGAATCAATTTTTCTTAAGCACTACTAACTGCTTGCTTTTCTTGAAGCTAGATCATTCCGAATATTTCCTGTTAGACCTACAATGGAGTACTACATGGCAATGAGAGGGAATGACATACGGCCATTTGTAGGAAAGTGGATGGACCTTGAGGGTGTCATGCTGAGCGAAGTAAGCCAGGCAGAGAAGGACAGAAACCATATGTTTGCACTCCTAGGTCTAACAGGAAATATTCAGAATGATCTAGCCCCAAGTCATTCTTAATTGAAGAAGTGATGTACCAAAAAAAACTCAATGAGCTTCAACTATGGCAGAAAAATAAACACTCTCATATTTTTTTAATAACATAATCGTACAAGATTGTTCGGCAGTCTGGGAGTTTTCAGTAGCCTATTTGTAACTAATTTATAACATACTGTGATGGCTAGTTTTAGATATCAGCTTTGACTGGGCTAAAGAATGCTCAGGTGGCTGGTAAAATATTATTTCAGGATAATGTTTATGGAGGTGTTTCCAGAAAAGATTAGCATTTGAGTTGGTAGATTGAGTAAATCAGATGGCCCTTCACAGTGGAGATAAGCATCATCCAATCCATTTGAGGTCCTGGATAAGAAAAATAAAGAAGAGGAAGAAGAGAGAGGAAGTGTGAATTCACTCTCTCACTTTAAGGTGGGACATTCATCTTCTACTGCCCTTGGATATCAGTGATCCTGGTTCTCAAGTTTTCAGATATAGACTGAATCACACCACCAGCTTAATGGTTCTCCAGCTTGCAGAAGATTAAGGGCTCCATAATTGCATGAGCCAATATCTCCCCCCCTCCCAATATGTGTATGAATGCACATACACATAAACATACATATGATACATATGTACATGCATGCATGTGTATATGCGCACACACACACACACCCACACCCACACCCACACACACACACACACACACATACCTTGTTGGTTCTGTTTCTCTGGACAAAAATGACAAAGATACCTGCCTACAAACAAACTCATCTTTTATTAAAGACCAATGAAAAGGCTTTTAAACATCCTCTGGGCATTTTACTAAAAGTTTAACACTTAAATTTGGTTACTTTCTCGTTAGTTTCTATACATCTCTGCATATGCTGCATATTTAGAAAAGTGAAGAGAAACAATACCCAATTCTGATTTATGCAATGTGACTTGGCCCATCTACATATGTGACAGGGTTGATCATAATCTTACTTTGTTAGTTTTTCCACTGTGTTCAAAACAGATGTTAGCCATTTGCTTTCAGTTGGTTATAGACCACTGTGATAATGTCGCTAGGTAATGCGGCAGATGTTTCAGGAAGAGTTAAATATTCACTTAAATTAGAGTGTGTGGTGATGACAGACTTGAAATTTTATATGTAATATGACAAAAAATTAAAATATGCAGGGATCTGTAAACAAAACTTCTTGAATTCAAGAAACTAAGTGTAATTTCTCTCATAAGATAATTACTCCCTATATTCGTATATTGATTTTTAGTGATTACTTAGGCTATGACAATAAATCTCCAGATTACACAGGGAAAACTCTAAAATTTCTTTCATTTTATTTAATTTCATTTGGTTTTTTTAAGGCTTTCATTATTGAAATTTGACCAAATTGGTTCAAATCATATCTTCAATGGGAAAGATCACTGAATAAAATGAAATATTAGCTGGTGGGTTGATAGGACATAAAGTTATGCCTTTCTGAGAATTGAGTGCATGGTATAACAGATATTCCCTTTGAGTGTACATGTTTTTTTCATTTGTTAAGAGCTTATTTTTATCTTAAACAGTGTCTTGAACATAATAATGCTCAATTAAATATCCGTGGAGTGATTTTTAGGAGAATACCAAATCTGTTGTACAGTATGTTATATTTAAAAATGAGATGATAACACCTCTGGGGGCAAGATTATATAAATCCATTGGAATATAGTCATCACATGTAATGGAAATTTTTTTTGTATTTGCCATCAAGGCAATCCCACAATCACTATTTTCATGGTTGTGTAACCAGATGTAACTTCTCTTGCTGACTGTCTTTGCCATTTAACAGAGGTTGGCAAGGTGGGGCAGGGCAAAGGAAAGGATATTGGAAATTATTGAGAAATTATCTGAGAGCTCTAAGATTTTATAGTTTTTTATTTAATATTTAAACATTTAAAACAAAGAACTATTAACTGATGCCTCTCATGACTATTATTAGTGTCAGCTGCCTATATATATATATATATATATATATATATATATATATTGGATTTTAAAAGACAACATTTTAGAGTAAGTCACAGGAATAAAAGGCACAGATAAAGAATAATCACTGATATTGTAATAGCGATATATGGAGACAGATGGGGACTACACTTATGGTGAACACAGTGTAATGTATAATTTTGTCAAATCAGTAGCATGTATGCCTGAAACTAAGTGTGTCAACTATAATAAAAAAATTACAGGCAGGCAATTCAAACAGGAGGAATATTAAATATAAAATGCACATATGGAAAGATGTTCAACCTGTCGAGGAAGTACAATATGGTTCATAAAAAGTTCTTGTAAAAGGATATATGTATGCAATTTTCGCTGCTCATGTATTGTATTGTTGTTATTGTTTGACCTACATATTTTTTATTCTTTAATTATTATTATTTTAATAACAGCTTTGTTGAGCTATAATTCACATACAATCAGTTTCACTCAGAGTGTACAATACAGTGGATTTCAGTATTTTCAGTATATTTACAGAGTTTTGCCAGCATCATCACTATGTAATTTTAGGATATTTTATCACTCCAAAAGAAACCCCATATCCATTAGCAATCACTTCCTATCTTGCTGCCACACTCAGTCTATGGCTGTGCCAATCATCAGGTTACTTTCTATCTGTACTAATTTGCCTGTTCTGCACATTTCACATAAATACAATCACACATTATGTGGCCTTTTGCATCTGACTCTTTTACGTATCAAAATATATTCAATGATGAAGCAGCCGAAAGAGAAATTAAGAAACTGGTCCCATTCACGATTGCATGAAAAACCATCAAATACCTAGGAATAAACCTAACCAAGGATGTAAAAGACCTATATGATGAAAACTATAGAAAACTTATGAAAGAGATCGAAGAAGACACCAAGAAATGGAAAAATATTCCCTGTTCATGGATAGGAAGAATAAACATTGTGAAAATGTCATTACTACCCAAAGCAATCTACACATTCAATGCCATCCC
>NC_043701.1:127277134-127280078 GCF_006229205.1 Suricata suricatta
GGGGGGAGCGGGGAAGACAGGTGGTGGTGATGAATGAGGGCACTTGAGGGGAAGAGCACTGGGTGTTGTATGGAAACCAATTTGACAATAAAATATTTAAAAAAAATAAAGGTATAATAAATCCATTTAACTTGAAAAAATATTCAATGATAATATATGTTGTAACTGGATAGTTAAGAAGATAAGCCACTAACTTACTGTTAAACCTGAACACGTTCATGTTTTTAAAGTTATCATACCGCAATATTTTTTAATATATTGATTTGATGTTATATTTAAATTCAAGAGAAATGTGTATGCCGCTGGGTACTACTTTGAAAATGGAGGCATAATTGAATTTGATATGGAAAAGAGACGATGGTTTCATTTTTAGCTAACATCTAGTTGATTGCATATAGGTATTTTCCAAAACATATTTGCTCCCCCTAAAATTGTAGGAGGTAGGAAAGTAAGGTTTGTCATATTTTATCTCTAAATACTGGAAGAAGGAAATTGGCTGATCTCTGAAAAAAATGTTTGTCACTAGATTACTTTATTGAAATGCCATTTCAGAGTTCAAACCGTTGATCTTTACTCCCGTCTTTACCCACATATATATATGCAAATGAAAACATGAAACCGTTTCTCTTACTGTTTTCCAACATCTAAATGCAAACTGTTACTTTGAGTCCATTCATATTCCTTTTTCAGCTGCCTTAATCTTTTATGAAATTTAAATGGAAAAGCTTCATCCTGAATAGTATAGTGTGAGTTTGCATTATTTAAAATTAATTTATATTTCAAAAATTCCCATACACAAGCCGGTTCTTGAATTTTTCATTGAAAGTTTGCTTTTAAAAAGTAAAAAGTGGACTTAATTTAAACCACCAGGTATGGGTTAGGAACAAGTTTACACCCAAGAAATATACATTTAAAGGATGCCTGTTATTCTATCTCACTCCTGAAAATAACAGTTTGCTATATAAGTCAGGTGGCATTGAATTTATAAACAGCATGAAAGGACTATGCAGAGAGTAGGCCAGGACATTGCTGTGGATGTATTCAGGCCACCCGAACCTGGGAACACAAAGCCTATGGCACACAAAGGGTATTATTAGAAGTCACAAAACAGTATTTTACTTGGAAGTCCCTAAAACTACCCTCTCAAAGCATATTCCCACTATGACTTGCAAACAAGTCTTCTGGGAATCAATATAGTATTCATGATTTTCCCACGCTCTTGAGTTGGATATCTACTTATGCTGGTTGCTGGAAACTACCGATTTCTGACTTGTGGTTGCTAATGCCTAATGCAGGGCATGCTGATATACAAGCCCAGGGTGCTATATGGTGCCCTTAACTATCGAAAGCAACAGCCCTGCTAGGGGTTGAGAGATTTTTGTCTCATTGCTAAAGGCACTGGCACTTGATACGATAGTCACTCAGATTTCCAATTAGTATAGTTTGGGCATAACTCTCTCATCATAGGCCTCGTACCTAAGGATCAGGCATGAGTCCACACAGGCTGGATCAGAGGACAGGCGGATGCTCTAGGTATTCAAATCTTCCCTCTGTTTTCACAAAGCTGGTTTTATTTTGCGCCTGCATTCTGGTTTTCTTATGGGACGAGTTGTTCTTTTCCATGGACTACTTGTTAACTTAAGAAAGTTGAACACTGATAATTCCAATATCCAGTCTCCTGGGATTAATAAGACATACTTAGATTTTAGAAAATGAGGCGCAGATTTTAATTAGTGCCATACTAATGGTAAATGTTAAAGATAACTCTCTTAAAACAATTTTAAATCTTTTTTTAATGGAGGGAATATTAGGAAAAGGGGAAGAAAATAACATCTTACTGAAACAATTGTATTAATCTTTTGGTCCCAAATCATTTTATACTCTAAAGGTAGTAAAAAGCCGTAGCAGAAGGCTTTCTCTGGAGATGTGGATAGACAATGCCTGTTGCTGATGGAGGTTTATTCTGACTTTACTCTATAATGTATTTTCTGGGAAATTAGAAAAAGGCAGGTTTGTTAGTCAGTGTTGTCCAGAGAAACAGCCCCTTAAGAGAGAAATACATCCACGCATATGCATACACATACATATTTACACATATATTTATATATCAGTTATTATATTTATAATATATATATTATATTTATATTATATAATGTATCTTATAATTATGATATGCTCATATATGGAGTCTGAGTCAGTAAGATGGAGACCCAGGAGAGCCCGTAGGGCAGTTCCAGTTAGAATCCAAAGGTCAAAAACAAAGAAGAGCTGATGGTATACGTTCAAGTCCAAGGGCAGAAGAAGACTGATATCCCAGATCTACAGTGAGACAGGCAAAATTCACTCAAACTTTTTGCTGTATTCAAATCTTCTATTGTCTAGCTAAGAACTACCCCTATCAGGGAAGGCAATCTGCTTTACCTGGTATACTGTTTCAAATGTTAAGGCATCCAGAAACGCCCTCACAGATACACCAGAATAATATTTGACCAATGCCTGGCCGCCTTGTGTTCCGGTCAAGTTGACATGTAAAGTTAACCATCACATCAGGAATCTCTATCAGTCTGTATAAATATTGGAGACAATCTACTAAATATAAAGCTGTCTGAGGATTTTGTCCAAGAGTGGCTACAGAATTGCCCTTTTTCAAAAGACTGCTTTTTTGTTTGAGAAAGAAAACAACTACAAAAGATCTCTTAGGAAAAAGTAATGCTGTGATTTTACTCTGAAATGGAGATGTTGAAACACTTTTAAAGTTTCCGTCTTAGTGGGAAGAGTGGGTTCTACAGACACGGTAACCAGGGAAGATTCACTTCTTCCTTTCTTTTATTTCCTTCTAACCTTCTTCCTTCCTTTTTCTCTTATTTTACCTTCCTTCCTTCCTTCCTTCCTTCCTTCCTTCCTTCCTTCCTTCCTTCCTTTCTTTCTTTCTTTCTTTCTTTCT
>NC_043701.1:127280178-127319537 GCF_006229205.1 Suricata suricatta
CTCTCTTTCTCTCTTTTTCTCTTTCTTTCTCTTTCTTTCTTTCTTTCTTTCTTTCTTTCTTTCTTTCTTTCTTTCTTTCTTTCTTTCTTTCTTTCTTTCTTTCTTTCTTTCTTTCTTTCTTTCTTTCTTTCTTTTTCTTTCTTCCAAACAATGAGTTAGATGGATGAACTTTGAACAAATTATGTTAATTATAGAGGTCAGACACAAAAAGCCACATACTGTATGATTCTGTTCATATAAAGTATTTAAAAAGGCAAATCCATTCATGGAGAGAGTAGATTAATAGTTGTTAGGGGCTGGGGAAAATGCAGTTTTCTTTCGATGTAATGGAAATACTCTGAAGCTAGGTACTAGTGATTATTGCACACAATTGTGTATTCTACATGTCACCACATTGTGTACTTTAAAATGGTAAAATTTACATATTTACATTTAAGATTGTTTAAATGGTTAAAAGCACAATGTATTTTGCATGTATTTTGTCAAAATAAAAAATAAAACAAAACAAAACAGAAAACAATTGAAAGAGGACTTTGCCTCCCTTTTGACCCCAAGTTTTCTGATTAAATTTTCTTCCAGCTTATGTCTTAACTCAGGCAAAAGACCCTGGAGTGAGCCCCGAACAAAGGCATGGTAGGGCTTTTATAAGTTTGAGAAGGGGGAGTTACAGGAAATTGTGACATAGGTATTGACAGCAGGCTTAACCATTCACATTTCCTAGAGTATTTGTTACTTTTGGCGGGACCCAATCACAACATTTAGGGTATTGACCAATCAGAGTGGGCCCAGGACCCTCACGTAGGGCGTGACTAGTCTTAGCCTCCATCTTTAGGCCTGCCCTTACCATGTTACAAGGGTGGTCCCTTTTGCCTTGAGCAATTGTGCCCTTCTATTGTTTCATGGAGTCAGTTTCAGACTTGCATCCTTACACATACATACATGCATAAACACACATATCTCTCTAGCATCTATTTATATTTAAATGTAAAGCCAGAGGATAGAAAATATGGTAATAGACAACAAAAGTCACTGAGACTCTCACAGAGCCCTTCTATAAGTAAATTCAAAGCTTAAAAGTAATGTAAATACTGATAATACAAATAATATCTCTGTAAATATAATAAAATCGAAATAACTAATTTAAAAATCATGGAATCAACCAATTTATTGTATTGAAGGGCATAAAATAATATTTAGACAAATATGCTTTTATGAATCAAAAGTCTTAATTTCTTAACAAATTCAATTCTCTAAATATGTAAACTTAATGCACTGCCAAGCACTATTCCAAGAGAGTTTTTTCTTAGTTTTTGGGAATCATTTTAAACGGCGCATGGTTACATTAAAAATATGACCATAGCAAGCACATATAAAAGTCTCTCAATCTTAAAATATATAGGAAAGCCTCTATTATCACAGAGAATATTCCACTAACTAGTATTAGAACACAGATGAATATGCCAGTGACATAGAGAGCACATTCATAGATTCCATTTAATGTGAGAATTTAGTTTACTATATTTACATATGTATATTTGAGAAAATGTAATTAATTTAAAATTTAACACAAAAAAGTAGCATTTAAATTCAGTGGAGGAAGTCAATTTATTTAATAAATATATCTGACAAACTTCATCTAAAATTTTTTATTTATTTTTGAGAGACAGAGAGAGACAGTGAGAGCAGGGGAGGGTCAGAGAGAGAGGGAGATACAGAATCTGAAGCAGGCTCCAGGCTCTGAGCTAGTTGTCAGCACAGAGCCCGACACGGGGCTCAAACCCACAAACTGTGAGATCATGACCTGAGCCAAAGCCAGACGTTTAACCGACTGAGCCACCCAGGCACCCCATGGCAAGCTTCATCTAAAGGAAAATACAATGTCCATCTTCCTGCAAGTATTTGCTTGCTAAGACTGTCATAACAAAGTATCACAAATTCGATGTCTTAAACAACAGAAACTTATTGTCCTAGTTCTGAAGGCAAGACGTCTGAAATCGGTGTAAACAGCATTGATTTCTTCTGAGGACTGTGAAGAACAATCTGCTCTAGACCACTCTCCTAGCGTTTGGTGATTTGCTGGCAATCATTGGTGTCCCTTGGCTTCTGGATGCATCATCCTGATATCTGTCTTTATGTTTCCATGGCATATGGACTGTCATTGAGTCAGGGATCCACTCTACACAAATATGAACTTATGTTAACTTAGTACTTAGGCAACATCATAATTTTAAAAGCACATTATTCTAACATTCTTTTAATGTGATCCATGGAAATCTGTTCCTAGAAATGAAAACAATAATATACAGCAACATATGCAGTTGGATACTGATGTCTTTGTACTGTTTGTCATGACAATCAATCAATCAATGTAAAGTGACTATTTTGTAATAAGAGTGTGCTTAAATATTTTGTAGTCTAGTCATACAATGGTATAGTGAGATCATTACAATAAATGATATAGATAAATAATAGCTAGCCTAGACAGAGTTGAGGAAGGAAAGCAAGAAGAGAACTACAATATAAAATAATTACATTTTTGTGAAACAAATGGAAAACATACATTAAATTCACATTTATATATTATGTTTAGATATTATATATTATGCTTAAACCTATAATTTCTTCATAAGAATACAGAAAAACGTATAAACTAAAGCATGCCAGGTTGTGAATATTGTATACATAAGTTGGATAAAGGATAGTTCCAGCACAGCTAAGGCTGAGAAAGCTAAGAGGTAATAGATAAGACATAAATAGATAAAAGGGAAGGGAAGAGGAAAAATATCAGATTTATCATTACAAATGAAATTTTAAACAAATTTATATCTTAAAAACTGAATTCAACAGTAAAATCCTTGAAACTAGAAATAAGACACCCAAGTAGAATTTGGTCTAAAACTGCACAAGAACTTTTTCTTTAGCTACACTCCCTAAAAGTTTCTACACAACATTTTAGGGAACAACTGAAAACAAATATGAAGATAGGTTGTATAAAATATGTTTTATGCAATCATTCTAGACCTTTCTGTCAGCTCAGGACCACCCGATCACACTGATCTAAGGCTACAAACTATGTTGGCCAGAATCCATTTCCCATGAGGGCGTCTGAGTTTATCAACAAGAGGAATGTGTAGGAGAGTTGAAGCAGAAAGGAAGGGATCCATTTTTCTCAGTGAGCTGTGTGGGTCGCACAAAGTGGTTTCACCAGACAGTCAGGGCTTCTCTCAGGAATCACCCCATCAGCCTTTACTTCAGAGGCATATGCATCTCTGCAGACTCTTGTCTGCATTCAGGCTCCCCCACACACATTCTAGTCTTCTGGCTGAGGTCTTCACAATTGACTCTCCGACCTTCATGTCAGCTTTCCTGACCTTCAGTGGTAACTTCTCGGTCTCCCTCCATTCTTTCTAGAGTTGTGTAACCTTCTAAATCTGTACTAAACCATTGATACCCCAAAAGCATAAAGTGACTTCTCTTTTCTGTCAGAGTCCTGGCTGATAGTTATCTCTGAATAATATGGTATAATATGAAGGGTTTCTACAAAGAAAAGAGAGTTAATTAAAAATAGTAGTAATAATAGAAGAATCAGCTCGTGGAGTAGTAAGGTCAGGGTAAAGGAGGCGGCCATCTTCGAATGAAGTAATGAGAATATAGTATATTGTCTGCAAAAAACTGAAAAATGATACAACCAGTTAGATTTCATCCATTTTTTATTATTATCAGGAACCCCATGATTCTAAACTGTGTCAGGTATTACAAAGAAAACCTGCTTATTAGGATAGGCCTTTCCTAACTGTCTTCCTCCTTGGTCCATCCCTTGAACTAAAAAGATGAAAAATCAAAGAACAAAATGCAGGGGAGCCTGAGTGGCTTGGTTGGTTAAGCATCCGACTTCAGCTCAGATCATGATCTCACGGTTCGTGGGCTCGAGCCCTGCATCAGGCTCTGTGCTGACAGCTGGCTCAGAGCTTGGAGCCTGCTTCAGATTCTGTGACTCCTTCTCTCTCTGACCCTCTCCTGCTCATGCTGTCTCTCTCTCTCTCAAAAATAAATAAAAACATTTAAAAAATTTAAAAAAAAGAACAAAATGCAGTTTATCTCAAAATATACAGAAACACTTTGGCAATTCAAAGTTGACTATAAGTGGTTTACATGAATTGTGATATCTATATAAAACATGCATCAATTAGAAGAAGTTACTAAGGGATTTTTAGCCACGGGAATTGGAAAGGCTAAACATCAAGATAAATAATATTTATGTTTGTGGGAATCCTAGTCACTGGACTGTTATTATTTTGATAATAAGGTCAAACTTCATGAGGGAATAAATTCATAGGACTTAAGTATATTTTAAGGAAGTGTTTCACCTTGAATGACAAGACTGTCCTGTCCAGATTGCAAGAGGGATGTTGGGTCATCACAGCACAATGTCAATGTGGGTCCCATTCATCTTGCTCTCCTTTCGTGCTTAACAAGAAACCTACTGACTATAATTTACCCATATACATTTGACTAAATATAGAAAGGTCACTGACCATTCAGACTTAGAATATTCTGGACTTGAGCAAGTGATTTCTCATTGTAAGTAAAAAATTGCATTCTTTATTTTGTTTTAGCAATAATCACTGACCCAAGCCAGATTATTCCTGAAAATTTTAATGAGAAAGATGTGAACATTTATCAATATGACCTTACTTTTAGAAAGGTTTCAGGGGTGCCTGGGTGGCTCAGTTGGTTGAACATCCAACTTTTGATTTCAGCTAAGATCATGATCCCAGAGCTATGGGATTGAGCCACATGTTGAGATCTGTGCTGATAGGATTCTCTCTCTCTCTCTCTCTCTCTCTCACTCTCTTTCTCCCTCCCTCTCTCTCTCTCTCTCTCTCTCTCTGTCCCTCATCTGCACTCCTTCCCAGCTCATGCTTTCTCTCTTAAAAAAAGAAAAGAGAAAAAAAACTGTTTCTGCTAGTGTTTGTAAAAAATGCTTTCCAAGGTAGAGTCTGAGTTTGCCAACCACTAATTCCGTACACTTTCAATTACATTAGGTTGCTATTTATTATTCTGAAATGTTCTATGAAAAAGGGTGATATTGTTAATTTACACATTTTACACCTTAATATGCAGTTAAGTATGAAAAATGACCAGATATGTATTTTGAAGGAAAGAGAAAGAAAAAAAAAACAGTACTTGATTAAATTCACTCATTATATTAGATTCTTTTAAATGAAAGGTCATATCTGGTTTATTCACAAATTTGGCAAAGTCTTTTGAGTAGAGCACTACACTGGATTCTGGTTCCAAAAATGGGAATATGAGTGAGAAAAATAAAATAAAATGTTTTCATATCTTTGGTCACTTTTAAATGCTGAGGACTTACTTTTAGGCTCACCAAATTTTTGTATCTAAATAGAATCTGCTGCTCAAGGAGTGTTTTCAATCAGTCTTCCTTTGTCTAGAGTGTCAAATACTTTGTATCCTTTAATGGCCACTCTCCTTTCTTTTCCTTCCCATTCTTGTTCTCTGGCACATAATATAGCCTAGCCTCAGTGGGCTAGTTCTGGAAAACAACCCTGATATCTGTCTCATCAATGCTCACGAAATGTCTTATGTATGTATGTATATATGTGTGTATGTATGTATGTATGTTTGTATGTATGCATGCATGCATGTACTTTTAGTTAGGACTTTATTTGGGCCAGGAAAAAGAGACCATCCAAACCAAATGTGTACAGAAGGAATATTTAGCATGCTTTTACCATAAATGGAAAGGGTACATGGATATGGGGATAAAATTTCTATGCCTTACTCAAACTGGTGAAATTGAACAACAGTAAACCACAGAAAAATTACATATTGTAGTAGGTAAAATAATGGTTCCCAATGATATCTATGTTCTAATCTCCATAACCTGGATGTTAGGTTACATGGCAAAGGAATAGAGGTAACAGAATTAAGGTTGATAATCAACTCACCTTAAAATAGGGAGATATACCTTGGATTATTCAGGTGGGTCTTATGTAATGGTAAAGTTGTTAGAAGGGGGATAAGAAGGTAAAAGAGAAGGTCAGATTGAAAGAAGAACTATGAGAAGAAATCCATCTGTCATTGCTGGCTTTGAAAATGGAAGAATGTGGGGGCTTTAGAATCAAGTAATGCAGGTGGGTTTTAGAGACTGTAAAGTTCAAGGAAACAAATTCTTCTCTAGGGGTTTCAGAAGAGAGCAAAGTTTTTCCAACCCTTTAGTTTTAGCCCTGTGTGACCCATTTCAGACTTCTGACTTAGAAAACTGTAAGATAAACTTGTATTGTCTTAAGTCACTACATTTTTGGTAGTTTGTTACTACACACTTGTGACTCTAGATTTCCATATTCAGTAAAAATACATCTCAAAAATAATCAAAAGTACTATCAAAACAAATACACATACAAAACAACAGAGGCCAGAAAACAATGATAAAACATATCTGACATAAATTTAAAAAGCAAACGCTATAAATCAGGAGTGTATGGCCAGTAAAAAGTACTCCAAAAATAAAGGCAAAGGTTATATATTTTTACATAAATAAAAGATAAATTTTGTGGAGAAAACTTGTTTTCAGGACCTACTGTACAAAAATAAAGAGAGGAAAAAAACAAAAAACAACTAACTGAAGGTTTTGAGCTGAGAGGAAATGCTCCTAGGACTACAGAAAGGAATGGAGAGCATGAGAAGTGAAGTGATGCTTTAACAGGTAAAAATGCATGCACGTATGTTTGTGTGCATGTATGTATGCATATGATAGAGAATGAAAGTGCGAGAAAGGGAGAGAGAGAGAGAGAGAGAGAGAGAGAGAGAGAGAGAGTAACTTAAGTAGACTGGATGTGGAGTCTGCTTAAGATTCTCTCTCTCTCTCTCTCTCTCTCTCTCTGCCCCTGGGGCTCAGTCTCATGACTGTGAGATGATGACCTGAGCCAAAATCAAGATTCAGATGCTTAAATAACTAAGCCTCCCAGTCACCTCTGAGTAAATATTTAAAACCATTATTTCTTCTCTTAATTTATTTAAAGGCAACTGACTGTTTACATTAAAAATAACAATATGATTAACTGCAATTTAAATAAAAAATTAAAAAATAAATTGTGTTTTAAACTAGTTTATTTTATTTTACAGGTGTGAAAATAAACTACTTTAAAACAATAGCACAAGAAAAGGAAGGAAGAGATGGAATTTTGGTGTTATAAATTTCTTAATTTTATGTAAGGTAGTAAAATATTAAGTATATTCTGATATGTTATTTTAGACAGTATTTTAGACATTATAATATGTCAACAGTTTTAATGAGCACTAAATATTATATCATGAGAAAGTTATGCCAATATATTTGACAACTTTTATGTGAAACAGAAAAAATACACTAAAAAAGACTAAAGGCATTAAAAGAAGAAACAGAAAATCTAATGTTCTGATACTGAATGGATAAAAAATTTCCCCAGATGGCTTATCCACAAATTCTATTAAGCATTTAATGATGAAATAATACCAAAATGGCACAACTTTTTCAGAAAACAAAGGCAAGAACATTTCTCAGCACATTTTATCAGGCAACCTTACACTTAATATCAAAATCTTGATGCCAATACTTGATTAGAGAAAAACGATACAGACACATCATTGCAAATATCTTCAACAGAAAATTAACAAATTAATTCCAGCAACACATAGGAAAATATACCATGTTCAAGGGGAATCTATATCAAGAATTCAAGGTTAATTAATCACTAGAAAATATTCAATGCAATTGGACACATTTAGAGAATAAAGGGAAAAGAATTCCACCTCTCAAGAGGTGGAAAAAACAATATACCAACCTCAATTCATGATATACATTTCAGCAACATAGGAATAGAAAAAAACTTCCTCAAAGGGTATATGCAAAAATCACACTATATAATTCTGAGAGATTAAATACTTTTCCACTATTATCAGGAACAAAACAAACAAACAAAAGCTTATTCTTAACCACTTTTATTCAATACTGTCTTAGAGTTCCTAGCAATAAGCCAGAATAATATGACAAGGAAAGAAAAGAATAGCATAAAGATTTCAGATGTCATTATTTATAGATGATACAGTTATATATGTGAAAAGTCCTAAGGAATCTATAAAAGATTTTAAAACTAGTAAGTGAAATCAGCAGGAGCACAGGATACCAGATACATTAGAATGTTTGTGTGTGTGTGTGTATTTACATATTTCTTTATGTATATATTTAATTATATATATTTGTGTTTTTCTCTTTTTTAATAGTTTATTGTCAAATTGGTTTCCATATAACACCCAGTGCTTTTCCCCACAAGTGCCCTCCTCCATTACCACCACCTCCCTTCCCCCGCCACCCCCTTCAACCTTCAGTTTTTTCAGTATTCAATAGTCTCTCAGGTTTTGGGTCCCTCTCTCTCCCCAACTCTCTTTCCCTCTTCCCCTCCCCATGGTCCTCCATTAGGTTTCTCCTGTTCTCCTGTTAGACCTATGAGGGCAAATATATGGTATCTGTCCTTCTCTACCTGACTTATTTCGCTTAGCATGACACCTCGAGGTTTATCCACTTTGATATAAATGGCCATATTTCATTCTTTCTCATTGCCATGTAATACCCCATTGTATATATACTAGCAAATAAAAATGTAATAATGTCTTTATAAATATCAAAAACAAAAACTAAATAATAAGATTAACAAAGTGCTACACTTGTTATACCAAAACATTGGCTGAGAAAAATTAAGTATGACCTAAATGAAGAGATACATATTTTAATGAGTTGGTAGACTTAATGTTGTCATGTTTTCAACTCTCCCAAAATTGATTATTCTATTAAAAATGATACCAATCAATATTTTAACCAATGTTTTTCTGGTGTATGAAAATATCTAAAAATTTTAGAACTAAAATAATCATAGAAAGAACAGAGTTGGAATATATACAGGTATACTACCTAAATTAAAAACAAAGCTGAAATATAACCCAGCCAGAGTGGTTCATGTAAGAAAATAGAATCATGGACAGGATAGAGAGTGGAGGAATAGACCCTCCCATAAATTGTCAATTTATTTTTGACAATGATTAAATTGAAATTTGAAGGAGAAAGAAAGTATTTTCAACAAATGGCACGGGACAAATGGGATAGACATACGAGGGAAAAATGAAACTCAACCTTTACCTCACGTGACATAAAAACTCATTCAAAATGAATCATTTTTCATCAGAAAAAAATAAATCTACAAAGAATCTGAAGAAAATGTAAAATATCTTTGTGAATCACTCAGGCAAAAATTTCTTAGCAAAGAAACAAAAAGCAGTAGCCATAACACAAACTGCAAATTACAAACTGGACTTCATAAAAAATAAATACTTCTGCTCACTAAAAGTCATGATCAAAGACAGAAACCAAAGAATATGTGCTGTTTGATTTCATTTATATGAAATTCAGAACAAGTAAAATTGATCTATGGAGTTAAAAATCTAATCAATGTTTGCATATGAGAATATACTTGTGTTTATTTTTTTTAATTGTTATTATTTGTGACAGTGTTTTTATTTATTTTTTTTCTTTTTTTTCTCCATAATATTTTATTGTCAAATTGTTTTCCATACAACTTGTGTTTATTTTTCTGATAACTTCCACAGATTCCCATGGATCATGTGACCTCACCCTTCCACTCAAAAATCACTGAAACATCAAGGCTCATTTTCCATATAAAAAGGAAATATGAATGAAACTTTGTATGATCATGGAGTGATAGTACCACCCTAAGCAAGATTCTAAAAGATGAAACTACAAAAGAAAATATTGGTAAAACTGGCTATATGAAATTTAAAAAAAAACGCTGTATATTCAGAAAAAAGTGAAGATAAAAATAAAACATAAAATAACACAGTTGATAATTCTTAGAACAAATTCTTTGAACGGTGCCTCTAATAGCAAGAATTATATCCACTATTATTACATCTATACAACATAAAAATTATGATTTCAAGAATTTTTTAATAATATGGAATTTATCATATACTGGGTTAAAATAAAAAATAAAAGCTAAAAAGATTTGAAGGAAATATACCAAAATGCTAATAAATTGCTGAGTTGTAAAATTACTAAATAAAGGAATTTTAATGTTTGTATATTTCTGAGAGAGATAAAGACAGAGCATGAGTCAGAGAGGGCCAGAGAGAGAGGGAGACAGTATCTGAAGCAGGCTCCAGCCTCTGAGCTGTCAGCACAGAGCCTGATGTGGGGCTCAAACTCACAAACAGTGAGATCACGACCTAAGCTAAAGTTGGACACTTAACTGAGTAAGCCACCCTAATTTTGTTTTCATTTTTATCCTTTTCTGTATTTGTTATCCATCATAGAAACTGTCTTATCAATTAGGAAAAGTAAAATTACCTAAACAGAAAAAAAAATCAGCAAAAAATATGAACATACATTTAAAAATTAATGCAAATTTTAAGACACATGAAAATATCTTCATCCTCTCCAGTAATCAAAATGATGGTGGTTTAAACCAAAACTGTACTTTAAAATAATGTTTGGGGCACCTGGGTGGCTCAGTTGGTTAAGCATCTGACTTCAGCTCAGGTCATGATCTCAAGGTTCTTGAGTTCGAGCCTTGCATCAGACTCTGTGCTGACAGCTCAAAGTCTGGAGCTGGCTTAGGATTCTGTATCTCCCTCTCACTCTTCCCCTCTCTTGCTTGCACTCTGTCTCTCTTTTTCTCACTCTCTCAAAAATAAACGAACACTAAAAAAAATAATGTTTTATGTTACATAGTATTAAAGACACAAAAATTGTTGCCATCTGAAACCGTTTTACATTTAAAATAAATTGATAGTTCCCCCCATCTCTCTTATCTGAAGACTATTAATTTTATGAAATCACATGGTTTTGGTTTACTCTGGTGCTAATTTATTTTAATGAAAATGAGCAGTAGTGCCCGTTCTTCAATTTTACCACATACCATATTGTTTTCTCCCCTAGCTATTTTGATAAAATAAATTATTTGGAGTTTAAAAGAAACACTGAGGTATCAAGGTTTAGGCATGACTGTCCAGAAAATCATAGTAAATGCAACTATTGGATGTGAGACTTTTAGGGTTGGTGCTGTTTTGTTTCATAAGCAACCAGCCAAATCATGAGCCTCAGGGACAGAGCAACAGCAGGGAGGCCTTTCTGAAGCAGCTGCAATAGTTAAGAATTAGATTTCTTCCCCTGTGCTCTTTTGTTTAATTCTCAAAATATCTCTTAATTAAAGAGATTGATATACTCTTTTACAAACAACAGAATTGAACACAGGAGAAGAAAAATGACTTAGTCTAAGTTGTTTAGTTACTGAGGGGCAGGGCCTCAAATCAATTCAGGTCTTATCATTCTTCTAATAAGTAGAGAATTCTATATCCCCAAAGATACCCTTAGCCAGAGCTAAATATAAAGATACAATTACTGGGAGTTATAGCATCTTAAAAACGGACAACCGTATTACACATGTACATGAAATGCATATGCCAAACTTCCAAAGCCTTAATAGCTAGTGGCAACAGGAGATGTTCAAGAACCAACCACCAAATTGTACTTAGAATTTAAAGATTTGTTTGACTTTCTGTGAACTTCAGTCTATCATTTTCTTTCTTCATGTTGAGGTTTCCCTAAGGGCACTGAAAACTCATATTAATTGGGTATTCTCTTGGCTTGTGAGAGTAGACTCGAATTACCTGAATCCCAAATGCAGACAGTTCAATTTCCTACATCCAACCCCGCACACGGCTTTTTAGCTGCCATGTAAGTCCGCTGATTAAGGTATAAATTCTGGAAAAGCATGGGTCTTTTTCTACTGCCTCCTGCCAGCTTGAAATTGTGTTCCTGGTTGCTAATATCAAAGCATACACATTTTTGTTTTATTTTGAACATTCTGTTTGTAATTAAAGAACATTGATTTTTGAGAAAATAGAATGACTCTAACATTAGTGCACCTGAGTTACTGGAATGGTAAAGATGCCAGTTGGTACGTGGTGGTCATGATAGAACCACAATTTAATTGGATAATGACTTCAGCTTGGGTCACTTGATTATCACCAGAGATAGAAAAAGATAAGTCCTTGAGTAGTTTCTCTCCTCTTTCTAAGTATGTTTTTGAGGACTTATGAAATATAGAAAATAAATAGCACTTAGGAGACCTATATTATTTTATTTTATTTATTTTTTATCTAACTAGAGTTTTGACCTATCACTTGATCATTGGCCTCCAGTTTTCTCAGTCAGAAAGGTCTGTATATTCTGAACATTCCTTACCTTTCACATAGCGTCTCCACCCAGACTCTCTAACCTTCAGCACATAGAAATTGTCCCAGCTTCAAAAACATCCCAAACTTCTTCCCACCTAAAGTTTTTTCTGTGTGTTCAATATGCTTTGCCTGGAGTTCTTAAATGGCTCTGCTGCCTTTTCATAATTTCTGATTAAATGTAATCTCTGCAAATAGGTCTTATAATCAACTCATCTAAGTAGGTCCTTTCTTCCTACCTCAACCCTATAATCCTCTATTGCAAGGTCTTGTGAGATGTTTCTATATTTTTTTATTATATACTTATTTGTTTACTCCATTATTTACTTTCTTCTCCAACAAATCTTATTTCCACAAGTACAAGATCTAGAGTCTTATGTGTGTTGACTCACCTACTCAGCTCTGTCTTGAATTTCTGTTTATGGAGCAGTAGCTTCAGATGAGGCTGTTCAGGAAATGTGAATGCAGAACTCAAGCCCAACCCTCTGGGGATCATATCTCTGTCTACCATTCAACTATTGTCCATAGAGTTGGCACCATTTGTACTAAAATTGCATGACTATGAATACTAATTCATTTCTTTGTATCTGGTATATTTTTTTCTTTAATTTATTCTGACTGTAGCAGGAAGTCTGGGGTCAGAGTAACAAAAAAGGTACTTGAACATTTGAATTCAGCTATAATCTCTGCTCCCTTTTGTTAAACTTCAAAAGTAGTATTTGGTTATCATATAAAATAATAATCAGAAGATAAGTGTGCTTTAGTTTTCTTACAGTTTATTTATTAGTTGGTTATTTTGCCTTCTAATATTTTGCTGACTTACATGGTTTTATCTGATTCATTGAGTTTATTAGTTTTACTGCTACTAATAAACTCTGATTCTTTATTACCTTCCATGTAATTCTTTGCCCTTATGATCAACTCTATTTAAACTATTACTTATCACTGGAAAGCACTTCTTGAATGAATACCTAAATAAAGAAATGGGAGAATAGAATAAGATTCCTCCTGTCATCTGATTTTAACTTCTAATTCCATTTTTTCTTACTTGTTTGTTCTCTTTTATTAAATTTACCAATCAATAGTTCTGAAAAAAGATAAATGAAAGATACTTCTTAATAATTCCTTTGTTTATTACTACCCACAGCAGAATACTTGTCTCCTTAATTGCCTGTCTTTTACCTACATGGGGCTGGTACATTTAACTTATCAGTTTTATTAGTATTCATAAACTCATATTTGTCCATTGAACCATAGGATACTTATATTTTGTTCAGTTTGGTATTATAAGACCTGAGTGGACTTGAGATTCTGCCCTTCAGTAACTAAGATAACTTGAATAAGTCGCTTCTTTTTCTCAAAGCTTTATATAATATGTGATATTATATTCTTCCTGGTTATTTTGAGGATTAAATAAAAGAGCACAGGTGAAGAAACCTAACCCAGTGCTTAATACTAGTGTTATAGTCACTATTTTAATGTTGTAGCTTCAAAGATTTCTCTTTTATAAACAAAGCTTTTCTGGGTTATATAGGCTCCCCCCTCTGAAGTTTATGTTTTATTCCTATTAGAACACTTTTAAATATTACTTTTCTCTGATTGTCTCCAGCTCTTGTATATTTTCCTGTAGTTTGCTGCCCTAGTAGAAACCAGATTATGTAAAGCACATAAAATGCAACTTTGAAAATATTTGCTTTTTATATTTCTAGTGTTTTCTTTTCCTGATAACTTCATTATTGTTGTGATTCTAAAATAGAAAACAGTGTTCTTCTCTATACTGGTTGACATATGTTATTTTTGTGCATAGATTTGGGGAGAAAATAAGTATTATGGGAATAGACAAACAAGAGTGCTGACCACAAAAATATTTTGAGAGGCCTACTAAATTGAGAAAATTTTGTGCTTTGAAATAGAATCCCTCCCTTGTTCTCATCCCTTAGGGAATGACTTCTTGACAAGCTAACCCACGCCATGACAATCTTCAGATTAATTCAATTTTACTTCACTCAACACATTTCACCTGCAAACACTAGTGAATCATAAACACAGCTTATCTTGTATGAGACTGTTTTCTGGTATTCCTAGCATTAACCCAGTTTAGTTATAAAACTGACTCTTCTACTACCCACAAAGAGTACCTCTCTGTATTTTCTAATGTGTAAAATAATAATTTTGTACTTTTAAACTAGAGCATTATTTTGTCCTCCAAAGAGATGAAATGGATCATGGAAAGAGTTCTCTCTAACAACCTGCTGCACTTATTTCTTCATATTTTATGTAGGTAGTTATTTTTAGGATTCAGAAAAATGTGTATGCTTAAAGATCAGCTGCTCAAGAAGCAATATCTTCCATTGCATGCAAAATAAAACCAAATGAGGACTAGAAATGACAGAATTGTTTCTCTTCTGACAATTTTCAGGTTTTTTCATTTTTTTAAAACCACAATCATCAGTAATAGATTCTACTAGATTCTGTTTCTCTAAAATAGTTTGGAAAAGAAAATAACATCATTCAGAAAACAAACTAATTTGCATAAGTACAGTGACGTTATTTTTTGGCAAGGCTGTGCCATTTCTATTAATGTTAAGAAAAGTTATAATTGGGACAGCAGAACCTCTAGTTTACATGTGGTGATGGTTACAAATGGATTTTAGACAGTAATTTCAAGGAAGCAGATGAAAGTTACTCGTGCTCCTCAATGTAATATTCATACAAGATGATTTCTCTGTTTAGATCCAGTGTAATGTTCAGACTCTGGAATACTTGCTTTACAGATTAAAACTCTTTTTAAAAAATGATCCTGCAAATACATTCAAGAAACAGTAAATCATTTTATTCCCTCTGGCTGTGATTATTTGAATGTGTTTTCTGTAAAACCTGTGTTGGCATTTTTACCATACATACTTGAATAATGTAACTTATTTTCATTTTTCTTTCAACAGTTGTACATGTCTAAGAAATAGGGAGTTTGCAAAGCTGGCTCAGACAAGAATCATGTGTATTTATTATGTCATGAGGAAGTTTTTAGCTATAAAGGGGAATTATGTCAAATTTATTTTTTTGGCTGATGTTTTAAATTTGTGCCAGTTATCATATTCAGTTAACAAAAAGAAAAGTTATTTGGTTGCAAATTAATATACTAGATGTATTGTAGGATAAGATCAAGTTCTACCAGTATTTCATTTTAAAAACACGTTTGAGGACATAACTCCATCAAACAATATGCAAATATTTTTAATACTGTTTTATTATAAATTGGTTATGATAAAGGAAATGCTCTTAAGACAATTGGAAAGGGGTGAAGGGTTACAATTTTAATTAAACAGTAATCTCCAGTATTGTAGGCAAAACAATTTTTGGAGTGACATTGAGGTTGGGAATAAATCAGGGCAGTGAAAGTGAGTCAGTGATCTGGTTGTCAAGGTAACTCTTTCAGATTGGAAAATAGCACCCAGTAATGTGACATCTAGAAACACAGGGATTGCTCTCTATGTCTTAGAATTAAGGTTCAGAGATTGGAAGTTAAGCTTGCACATGATGAAACTCTTTTAATAATTAGGATGTTTGATTTAGAATGAATCAGCATATTTAAGACATGTCTTTACTTAAAAAAAAAAACCTGAGAAGTATCAGCTTCTGTGTAAATCAAGTGCAAAAGAACTCACTTATGTGCATGAGCGTTGTTGCTGTTGATGCTGTTTTTGACATCCAAGCATAAATTTATTTAAAAATAAAGTTTTTCTTAGGTACAGTAACTCCTGCAGTCCATCAATTCTTAAACCAGTAAAGGACAAATGTTGATATTTTGTATGTGTTTATACATACATGTATGTATGTACTTATTTATGTATATAGGTATATATATATATATACACATATATATATAGTTAACAGTAGGACCTATATTTTTAATATCAAAGTAATTTCTCAAAGGAATAAAGGATACACAATAAACACTTGAGTTTCTTCATTGTCCTGAGGAGATAGGACATCATAGGGTCATTGAAACCCATTGGGTGTTCTTTTTTCTCTCATGAAGATTACTAATACTGAATTTTTAATTTTTTAAAATATTCTTTCTTTTCCTAATATTTTTCTTTATATATTTAGTTTACTACAGGTAATGTGCATAAGAACCCATATGATTTATTCTACATTCTTAACTTTATCTAAATGGTATTATTATCTGAAAACTATTTTTTTGCTCAATATATTTTTGAGATACATCAGAGTTGATATAACTAAATTCAGTGTATTTATTTCTGAATGATAAAAGTATCTTTTAGATTTATTTTTATTTTGAAAATCTGTTAGGCCTAAAAAATATATTTTTGGTTTAATTGTATTGTTTTCTGAACTCTGCTGCTTGAATTTGTTTAATAGCTATTCCTCTTTCCTCTGTGAAAAGCCTATTCTTATTTTTAATCCACTTATCTAATGGATTGCTTTCCTTTTCCATTTGACTTTAATAGTTTTTATATATTCTAGACCTCAATAATTGATTGCTTATATTGTTTTTTCACATGGTATGTTTACATCAATGTAAATGCTAAACCGACCTTCCATTGTTGTTTTATACTGCATTTGTCCATAATATATTTTCTTACTCATATATTGTTCAATTTGATTTACTAAAATTTTGCTGGGGATTTTTGTGTCCTGTTTTATGAAAGATATTGTTCTACAGTTTAATTTTCTTTTAATATCTTTACTTGTTTTTAGTATTAGGGTAATAATACTAACCTCATAGAATGACTTGGGAAGAATTCCTTTGCTTTTTAATTTTCTGGAAAGTTTTTTCTTATTTCTTCCATAACTTCCACAACTGGGTAGATATTTTCACTAAAGCCATCTTAGCTTAGTCTTTTCTTTGTGGGAAGGTTTTTAAACTACAAGGACAATTTGTTTAATAGATATTAGACTAATCAGGTTATCTTTTTCCTCTTGGATGAACTTCAATAGTTTGCAACTTCAAAGGAATTTGCCCATTTCATCTGAGCTGCCAAATTTATTAGCATGAATTCATTTGAAATATTTACATTTTAGTATCTGTAGAACTTGCAGTAATATCATTTCTGTCACCCTATATTTATGCTCTGTTCCATTTGAATGAGAGGAAATTATTTCATCAGTATTTCTTAATTGCACTGCCATCAATATTAAGTTGGATAGTGTACCTGGTCCAAGATTTTGCTGCTGGAACCATGGTTGAGGAGAGAGAAGCTAGAACAAGGCACATTACAGCTCAGAGAAAAGATCCTATCAAAATTTTCCCCAAGAAATTTTATTTACCCATGAAATCTGTTTTTAGGCAAATAGAAAAGCTCATGTGTCAAGGAAAGAAATAATAAGAACTATAATTTTGCCAGTACATTCTTTTAAAATAAAATCACACTTTTCTCAAGAACCTTTAAATTAAGACATATTAATGGACTATGATCAGATGTGTGTATATTTGTTTCTATGCATGTATTTGTGGGTGTGTGAGTGTATGTGTTTAATGATTTTTACTGCATGAAACTCTAAAGCCATACTAAATAAATTCTTCAGGTTTTAGTATTTGGTATCTTTGCTCATTTGGGAACATAACTCTGTTTTACCATTAGTGGACCTGCCTATTTTTACATAGGAGAAGGATAAATATTTTTGTAGGAAATCAGAATTGCAAATCAACTTGTATTCTAAATTTAGGCCAGATCCCCACACTAGAGTGCCTCTTCATAAAATAAATAGCTGGGATTCACTGCGCCTGGAATGAATGAACAACCCTTAACTCCACAGCATTTGACTGAATGATGAGTCATATTGAGTCTCAAGTCTACAATGAACCACAGTATTTGTTTCCATCATGGTCATCAGTGGGTAGCTGAAGGATAAAATATAGCCCAATTATCTTACGTGCATTTTCAACATGCAGTATCAATATACTGTATGTAAACATGGAATTTAACTAGAATATTGGCTCTGAATAATTCTTTTTCTTTTTGGCCCCATGTTGTGGGATACTGCTCAGAATTTTATGTGTCACTGAAGTACTGTGAGAATCGGGGGTTTAAAAACTAAAGTCCTTTGGGGTGTGCAATAAATGATCAATGTAGATTTCTATTTAACCCTGAAGTTTGTTGTCTAAGATTAGTTAGAATATTTCTTTTTCTTTCCCAGTAGATTTGTTCTTAACTTTCTTCTAATTTCTGTTTTTTCAAAGCACTGTTAATATATATTACTAGTTAATAACATAGACAGGAAGTGAGACATGATAAAACAAATAATAGGTTTTAGAATTTATGTCTCATTTGACATATCAATAAAGCATTAGGGTCTATAGTTTGACGTAATACCTGGGCTGTATACCTGTAATACCTGGCATTATAATCTGTCACTTCTGGACATGAACTCTGCTCTACACTATGTCCATTTGCCTCATAATCAGCTCCAATATTTCTCTCATATCTCCCCTACTTTTTCTCCAATGTTTCCATCTCACTGACTTTTTGCTATAATCCCCTTTCTGAGCTTGAATATTCCAATTAATCCCTGCCAAGTCCAGCTTCAGCAGATCCAGGGTTCCCTGAAGGATGGATGGTGTTATCCACTCATTTGTTAACGGACACTTGAATTGCTTCTACTTTTTGGCGAGAGAGCCTTGAGTTTCTTCCTGTTCACCAGGCAGGCATCTCTGCACGGACCAGAGAGTCAGTTTTATTTATTGAAAAAATGTATGGGGTACAAAACAGAAGTGGCAATTGCCTTAGACCATGATTTCTGATGACAAATTCTTTGGTATGTAAAAATTTCTCAGAACATAGTTTGGTAGAAGACTCACGTATAATCTTTATCAATAGTGATTGATTGTAGGTGATTTAGATGCTTATCATATGGGAAAGGAAGGAATAGCCTGTTGTCTTGAGGGGGAGTGAAACAGGTTTCTCAGGAAATGTAGTACCTGCTGCCATAAACACAAAAGAAGAAATTCCTGTAAGTTCCTTCACAAGATACAATTAGCATATTTTTAGGATAAGAGGGCAAGTCACTCCTGATACCAGTCAACAATGCGCTTTGGGGGTCGGTGCTCAAGCAGAAATTGAGTGGGGGTTGAGTGGGTGTAGACGCCTGTCACCATCTGATGGTGGGAGGCCTTGCAAACCCACCTTCCCTCACAAGGAGTTTTCTCGACTTTAGTGAGTTCAGAAAATGGCTTCCAGCAAATACCACCTAAAAGATCTTCCAATTTATCAAAATTTATATATGTGATCATATCATTCCCTCTCTTCAATCGTCTTCAACTATTCCTCTTCCTCTACAGCAAACCCCACTTGGATTTAGAAATCCCCACAATCCAGTACAAGCCCCTTTGCAGTCTCATCTTTAAAATCCTTCAGCTTTCTTTGCCTTTCTTCTTGACACCCTTCTACTTGTCTTGTCCTTTTCTCATTTATCTTTTGAAAACCTAGTCATCTTTTAGTACCGTATTTACACATAATTGAAGATTTTTACATTTGCTTCTATATTTCGTTTGATTTTGCCATTCAACTCATTTTTAAGCATACAATTCAGTGGTTTTAGTTACATTCCCAAATACGCAACCATCACCACTCTCTTTTCTACAACTTTTTAATAATCTGAAACAGAAATTCTGTCACTGGGAAGCAGTAAGTCCACAACCCCACACTTCCTCCCAGCCCTGGACAACTTTAACTGATTTTCTTTCTATATTTCCTCCCATATTTTTTTAGATTTTTCACAAAAGTGAAGTCATATAATATTTGCCCTTTTTGACTGGCTTTTCCCTTAGCATGATATTTTCAAGGACTGCCCATGTGTGATGTATATCAAATTTCATTATTCTTTATGGCTTAATGACATACCATTGCATGTACTTGTCACGTTTTTATTTATCCACTCATTTGTTAACGGACACTTGAATTGCTTCTACTTTTTGGCGATTGTGAATAATGGTGCAATGAACTCTGGTGTACAAGTGTCTAACCAAGATCTCACTTTTTATTCTTTTGAGTATGTACCTAGGAGTGGAATTGCTGAGTTATGAGGGAATGTTATGTTTTTTCTAAAGAGTTGCCAAACTTTTCCACAGTGGTTACATTCTAACCAGCTTCCAGACTGCTGTGACACTGAGGGAGGGTCTGCCAAACGTTAAGTATAAACCAAAGTTTTCCTGGCATTGTCAGGTAGTCTTTCTTCAGTCAGTAAACACTGCTGTCAACCTTTAACTGTTTTACAGAGTCCTGATAAAGTTGGTCAGTTTCTGCTTGCTTTTCAAGTTTTCTGTGGAGAAACAGGTGCTTAGACCTGGCCGCTCTGCCAGTTGTTGATCTTTCTCAACTTCTTTCATTTGAGATATTTAAGACTCCCTCTCTTCATCCATCATGAATTAATTCTTTGGTTTCTCTTGCTATATCTTTTATACATCTACACGATGTATTGAGACTTAATCATGTATTGAGTTTCCTTATAAAATTATGAACTCCTTGGGGCCCAAGATAGTATTTTATTCCTTTCTTCCACTTACTTGATGTTTGTTTGACTTAATTAGTTATAGTTTTCATTTAATTTCTACAAAAATAAATTGAAGTAAAATATTTGGGAATTGATAGGAAGCATCGTAGACTGAAACAGTACCTTTAGCTAGTGCCTAAGTGTAGCCCAAGGAGAAGAAAATCATTTCAAATTAGAGAAGTGATGTTTTATATGTGGCTTTGGAGAATTAACAAATACTTGAGAAGGAGAGACAGCTCAGTCATAATGGAAAGGGAACCGAGTACGCTGTTCAGGAAGATGGTTCCACCTTTATCTCTAGGGGTCCATAACCTCTGGTTCTCTGTCTTTTGTTTGTTTGTTTTTACCTGAACATTAAGAGATTACAGTAGAAATCCCTTGGTTACATAGCATAAAAAAGATATGTGTGAAAAAGAAAAACTACTAAAAGTTCTGTTGTAATGTGAAAATTGTATCCTTTGCGCACAGTATTTGAAAACACACGAACAGCATATATTGCTTAGATACAACATTCTAAAGACTGCAGGGCACCTACCTTGGTGCCCTAGATATATTGTGTCTTAGGTTCTTGAAAATAGTATCTCCTCAATTATCAAGTGTTCTTTTTGTTCTAAATTGGTTGATTTTATTTCACTTGCTGCTCATTTCCCAAAATTTCTTTTAATCACAGAAACAGCTAATAATCATTTCTATCATTTGCTGTGAAATTAGCCCTGGAAGTGGGTAACAGTTCCAGGAAATTATAAATCAGTGGTTTGATTCTTTCAAGTCATGTAGCTTCCCTACAGCAGTGCCAAAGACAGAGGTTTCAAATTGATCTGACAAACAAACGAGAAAACACACTTTGAATTATGTCTTTTGAGTGGATTCCCTAGCAGCTTGAAGGAAAAACTGTAACAGTTTTTCTCATCAAGAGATTCTGTTGGTTACCATAGTTTCTGCATTTCTTAGTGCATAAAATATGCTTTATAATTCCCTTATTAAAATACAACAATTAATATGCCACTATATGGGGCTAGAATTTCCTCATTTGCCAATTGAGGCATTGGTTATGTCATTTACATCATCTTATTTATCCTTAATGAACTATAATTATTATTTTAATTTGTTACTTTTCTCATTTTACTTTATTATTTGTAATACATCTGTTAAATTTTACAGAGGACCTTTAATGAGAGAGTTCACGTGAAATCACTTTAGTTAGCTAAATTAATAAGGCCAGGTTTATAAACCTTTTTATTTTAAGAGGTTCAAGGTACCTTAAAATGAAAGATCAAGGGATTCAACTTGCAGCAGGCCTACTGTGGGGTGTCTGGGTGGCTCAGTCGGTTAAGTCAGACTTCAGCTCAGGTTGTGATCTTGTGGTTTGTGAGTTCCAGGCCCACATTCGAGGCCTTTGTGTTGACAGCCTGGAGCTTGCTTTGGATAATGTGTCTCCATCTCTGCCCCTCCCCTACTCTAATTCTGTCCTTTTCTCTCTCTCTCAAAAATATACTTTTTTTTTTTTAAAAAGCAGACTTTGCCCACTTCTTGAGTTGTTTTTAAACAGAAGCAGAGTATTCAGGTCAAGTGGACCACATGTATGTCTTATTTTCTTTTTGCAGTCTTCAAACATTTAAGGATTTTGCATTAATATATAGATGTAAAAAAAAAAAAAAAAAGAGAGAGTGAGAGGCAACTGAGCTCACATTCCTGTGTGCCCCAAATCAGCTGGAGCTGGAGAACAACGGCTTTTCTGTGAAATCTCATTCACAAATTCCCTATAGGTAGCACCATTTTCTACTGAGACTTCCCCCATCTGCTCTTCTGAGTGTTCTCGGCAAAATTCTAGGCTTGCAAATCTTGTTTCAAAGGCATGAAACTGGATTGGAGCAATAAACTGGACTGCTTGTGGGGTCTCCTTCCCTTCCCCTTGTAGAAGATAGAAAAGATGAAGATACTTCAAAACTTTCTTTTTTATATTTATGTTTGTTGCTGTTTAGAAAAACTGTGGCCCTATGTTACTACTGACCAATGAAAAACTAAATATAGAGATTTTCTTTATTGGCAACCATGCACGTGTGTCTGTAAATGCCCATAGTGTGCATATAGTTCTCGTAAGAGGACAAAAATTAAAAAAGAATAAACTAATATAATAAGGAGTAATCAGTCCAAATCTCACGATGAACGTTTCAAGACAGGAATCCAGTGTTTGCTCACAAATTACTGTTCGAGCACAACGTACATTGAACTGTATTACAGGAGATGCTCCATTTTGAAAAGATGAGGAATCTTATTGTATGACTGAAATTCATTTCATTTTGTTCAATTTTTCTGCTTAAAGTGGTTATAAAATAGTTTAAAGCAATCAAGAGTCTGGTGGTTTGCCAGCTTTCAACAGATAAGCTGTTTTTCAATAATTATTTTCCAATAGTGTCATTGAAGTTGAGCACATTTTAGTTCCTCCTACTCTTCAACTTTCCTTTTAATTAAATATGTGTCTTTTTTTCCTGTTAAAAATTTCTATCGCCTAGGCTGTGAATATGAAATGTGAATATTAACTCTTTGATTCTTTTCAAGTATTCCCATGAGGAATCAGAAATATCATGTAAGATTTGTCCATGGTCTCATTTTGAACAGAATGATTTTTAAGTAGTTCCAAGTCACATAATCAGCTATGAGTTCTTCAGTTAAAGAACTCATATTTCATTTAAGACAGGCATATTCCTACAGATGTTTCAGGAAACACTGAAAGTAAGTAGAGGATTCACATCTTAGATATTTTAATTCTTATATATTTAAATACATTCCAAATATTACAGTTTTTTAAAATTTTATTTATTTAGTTTGAGAAAGAGAGAGAGAGAGAGAGAGTGCATGAGCAGGGGAGGGACGGAGAGAAAGGGAGAGAGAGAATCCCAAGCAGGCTTTGTGCTGTCAGTGCAGAGCCTGACACAGGCCTCAATCTCATGAACCATGAAATCATGACCTGAGCCAAAATCAAGAGTCAGATGCTTAACCGAACACCCAGGTACTCCCAAATGTTACAGTTTTGCTCATAGTTTTAGTACAAGTAAGATCATCCTTCCAAGTGTAAATACAAACCACCAAACTTCTTCTAATAAATATATTCTCAGTGTGTGAATATTCCTTTCCTATTGTTTAGGAGGCAGGTTTCATGAGCACAAGAATTACATCTCTTTTCTTTGTCATTTCTACCCCATGCTTAACACACGTATTTGCTTAATAAATATTCATAAATGGCTATTAATAGGAAACCAATCAGTATTTAAAAGGATGTGCTTTTTTTCTTTTTAGATGTCTTGTCTTGTTATAGCTGGAGTTTTTTAAAGAGCCAATTTAATATATTTCCATTTCAAATAGAAAACTGAGAAAAGAGAACAAATTTATATGTCAAAGAGTAAATTTACCAGATATGTTGAGAGAAGTCTTATGAATCAATTAAATAAAAAAATGGAAGTGGGCAACAGACATGACAAGACAAGCCACAAAAAAGAAACATAAATAAGTCATGCCTTACTGGGGTGACCTTCTAGTTAGGTATGTGTAAAGCTCTTTATCACTTATAAGACTTTATCAATCCTGCCCTTGGGAACACAGATTGCTACAACGTAAAAGTCTGAACTGAAATGGCAAAATAAAATAGCTGCTCTTTTTGAAATTTTCAGGGCGTCTGACCCCTGTGTCTGTCAGTTATTACATATCAAAATCTGGTTTGACAGCATAATATTTATGGGAGATTTTCTGAATGGTGAGCACTCCTGCATATTGCTGGTCTCTTTCTCTTTAACAAACAATAAATTCATACTATCCATTTATTCAACAATATTTATTACTAAATATTTATTAAACATTAAACATATATTAAATGCATATTAAATACCATATAAGTAAAACAAATTAGTTAACCTAAAATATTTTGGGGACAATGAAAACACTATCACTGAACAATTTAGGGTTTTATGGAAAAATTTGTGCTTAATTAAACTAAACTAAAATGTATGCTCACATGAAACTGAGGCTTCAGGGAAAGCTTTGCTGGATACATGTCACCTGAAAGAGGGCACCAGGAAAGAGAATAATAGTAACTAGGACCTGTAAGTGAATAAATACATTGCATTTTTATAGCCTGTAAATGTTCCAGTAATTCTTTTTATTTTCTCTATAATTAAAAGTCACTTATTACATGAGCATTATATACTAACTGTTCAAAAATTAGATCATACATACACACAAATATCATATAAATCATTAATCTGGGGCACCTGGGTGGCTCAGTAGGTTAAGCATCCAACTTTGCCTCAGGTCATGATGTCGTGGTTTGTAGGTTCAAGCCCCATGTCAGGCTCTGGGCTGACAGCTCGGAACCTGGAGCCTACTTCAGATTCTGTGTCTCCCTCTCTCTCTGCCCCTCTCCATGCATGCTCTGTCTCTCTCTCTCTCAAGCATAAATAAAACGTTTAAAATTTTTAAAAAATAAATCATTGATTCAACTATGATGGATTAATATTTTGGTGAATCAATATCTGATAGCAGGATTATGCATAAGGGTGGGGAAACACTTTTTATATTCAGATAATTTGTGTGTATCATGTATATGTATATTCACCTACACAAACATGTAAGTGTTTAGTATGTAAGCTTCATTTGAGTCCTGTTTTATCATATATTTAACCAATCTCTTATTAAAGAGTACATTATTTAATTATTAGAAAATAACATTAATTACTGCTTCTGGCTAGTGGAATAGTTTATATAAAACCAATAGCCCAGGATGCCTAGGTGGCTCAGTTGTTTAAGTATTGAACTTCGACTCAGGTCATGATCTCATGGTTCATGGGTTCAGGCCCCAGGATTAGGCTTCGCACTGATGCAGAACCTGCTTGAGATTCTTCCTCTATCCTCTGCTGCTCCCCAACTCGTGCTTTCTTTCTCTCTCAAAATAAATAAACTTAAGAAAACAAAAAACCAAAACCAACCAAAACCCCTGCTCAGAACAACTGGAAAAGGAACATAAAATGAACAAGCAAAACAGAAAATGACATTGGTCTGATGGCATCAGAGAACTTCTGAGGCAGCTATGTCCTTTGAGGTCAGATCCTCGAGTGAAGTGTTGTGCACTTGAGACAGGGTTGTCAGATCCAACAACATTGAAATATTGGATGCCCCACTAAATTTAAGTTTGAGATACACAATGGACAATTCTTAAGGTTAAATATGTCCAAAATGCTGCACCCACTCATTCCCAAATGACGTAAATCTCATGTCCTGTGTGTGGTTATTCTGTCAAGGCATTTACAAGTTCATGGCAAAAATGGAAGGCTGTGAATGTGGACATGATAAGAAGCTAAGAAGCCGAAAAGCTGGAAGAGCTTTAGATAATATCACAGGCCTAGAAAATAAAGTATTTGTATTTGTGTTTTCTAAAGGATCTGAGACTTAAGGGGCAAAGATTTTGGAGAGAGGGCAGGCGCAGAGAGAATTCATTTGTCACTGTTAATTTTCCCTTCTCCACATTTGCTGACTTAGCAAACCAGAACAGGTGACTATGAAGTCAGACAGAAAGAGAATAAAGAGCAGAACATAGTTTTAAGCACCATCAGAGAGCTTAGCAGACAAACATTGAAGGGCAGGAATGCCAAGGTCTCCAGGAAATATTCAGTTGGGCACCTTGGAGAGCTGCATACATACCAGTGGGGCAAAGTAGAGTTAGATGGAGAAAAACATACCCAACCCAGCCCCAAATCTGGTCAGTCCCTGATGAGATTGAAATGGTCCCTCTTTCGTTTTCAGAAGATAAGGCACATCTTCTATGAAGAAATGTCACATTGCCCAAAATCTTTACAGTTTTTCTAATGAAATGTTTAGAATTTGGTAAAAACGTATCTGACATACACACAACAGCACCAAGAGAAAATGGAATAAAGGATAGAAATAGAGCCACCAATGATCTAGATATTAAATTTTTTGATACAAATTTTTAAAAATTGTGATTAATTTATTCAAAGAATGGCTAACATGATTAAACACTTAAAGAACTGGATTCTACAAAAAGAATAAAATAAAAAAAGTAGAAAAGTACAATAATTGAAATAAATAGATTTATTGAGCTGGAACACAGATCAGTAAAATGCATGTTGAAAAACAGAAAAGGATAACCTCAAATATTTAGGAATAAATCACATAACATAGCATAACATAACAAACCACTCCACAAAAAAGTGATTTATTTAAGTTTGAAGATAGTTCAAATAAATGCAGATGTACCTCATGTGATTGGATTGGGTGACTTGATATTATAAAGTTGATTTTCCTCAAAATGTATTATATGTTCAATGTAATCCACTTAAACTCTAGCAGTTACTGCTGGATGTGTATGGCAGTTGATAGACTGACTCTAAAATTTACATGAAAATGCAAAAAAACAAAAATAATCAAAATAATTCTGAACAAATTCTGATGTTTTACGCTACCACATATCAGTAACTATTATAATATTATAATGTATGTTATATTAATATATTATCATATATTATTATATGAATTACATTATATAATTCACATATTATATATTAATTATACAAATATGAATTATATTGATATATTATCATTATCATTTCTATTACTTTATAAATTATAATATTTAATTAATTGTATTATAATAATGTAATATTTGGAGCAATGGAACTCAGAAATAGTCTGTATCTGCATCTTTCTATTTCTATCTCTACCTCTATCTCTAGGTGTGTCTCTAGATATAATTGGTGGAAGATGAATTACAATGACTGTTCATATTTGTGACATTTAAAAAATGTATATCTATCAAACTCAAAAATCATAAATAGAGTTTAGTCTGTTTTCATAATCCATTGAGACAGTAAGAGTTTTGCTTAGCTCTCTCTTACACTACTTATGAAAGGACAGCAAATAATAGGAAGTGACAACTGTCACTGTACAGATTGTGTTGTGAAGGTAGTGTAACCGCATTGACCATTCAGGCATAGAGAGGGTTACGCCATGGACCATAAAGAGAAATAGGGCCTGCTAAAGAACTAGATGCTCAGGTTTGGGAAGCATAGGTGTTGGGCAGAGGTCTTTGTTAAATGCTTAAAAAAAGATAGTGTTTTCACCAGAAGAGGGCTTTGCATCCTGTGATGTTCTGAGTTATTTGGTTTTTAAAATTTTTTTAAATGTTTATTTATTTTGAGAAAGAGAGAGAGCAAAAGAAGGGCAGAAAGAGGGAGACACAGAATACAAAGCAGCCTCCAGATTATGAGCTATCAGCGCAGAGCTCAACATGGGGTTTGAACTCATGAACTGTGAGATCATGACCTGAACTAAAGTCTGACACTTAACCGACTTAGCCATCCAGGCGACTCTTGAGTTATTTGCTTAATGTGACCTTCTTAGGCACTGGTTCTACATTCAGTGTGAGGTACTGAGGCACTTATAAAGATGAATTGTTTTCCATGATGGCTGTACCAATTTACACTCTTGCCAACAGTGTACTCTATTGAATACTGGAAATTTACTAAGAGTAGATTTTAGATGCTCTCATCACACACACACACACACACACACACACACACACAGTAACTGTGTGAAGCTATGTTAGGTCTACTATAGTAATCATTTTAGTCTGTGTAAGTGTATATATATGTGATAACCTTTCAATATCTATACAATTTATATTTTTAAAATTAAGTAAAAGATCTGTTCTTTAATGAAAGATGAATTGGATATGATCTTCACTAGTGAGCGATTCACTGTTGAAGAAGACACAAATGAACAAAGGGCTTTCAGAGTACAGCTGGGGAATTGATTAATTAGGCTTAATAGGAAGTCTTCTGAGAGGAGGTATCCTGTGAGCTCATTAATGAAGGCTCAGGTAGATAATGCACATTGATTCTATGCATTTTTTCCCAGAAATCCATAAAAAAAACTCATATAGCTGTTACCAAGAATAAAATCATTTGCAACACTCAATTCTTTTTAACAAAGAAGCCCCTTCTCATATTAAGTATTCATTTCTCAACAAATGCTCCATTGATCTTCTCATTTGTACCAGGCATTAGTATAAGATGATAGCACGGGGAGCCTGCGCTGGTAACATGGTAAACATTTTATCCTCATGAAACTTATACTTTAGTAGAAGAGACATACAACTGAAACAAAATGCACCACAATATGATTTCAGAATCTGATAAATCCTATGAGTAAGAGAAGGAAGAGCCAAGAGTTAAGGTCTACCTTAGCAAGGATGATCAGGGATCCCCCTCTGAGAAAAGGCATTTGTGAATAAACCTGAATGGTGAGGAGAACGGCACATGAAGATGTGGGGAAATATTCCACGCGGTGCGGACCAGGCATTGAGGGTGCACTTACACGTTCTTATTTCTTACTTTTATGCTGGTAGTTTTCAACTTTTAATTTTGGAATCAATTAACCTTAATACTTTAGATACTTCAGAAAAGTTTTCTCCTAAGTCTTCTTTTTCTGGACTGGCAGGTCTTATACAAGCAAAGGCAATTCTCTTTTGTACTAATTACTCTCTACCTCTTAATCACTGACTAATTACTTCTATTTGAAACAGAAGTTTTCAATGTTCATGTAGAAGTCAGTAGGAAGCCTGTCTGAATTATAGGTGCTGTTTTTTCATGCATAATGTGCAGCAGAAGAATTCAAGAAATGTCTGCCTTTCCTTTGTCCAAACTCAAGTATTTTGACAATTTGGTATTTTGTTATTCATTCTGACTGATTCCATATTGAAACTACTAGAATCATTATATTAAAATAATTCACCTTAATCTGAAGCATGGAAATCTAGCATTGTATTTGAAATGAATGGTGACGATTTCTGATTTTTCACAAATTAGAAAACCAGTTATGTGGGGAATGGAAAATCAGATCCTTTGTATAAGAAAATGAACAAAATTCATAGATGGAGAAATTTGAAGTGGAAAATAATGTGTTTCTAAAACAGTTATTATTTATATTTAATCATTGCTTTTTCTTTTCCAAGGTAGAGATATGAATGCTCTGGATAAACAGATACCTTGCCTATAAATAAAATGTACTACACAAAATATAGGTATATAAGGATTGCTATTCCAATAGAATATTTGAATATTAAGTGAAAGCAAATATGAACAAAACACATAGTCATTGCCATAATCATAAAATTATGAAATAATGCATATCTATGAATTGGAAAAATGCACATAATAAAAGCATGTTTCTAATAATGAATTTACCTTTCTTTTCCTCATCTTACTAGACTTAGAATACTTTTTGGACTGGTAATAGCATTAGGTCAGATCAAGATTAAAATTCTGATGGGCTGATCTGCAGTGTTATTTAAAACCACTCCTAAATAAATCTTTTGTGTTTTCCAAGAGATAGGGAATAAGACTACCTCAAAAACTTTGAAACTGCTTAAATAAGATGGAAGGTTCAGGATACCTTCCCAGGAATCTCATATATTTCCTGAGCCTGTTTGTATTTGTGATTTATTTATAAAATACTATTTTTAAAACTATTTTTTAGGGGCACCTGGGTGGCTCAGTAAGTTTAGCATCCGGCTCTGGCTCAGGTCATAATCTCAAGGTTCATGGGTTCAAGCCCCGTGACTGGCTCTGTGCTGACAGCTCAGAGCCTGAAGCCTGCTTTGGATTCTGTGTCTCCTTCTCTTTCTGCCCCTCCCCTGTTCATGTTGTCTCTCTCTCTCTCTCTCTCTCTCAAAAATAAATAAAACATTAAAAAATTTTAAATATTTTTAAATACTTATTTATTTATTTTTGAGAAAGAGAGCAAGAGCTCTAGCAGGAGAGGGGCAGAGAAAGAGGGAGAGAGAAAAAAGTTCCCACATAGGCTCCACCCAGCCAGCACAGAGCTGGATGTGTGGCTCAAACTCACAAACTGTGAGACCAGAGCCAAAATTAAGAGTCAGACACTTAACCAACTGAGTCACCCACATACCCCTATAAAACTACAATTTTGATAGAAGGAAGATCCCAGAGGAGGGCATTTGTTAGAGGGGCAACTGAGTGTTAAAAGTGAATTGCTCAAGTAAAGAAAACGGTGTGATGGACCATTCTCAGTGTAATGGCCTGGAGTGTTCCCTGGAAATAAACTGATAAGTTCTGTTTAAGCATATCATGACCACTACTGGGACCACGCGATTTAATAAGCTCATGACCAAGTGATAGCCCACTTCTATTTTGGGGGACAAAGAGGTTTCTGGTATAAAGGAAAACATCCTATCATTAAAGTCTCTGCCTGTTAAAAGTGTTCTTGGCAGCAACAGATAGAAAAATCAGACAAATAAGGAAGGGGTGATTAGCTGCACACAGTGAGTAGTCTTGAGTTAACAGAGTCCAGGACTCAAACAGTGATTCACTGATGTGTTTAGGGATCTAGGATCCTTCCATTGTTTTGCTTCTCCACCCAGAGGGGGAAATATGGTAATTTGGGATTCAAAGACTTGTGGAGGCTTGGAGTAAACATTCTTGGGTTTTTTGAAAATATCATAAGAAAATCAGAGGAGATTCTGGGAAAATACTTGTCTTTCTGCTACTTAAGCTGAAGATGTCTTGTTGCTTTGGTATCTAAAGTATTATTCAAAATGTAGCATATTCGTGCTTATATACAGGTAAGTCCTGGGGCATTCTATTACATCCGTGCATTTTATTCCCTTTTAAATTAAGTGTTCTTATACTTTAAAAAAAGGGAAAAAATGAAAAGTGGGTAAGAAACTTTTTCAGTAGGATGATTATAACATGCAAAATGTCCCTGAGGTCTCCTTTGCTTTCAAGATTCTTTTTACCTTGCCCGTTCTGCCTTTCTATAAAATTTGAAAATAACAGAACCCCCCGACTATTGTAAGTCATGCGAGTAAAGCTGATTACACATAAAAATGAAAACTGAATCACTGCATAGACTTAAATTTGATTTATTACCTCTTGTTAAATAAACTGTGTGAGAGAGGAAAAAAATCAGAGTTGCATTAGTCTTTCATCTTTACCACAGTTTTTTTCCTTCCGTATCAAAGATGTGGGCATTTTTCATATGTAGTGGTTACATTCTTGAGAAGAGAATTGATTTAATATCATTTCAAAAGATTTAAAGAACCAATCATGCTATTAATATTAGCTAACATTCATTAAGCAATTGCAATGTTTTACATATTATGGTAAATACATTGCATATATTTTCATGTGATTTTTTTCATGTGAAACTATTTTTTAATAGTTTATTGTCAAGTTGGTTTCCATATAACACCCAGTGCTCTTCCCCACAAGTGCCCTTCTCCATTACCACCATCTCCCTTAACCCTTACCCTCCTCCTTCATTTCAATATTCAATAGTCTCTCAGGTTTTGTGTCCCTCTCTCTCCCCAACTCCCTTTCCCCCTTCCCCTCCCCATGATGCTCCATTAGGTTTCTCCTGTTAGACCTATGAGTGCAAACATGTGGTATCTGTCCTTCTCCACCTGACTTATTTCGCTTGGCATGACACCCTCGAGGTCCATCCACTTTGCTACAAATGGCCATATTTCATTCTTTCTCATTGCCATGTAGTACTCCATTGTGTGTGTGTATATATATATATATACACCACATCTTCTTGTTCCATTCATCAGTTGATGGACATTTAGGCTCTTTCCATGATTTGGCTATTGCTGAAAGTGCTGCTATGAACATTGGGGTACACGTGCTCCTATATGTCAGCACTTCTTTTTAACAACTCTCAGAAGTATATATTATGATTCACATTATTTTACAGAGGAGAAAACTTAGGTTTGGAGTGACAACATAATGTGCCATAATTATGCAACTGACAAGATTTGGCCTTGGATTTGAACCCAGACATCTGGTCACAAAGCTCTGACTCCTGAGTTGAGTGGCTAGTTCTATAATTATTACAACGCCGCCCCTCCCACCCCCACTCTGTGTGCTACTGCTAATACCGGTGCTCTATCTCCAGCAATTTGTAGCACAGTATATTTCATTCTATCTTTGTTCAATTTATTTAGCCAGAGTATTTATTTGCAGAGCATTTTGTTCTACCTCAACAACTGGTTATTTAAATTGTTTTTTATTAACTTGGTTAATAAAACATTGAGTCTTCCTAGTTCTTGCGTTTTACAGCCAGAATGATAGATCATTAGAGTAATGCCTGGGTTAAAAATGCTTTGCTGTGTTTTAAAGTCATTGTTTCATATGTGATAGATGTACTGAAATATTTTTACCTTCTCCTCCTCCTCTTCTTACTCCCCCTCCTCTTCTTACTCCCCCTCCTCTTCTTCTTCCTCCTCCTCCTTCTTTTGCATGGACTTAAATTGAAATCAAGATACCATAGTTTTATTTTCTTCTCTTTTGAATATGAGCAGAACAAAAGTGAGGAGGACTTTAAGTAGGGCACCAATGTAACTTGTAACATATGACTGACATGGTGGTTGTCTTAGACCTTTGGGGCTGCTATAGCCAATTAACATAAGCTGGGCAGTTTAAACAACAAATTTTATTTCTCACAGTTCTAGAGCCCAAGAAGTCCAAGATCAAGACTCCAGCAGATTTGGTGTCTGGAGTGACCTGCTTCCTTGTGCATAGATAGTGTCCTCATATGGCAGAAAGCAGGCTAGCCAGCTCTCTCTTGGGTTCCTTTTATAAGGCACTAATCTCATTTATGAGGGTTACACCCTTATGATGTGATCACCTCCCAAAGTCCCCCCCTTTATTATATCATCACATGGGGGGGTTAGGATGTCAACATATGAATTTGGTGAAGAAGACTCCAAAGATATTCAGTCCATTACATTAGTTTTAGGATTTCTTAGAAGAGGTGGATATTTTATTTGTAATAATATACAAATAAAAATCAGTGTTTCATTCTTAGGACTTGGTATTGTTTCTTTTGCCTGAAATTAGTATTTCTTCTTTGACTTAAGTTATCACAGAAGCAGTTTTGTGGTAGAGAAATAGCATGATATGTGTATGAGTGAAGCAGATAACACAGTGAATGAGTGAGCAGGTGCTGGGGAAGGGAGATGGCATTGGTTTCAGAACTACTCGGCTTTTAATGGTTGTGTTACATAGGGCAAGTTTTTAAATCACATTGTATCTTCAACAGAGTCATTTGTAAACCAGAGATAAAAACCGCAACTACCAAATGTGTTGTTGCAAAAATTAAATTATTTAATCAATGCAAAATATTTGGAAAAGTGTCAGGCAATAATCATGCAATAATGCTATCTATAATTATATCTAGAAAACCCAATTATTGGCCCTTTAATAAAGGTTAGGCTTCCTGACCTCCACCAGCTTTCTAAGGTCCTACTGTAAGTCAGAAGGATACGAGAGTCTTCCTGTTGGCTTAGCATTCACCATGCATCCCAATGCCTTTCTTGCCCACTAATTTATTTGGCAGGAATGGTACTTATAATCCGGAGTTCTCAAAATCTTGCTTGAAATGTTCTTGGACTCCATTCCTGTAAACATATAACATGTTGGACTAAGATAAAAATAGATCTTTCCAAGGAAGATTCCTTTCTAAAGGAATGATAGAATTCAAGACACTCAAAAAAACAGAGAGGGAGGAAAACCATAAAAGACTCCTAAAAACAGAGAACAAACTGAAGGTTATAGGAGGGGAGGAGATGGGAGGACGGGCTAAATGGGTGATAAGCATTAGGGGGGAACTGGTGATAAGCAGTGAGTGGTATATGTCAGTGATGAGTCACTGGGCTCTACTCCTGAAACCAATACTACACTGTATGTTAACTAACTTGAATGTAAATAAATACATTTTTAAAAAAAGAATTCAAGGCACTCTCACACATACACTCATCTTTTCTTTCTGTACATGTACATCTGCTTTGTTCTTAGCCAACTGGCTTTCTCTGGGTTCCTGGTCCCATGATAGAGGGTAGGTGGTCACCCGTGATTCCAGAGTTTACATGCTATAACCTATGTACAGTTTCACTATAGTAGTGTCTCTTTTCCTAATTCCAAATTTCCAGAGAAGGCAGTCTGATTTCGCAACTGGGTCTGGTGTGCAATCGACTGGTTCAGGAGATAGTAACATTGTGGGGTGGGGGGGGGTTGCTTTAAAAACTACCCTCTAGAAATTTTAGGGAGGAGAAAATTAAGGCAACTGTGTTGAACTTAGAAAGTAATATGAAAGTGCTCTATTACATATATACAATAGATTACCTCCAGGTTCTGATACAATAGACCTTCTCATGATTAAATTGTGGGAAATATTAGCTTAAAATAGCTAAGAACATATAATCTATTCTGAGTGAGACTGAATTTCTTCCGACAAGTTCTACTTATATTCTGTTTACCTTAAGCTCTTATTTTCTGCTGTGTCAAAACATAGTACCATTTGCAGAAAATTCATATTTTATGTATATGTGTTTATTTAAAGTTTATTTTAAATACTAATGTCTTTATCAACAGCAGTTCTTTGGAGGTTTTGCTCCAATATAATTGACAAAATGCTCACTGCTAGTTACTTCCATAATGTTTAACAATTTCTTAATCTTATTCTAAATGAATGATTCTTATTTTTTCTTACTTGGATGACTCTGTTCCTTCTGTCTATATCTTTACTCTCAATGTTCTTTGGCAGCTCTTTCTGAGTGGGACCTATGATTGTATTAAAGGAAAAATTCTTAAAATTATTTTTGGTAAAAAGATGAGCTGTTTGGTGTCTTTATCTGTCAGGTTATTGGTGAGGAGATAAAACGCTCAAAGTAGGTAATTGAACACTTAAATGAAGGGGCTATTTTAATAGGTAGAAAACAAGAGAGGACTTTCTGGGCTGCTCAGTCAGTTAAGCATCAGACTTTTGGTTTCAGTGCCAGTCATGATCTGGAGCTTAGTGAGTTTGAGCCCTTGCATCGAGCTCCTCACTGACAGTAAAGAGCCTGCTTAGTATTAATATTCTCTCTCTCTCTTCCCCCCCCCCTCTTTCTCTCCCTTTCCTCTGCTTGTACTTTCTCCAGGGAAAAGTACTGCATCCTGGCGAGAAAACTTTATGAAGAGAGCCACCTAACCTTGGTGACCTGGCAGGAAGAGGGTCAGGGGGATAAGCATGCATTTACTCCCTTCCTGCATCCTGATCTCATGTTAGTGAAACCATTGGAACCAAATGGAACCTAGAGAGTAGGTGAATCAGTTGATACAGGTAATATAGGTCAGCCTTTCTGGGTACAATACAGAGTGGAGAAGGGTGAAGGGGATCTCTAGGGGCACAGAAAATATATTCAACCCAAAGTCTAGTCAAAGCCACTTGTGTTCTCTCGAATCTCTCCTTCACACCATTAAGTTGGCAGAAACACGTGTTATGGTATGTGTAACCTACACAGATACTGGCCTCCTTTAATCAATTACATGATCATATACGATCACTCTTAACTCACTGTGTTAACGCAAGGTATTCAAGTCCTAATGTGTGACATCTGCCCAATTCAGATCTTTCTTTAGATTAGGCTGAAGGTTCTGTGACTCTGCTCCTGCACTAACTTCTCTGTCACCATTCTTGCTGAGGGTCATTAAAAATCTTGTTTCTCCCGTGGGAAGATTAGTTTCTTTTTGGAGTTTAAGTTGAAAACAGATGTACATTATGCAGCCCATGACACCTTCTGAGTGGTGAAAAAGTAGGGATATTACTGTTTAATCAGTTCAAGCCAATAGTGTTTCTATGGATGGAGCATTATTAAATATTCCCTAGTCCTTCTTAAGCAGATCAGGGGAAGCCCTATTTAATCATCTTATGCTGAATATTGTTTGAGCTGTAGAAGAATTCCCAACAGAGCGTTTTACCTTGCTGAGTTCAGATTGACCAAGAAATACATTTTCAGAAGTGTCCTAGTGTTTACTGCTTCAGTTTATAATTAAATTATGACCTCTAGTTATTGACATATGGCCCTTTGAATAATTATTTCAGTGGTCCCTTTGGGAGGTAGATGGCTACATATCTCCAGGAATTATGAGCGACATATTCTACTCTATAGACTTCTGCTGTTTTGTTATTAATTGGTAGTCACTGACTTTATATTGATAGGAGAAACATGCTGCATGCTGATCTTGTTCTTTCTAGAAGAAAATGAACACATTATCATAAGACCACGGCTCATTTTTTCATGGTCTTCTGATCACAAGTTGTTTCAGGTTGTTTCCTATGATAAGCACACTTAGTGAATTAAGTACAAAGAAAAGAAGTAAATTGCAAAATTTTTAATGAATGTATAAGCTAAAAGAGAGAGAATGTTAAATGTAAATTAAATAAATAATATTAAAATCCTATATTGGTAAATTTCCAACCATAGGAAAATCCATTATTTTTATTTATTTTTTATAATAGTTTATTGTCAAATTGGTTTCCATATAACTCCCAGTGCTTCTCCCCACAAGTGCCCCCCTCCATGACCATCACCCCCTCCCCTCCTCCTACTCCCCCTTCAGCCCTCAGTTAGTTTTCAGTATTCAATAGTCTCTCATGGTTTGTGTCCCTCCCTCTCCCCAACTCTCTTTCCTCCTTCCCTTCCCAATGGCCCTCTGTTAGGTTTCTCCTGTTAGACCTATGAGTGCAAACATATGGTATCTGTCCTTCTCCGCCTGACTTATTTCACTTAGCATGACACCCTCGAGGTCCATCCACTTTGCTACAAATGGCCAGATTTCATTCTTTCTCATTGCCATGTAATACTCCATTGTATATATATACACCACAACTTCTTGATCCATTCATCAGGTGATAGATATTTAGGCTCCTTCCATGACTTGGCTATTGTTGACAGTGCTGCTATGAACATTGGGGTACATGTGCCCCTATGCATCAGCACTTCTATATCCCTTGGGTAAATCCTTAGCAGGGCTATTGCTGGATCATAAGGGAGTTCTATGGATAGTTTTTTGAGGACCCTCCACACTGTTTTCCAGAGCGGCTGCACCAGTTTACATTCCTACCAACAGTGTCGGAGGGTGCCCGTCTCTCCACACCCTCACCAGCATCTATAGTCTCTTGATTTGTTCATTTTAGCCACTCTGACTGGTGTGAGGTGGTATCTCAGTGTGGTTTGGATTTGTGTTTCCCTGATGATGAGTGATGTTGAGCATCGTTTCATGTGCCTGTAGGCCATCTGGATGTCCTCTTTGGAGAAGTGTCTGTTCAGATCTTCTGCCCATGTCTTCACTGGATTATTTGTTTTTCAGGTATGGAGTTTAGTGAGTTCCTTGTAGCTTTTGGATACTAGCCCTTTATCTGATGTGCCATCTGTCACTATCTTTTCTCATTCTGTCAGTTGCCTATTAGTTTTTTTTGTTTGTTTGTTTCCTTTGCAGTGCAGAAGCTTTTTATCTTGATGAGGTCCCAAGAGTTCATTTTTGTTCTTGATTCCATTATTTTTAAACTACTACATACTTTTAAAAATTTAACACTTACATTGGGATTATATATTTTTCCCTTAAAAATTTGTGGTAATAATCTGTGATCTCTTCTCAGTTGCACTGCTCTCCTTGCTTACCCATTGATCATGACTAACAGGAGTGCAGTTTCAAGAATAGCACGTTTTATACCTTACAATTTGGGAAGTGATGTCATATTCCATGCATTCTTTGAGTTTGTTTTCTTCCTTTTCTCCTGTCCTCCCTCCTACCCTCTCTTCTTCCCTCCTTTCTTTTTTTCCCCTTCCTTCCTTCCTTCCTTCCTTCCTTCCTTCCTTCCTTCCTTCCTTCCTTCCTTCTTTCCTTCCTTCCTTCCTTCCTTCCTTCCTTCCTTAATTCCTTCCTTTCTTTCTTTCTTTCTTTCATTCAACTCAGCATTAAGCATTTTGAAGTTGATCTATATTCATATATGTAGCTTTAATTCAAGAATTTTGGTTGCTGAATAGTTTTGAATTATATCATCATATCACAATTATTCCCTTCTCTAATTAATAGACATACAGGTTGTTTTTAGTCATTTCATATTTCCTTTATATTTTACATATTTTTTAAAAATTTCTTTAAATTTGGACACTGGTATACATCTCTGTAACTATTACCTAGATTAAGATGTAGAATATTTTTAACTCTCAAAAGGATTTCTTTACATGTTTTTCTGGTTAATACCTCTCCCATCCACCCACCCAGGATGATCACTTTCTGATTTCTATTGCTATGTATTTTTTCCCCTATTTAAGAATTTCATATAAGTGAAATATACAGTATGTATTCTCTGGTATCTGTTTCCTATGCTTTACCAGTTTTTGAGATTCATCTATGTTATCTTGTGTTATGAGTCTATCATATTTTCTTTATATTCATTCTCCTGTTGATGAACATTTGGGTTGTTACCAGTTTGGGGGCTATCGTGACCATTTAAAAAAATTAAATGTTTATTTTGAGGAAGAGACAGAGTGAGCAGATGAAGGGCAGAGAGAGAAGAAGACAGAATTCAAAGCAGGCTCCAGGCTCAGAGATGTCAGCACAGCGCCCAGTGCTGGGATCAAACTCACAAACTGTGTGATCATGACCTGAGCCAAAGTC
>NC_043701.1:127319637-127420514 GCF_006229205.1 Suricata suricatta
CACATTGGTTTCCATACAACACCCAGTGCTCTTCCCCATAAGTGCCCTCCACCATCACCACCACCTCTTTTCCCCCTCCCCCTTCCCCTTCAACTCTCAGTTCATTTTCAGCATTCAATAGTCTCTCATCCCTCTTTCTCCCCAACTCTCTTTCCCTCTTCCCCTCCCCCTGGTCCTCCATTAGGTTTCTCCTGTTTTCCTGTTAGACCTATGAGTGCAAACATATGGTTTCTGTCCTTCTCTGCCTGATTTATTTTGCTTAGCATGACACCCTCAAGGTCCATCCATTTTCCTACAAATGGCCATATTTCATTCTTTCTCATTGCCATGTAGTACTACATTGTGTATACATGCCACATCTTCTTGAGCCACTCATCAGGTGATGGGCATTTAGGCTCTTTCCATGTTTTGGCTACTGTTGACAGTGTCGCTATGAACATTGGGGTACATGTGCTCCTATGCATCAGCATTTCTGTATCTCTTGGGTAAATCCTTAATAGTGGTATTGCTGGGTCATAAGGGAGTTGTATGGATAGTTTTTTGAGGAACCTCTACACTGTTTTCCAGAGCGGCTGCACCAGTTTACATTCCCACCAACAGTGTAGGAGGGTGCCCATCACTCCACACCCTCGCCAGCATCTATAGTCTCTTGATTTGTTCATTAAATTTAGCCACTCTGACTGGTGTTAGGTGGTATCTCAGTGGCTTCTGCACTGCAAAGGAAACTATCAAGAAAACTAATAGGCAACCAACAGAATGGGAAAAGATAGTTGCAAATGACATATCAGATAAAGGGCTAGTATCTAAAATATACAAGGAACTCACCAAACTTCACACCCACAAAATAAATAACCCAGTGAAGAAAAGGACAGAAGATATGAACAGACACTTCTCCAAAGAGGACATCCAGATGGCCTACAGGCACATGAAACGATGCTCAACATCACTCATCATCAGGGAAACACAAATCAAAACCACACTGAGATATGCAGATTTTTAAAACCACAGTTCAAGTTGTTCATTTTTGTCTTTTTATTTTTTGACTAATGCTTTTAGAGGTTGTTGTAAGAAATCTTTGTTTACTTTAGAATATGTATTGTTCTAGTAAAATCTATAGAATTTAGAGTGAGTTACATAATATTGTATTCCTAAGTAATTTTTTCTTTTCCTTTTAAATTTGATTAATCTAGTTAGAGGCTTATGAATTTTATTAAAGTTATCACAACACTGTCATTGATTTCATCAACTTTTCTCCATTATTTGTCTAATTATTTGGAAATAATCCATTTCAACTATTTCCTTTATCCTTTTTAGTTTAGTTTTAATTTTCTTCTCTCTTTTTTTGTAGTAGGAACATAGATAGTAAATACTTTTTTATCTTTTCTAAATTGGAAATATTTAAGTATTTTAAAGCTCTGTATTTTCCTCTAAGTGTTTTAGCTATATTCCATGAATTTTATGATTCATTTTATTATTATTCAATTAAGTATATTTAAATTTTTGAATGTATTTTTCTTGTATTCATGAAGTATTAGAAAGCTGTGATTTAATTTCTAAATATTGGGATTGTGTAGATATCTTATTCTTATTGATAGCTAATTTAATACAGTTGCAATCAGGTTTCAATGTGATTTGATTCAAGATCAAGGTCAAGATCAAGATTTCAAGATCTTGATAATTCAGTATCTTGATAATTATTGACACTTTTTTATAGATGAATACATAGTTTACATTGGTGACTGTTCCTGAGTACTTGAAAGAAGTATACATTGTGGAGTTTGTTGAGTATAGTTATCCATAAAAAACAATTATCTCTAGTTAATAATAGTGTTGTTCATTTTTTTAATTCGTATTGATTTATTTTTTGCATGTGTACTATCAATTACTGAAATGCATGTGCTAACATCTCCAAATTTAGGGGCCCCTGGGTGGCTCAGTTGGTTAAGTGTCCAACTTCGGCTCAGGACATGATCTCATGGTTCATGGGTTTGAGCCTCACATGAGGCTTTGTGCTGACAGCTAGCTCAGAGCCTGGAACCTGCTTCAGATTCTGCATCTCCCTCTCTCTCTCTGACTCTCCCCTGCTCACTGCTCGCTGTCTCTCTCAAAAATAAATGAAAATCAAAAAAATTTAAAAATCTCTAACTATAAATGTGGAGCTGTCTAACCTTTAATTTTGTCAAGTTTTGTTTCATATATTTGATGTCTGGTAGGCACATATACATTGAGTCTTATGATGTGTTCTTGAACTCTATTTTGTCTTATATTAATGTAACTAAGCCCGTTTTCCTCTACTTTTCCATTTCATCACATATGTTTTTTCTGCCTTCATCTTTTTAACCTGTCAATATCTATCACTTCTCAGCCTTTTCGCTAAGATAGAATGTAGTAACCTGTCAATATCTAAATTCAAAGTATTTTTATGTTAAGACACACTAAGCCAGTCTGGTAGTCTTGGAATATTTTTTATATGTTTATTTTTATTTAGTTTTGAGAGAGAGAGACTGACTGCTAGCGGGGGAGGGGAGAAAGAGAGGAAGACACAGAATCCGAAGCAGGCTCCAGGCTCCCAGCTGTCATCAAAGAGCCTGAAGTGGAGCTCAAATTACAAACTGAGAGATCCTGAGCTGTAGTTGGAAGCTCAACCAACTGAGCCACCCAGGTGCCCCATGGTAGTCTTGGAATTTTAATTGAATGTTTATTCATTTATTTTTAATGTAATTGATGTGTTGGGTTCAAGTCTTCCAACTTAGTATTGATTGTATCTTTATCTTTGTTTCCATTTTTTTGGTTTTTTGTTTTGCATTTTTCTTGGGTGGTTTCAATATTATTACATATTATTTCATCTTCTGTATTGCCTTTTAACAATGTGTGTGTGTGTGTGTGTGTGTGTGTGTGTGTGTGTGTGTGTGTATTTAGGAGTTGTATCTTTAAGTTAAATAAATCTATTCATTAAATAATAATATACTAGTAAATAAGCAGTTTAGACTCCTACAGCAGTATAATTTCGTTTATTCTCTTTTACTATTTCTTTTTACATAATTTGGGTTCCATCAGGTATGATTTATCTTCAGACTTTGCAAAGCATTTTTAGTACATGTCTACTGAACATGAATTTCATCAGTTTTTTCATTCTGTGATTTACCCTTGAATGATATTTTCAGAGCATATAAAAATTTAGATTGACTTTTTTTTCTTTTAACACTTTGAAAATTTACTTCTACAGAGAAAGTGCTGATTTTTGAAACTATGGGATATTGCTCCATTTATGGTAGACCAGCTGCCAGGGTTCTTATTTGTTCAGATTTTCTCTTTGCTCTCCCATCATGTTCCCTACATTTTGTATTTCAGGATTCTCTTTAGCACTATTGCTACTCTTTCTATACTGAGCAGGTAGTGGCTCTGTTGTCTATAAAAGTCTTAACTGCCTAACAAAGGTTTTTCTTAGCTTATTTGTCCTGACCTCAGCATTTTACAGCAAAAAGCCTGGATTTTTCCAGTTAGTGTTTCTAATATCTCTTACCTGTCTTGGGCCTCTTAAAGTTGAATGCGTAAGATTCTGTTAATGGATTTCTTCCAACTCTGTTGTCTTCTGTCCTCTTGCTACTGGTAGACTCTTGCATTTGGAAGAGGCTCCTCATAGCTCAGGGGAATGAATGTCTTTCAGTTCTCCATCTCCAGTTTTACTATTAAAAACAATTTTATTGATATATAATTGACATATACTAAAATGTACATATTTAGAATATATAATTTGATAAGGTGTGATACATGCATGTGGGAGTAAAACCATTACCATCACTACAATCAAGATAATAAACATATCTATCACCCCAAAGTTTTCCATGTACTCTGTTTTTCTTATCTTATGTCTTTTCTTGCCTCTCGACCCCATGTATAGCTATTGATATACTTTTTATCACTATAAATTAACTTATGCTTTAGAAAGATACTTTATAGAGAATATATACATTCATACAACATGTATTCTTTTTATTTCTTGGTTCTAGCCTCTTTCAATCAGCAAAATTATTTTAGACTTATCCATGTTATTTCATGTATAGTTATTTCTGTATAATTGTTGATTGGTATGTAAATAAGCATATTAATTGCAATTTGTATGGAAACATCAAAATTTGCCTCAGTTGTATAGAAATACCAAAATTTGTTTATACATTCATCTGTTATTGGAGAGTTGTTTCCAGTTTGGGGCTAACATAAATAAATCTGCTCTGAATATTTGTACACATATCTTTCAAATCTTTGTGTTGTCATATTCTTGGATAGAGATACACACTCACATATGCTGGAGTCATTTGGTGGGTGTTTAGGTTTTATGAAGCTGCCAAATGGTTTTTCAAAGAGGTTGTACCATTTTACATTTCCACCATCAGTGTATGAGATTGTCTGCACATACTCAGTAAATATAGTGTGATCAGTCTTTTTAATTTTAGTCAATTTAATAGATATGTAGTTACATCTCACTGTGGTTTGAATGTACATTTTCCTAAAGACTAATAATGTTGAGCATCTATTCATGTGCCTATTTGTTTACAGTTTTTTTATAAGATATCTTTTATTCATTTTATTGTTCTGTTGTCTTATTGTTACATATATTCTGGGAAAATGTAATTTAGAAGATACATGATTTGAAAATATTTTCTTCAAATTTGTGTATTATCATTTCTTTTTCTTAAGAGTGTATTTTTAAGAGCAGTTCTTAGTTTTGATGTTCAGTTGCTCAAAATTTTCCTTTCTGGATTATACTTTTGTTGTCATATATAAGAAATTTTAACCTATTGAAACGTTCAATCATTTTCTCCAATTTTTAAAAAAAACTGTTATTATTATAGGTATCAAATGTAGGTCAATGATAGATTTAAAATTTACTTTTGTATCCGGTGTGAGATATAAATAGAAGTTTGGATTTTTTGTATATTTATATCTAATTCTCTTCTTCTCTTCTTAATTACCTAAAAAAGATAATTTGAGCATATATGTGTAGGTCTATTTCTGGGCTCTCTATTCTCTTTAATTTATTTTTTCTCTATATTTTTATCAAAATCATGTTGGCTTGATTACTGTAGATTTTTGGTTAAGTCTTGAAATTGAGTAGTTCTCTTAGAAATGTTCTATAATTTTCATTGTAGAGATTTTATATATTTTATAATTTATTTATTCAATAACTTTTATCTTATTGTAAGTGGTAACATTTTCCATACTTTGATTTCTAGTTCTTTATTTTCAGTATTAGATATAAAATAAATGTTCATTTATTGATCTTGTATCCTGTCACATTACTAAACTAATATATTTCTTACTACCTTTTTTGTAGATTTTTTATAGTTTTCTGAATATGGTAATGTTGCATGCTAATGAATTTTATTTTTAAAAAATTGAGTTGAAGTTGGTATATAACATATTAGTTTTAGGTACACAACATAATAATTTGATATTTATACACACTATAAAGGGGTGACTACATTAAGTATAGCTACCATCCACCACTGTACTACTGACTCCTTTTATCCATTTGTCCACTTCCCAATCTCCTTCTCTGATAACCATCAGTCTATCTTAACTTTGTTTTGTTTCACATACAAGTGAAATCATACAGTATTTGTCTTTCTCTGACTTATTTTCTTTAGCATAATTTCTCAACGTTCATCATATTGACACAAATGGCGAGATTTCCTTCTGTTTCCTTCTGTTTTATGGCTGAGTAGTATTCTGTTATATATACCCTTTCATACACTGGTGGACAATTAGATTGTTTCCATATTTTGGATATTGTAAATAATGCTGTAATATGCACAAAGGCACATATATTATTTTCCAATTAGTGTTTTCCTTTTCATTGGATAAAATTCAAGAAGTAGAATTGCTAAGTCATATTACAGTTTTATTTTTAATTTTTTGAGGAACCTTCATAGTGCTTTCCATAGTGGCTGCATCAATATATATTCCCACCAACAGGGTACACGTTTTCTTTTTTTTTTTTCTTCCACATCCACTCTAGCATTTGTTACTTCTTATCTTTTTGGATGATAGCCATTCTAATGTGTGTGAGATGATTTTACATTTTTCTGATGATTAGTGATGTTGAATCTTTTTGTGTGCCTGTTGGCCATCAGCATGTCTTCCTTGGGAAAATGTCTATTTAGACCCTCTGCCCAGTTTTTAATCTGATTTTATGTATGTATGTATGTATGTATGTATGTATGTATGTATGTATTGTTGTTGAGTTGAGTTCTTTATGCGTTTTGGATATTAATCCCTGATGGGATATGTCATTTACAAATATTTTCTCCTATTCATTAGGTTATCTTTTCATTTTGTTGATGAAGTCCTTTCCTATTGGGCACATTTTTATTTTGATGTAGTCCCACTTGTTTATTTTTTTGCTTATGTTGACTTTTTTTTTGGAATCAGGTACAAAAATTTAAATTTAAGGTTGATATCAAGGAAGTTACTGCCTATGTTTTCTTTCAGGAGTTTTATGGCTTCAAGTCTTACATTCAAGTTTTAAATCCTTTTTGGTTTAATTTTTGTGCATGGTGTAAGATAGTGGTCTAGTTTCATTCTCTTGGATGTATCTGTCCATTTTCCCCAACGTTATTTTTTGAAGATATTATCTTTTCCCCATTGTATATGCTTGCCTTCTTTGTCATAAGTTAATTGACTATATGTATATGAATTTCTTTTGGGGCTATCATCCAAATGTACAGTTTTATGCCAATACGATACTATTTTTCATAACTATACCTTTGTGGTATAGTTTGAAATCAGGGAATGTCTATATTTCTAGCTTTGTTCTTCTTCACAAGATTCACAGGATCTTTTGTGGAAATCAATAAATACCTTGAAACTCACTTTGTCTTTAGGTATTATATTTTAAGATAAGATACTTTTAGATTCTGTTATTATTTTTGCCAAAAAATTGTTTCTAATCATGTGGTCTGATGCTTTCTTTTCTTGTCTTTTTCTGGTTTTAATATTAGATTAATAGTGACCATATAAGATGCGTAAGGAAGTGTTTCTTTCATTTCAATATTATGTATTTGATTGTATAGAATTGGTATTGATTTCTCTTTAAAGAATGTTTGGTAAAATTTTTGTCAATGAGACCTTTTGTTCTGAAGTTTTCATAGTTAAAAGGCTTCTACTTATAAATTTTTTTTTATTTCCAGTTTATCTAGCCTGGATGCTTTTAAGATTTTTCTTCATTTACAGTTTTCTTTCATTCATCATAAGAAATGCCTTTATGATGTGCCTTATGTGATTTTCTTCATACTTCTTATACTTGGAGTTTGTTGAATTCTTTAGATATTTGGGCTTACAGTTTTTATCAAATTAGCCCAGTTTTAGTCTAAGATTATTTCTCTTCCTTTGTCTCCTTTTTATTCTTCATTGAAGATTTCAATTACTCGTATATTATGATTCTTGCAAAAGTTATCTCACAATATACTAAAGAGATGTTTATTTTTAAGTCTTTTCTCTATTTCATTATTGGATAGCTTATTTTACTGTTTTCTGATACTAAAGAACTTTAGTAGATGGTGTTATTCTTCTTCTTCACTAGAATGAAGATAAAAAACTCAGTGTGCCTATAAATTTACTCATGCTATCAGTTCACTTAAATTCAATACATCAGGAAAGAGGTTAGCATAGAAAGAGCCTATTCATTCAGTTATAATTTATTGAATTTTTGTTGTGTCTGAAGCATTAGGACAGGTGATTTGTGACATGCAAAAATGTATAATGCATCATCCTTACTTTCCAGGACCTTATATTTAATAAGGAAAAATAAATATGTGTCTCAGAGAAAGAAGTAGCTGAATGTTAAGATGTCCCTTAAGATTCCCCAATCTTATATGTTATATGCCCTGCATAATCTTCAGAATTATTAATTTAATGGATTTTGCTCTCGTTATGCTTCATACAATATATGACTTTTATGACACTGTTGACCTTAGAGGCGATTATCCAGGTGGGCTTTACCTAGTCATGTGAACCTTTAAAATAGTTATTTCCAAGTGGTAAAGGAAGAGAAAGTCAGAGATACTAGAAGAGTGAGATGGGTGCCACACAAAGAAGAATCTCTATTGCTGAGATGGAAGGAGCAACGGTACAAGGACCAGAGTGCACCCTCTCTTACCGGAAACTCTTCCTGGCTAACAGCCAGCAAGAAAATGGAGACTTTAGTACTAAAAATGCAAGGAACTGAATTCTACCAATAACATGAATGAATGCACTTGAAAGTCGATCTTGAGATCCGGATGACATCTTGATTGCAGCCTAAGCAGACAACACAACCACACTATGCTAGACTTCTGACCCCTTTAGAACTCTAACATGTAAGTAGGTGTTGTTCTGAGCTGCTAAAGCTGTGGTCAGGCTTTGTGTTGTAATAGAAAACTATGCAGCCAGTATATAATGAACGTCATATGAAACCAAAACTCAACTATACAAAGAGAGAGATTATTTTTGGCCTGGGATAACCAGAGATGATGTTAGAATGCATACAAAAATGGATGGTAATTGAGATTGCCAGGGGGTTAGGAAATGTAGAAAGTAAAATCTAGGCAAATGCACTAGCATAGTTAGAGAAGAGTCAGAAAAGTGAAAATGCATTCTTATTAGCTCGAGGAGACTGTTCACAAAATTTAAAAGTGAGAAGACTTAAGTTTCCCAGTTTTGTCTAGGTCCAGCTGTGTTAGAATCACTTAAAATATATGCTGAAGTGTAGATTCCTATGATCTTCACCAGACCAATTTAATGAGAATCTCTGATTCTGGATTTTAAAATGTCTTCAGATAACTCTTATACTTATTAAATTTGTTTTAGATTAAGAACTTAAGGGGTGCCTGGGTGGCTCAGTCGGTTGGGCCTCCGACTTTGGCTCAGGTCAGATCTCACGTTTGTGGGTTCGAGCCCCGCGTCAGGCTCTGTGCTGACAGCTAGCTCGGAGCCTGGAGCCTGTTTCCGGTTCTGTGTCTCTTTCTCTCTCTGACCCTCGCCCTCTCATGCTCTGTCTCTGTATCAAAAATAAATAAAACATTAAAAAAAAAGAACTTAAACTACCAGAGTGAAAATTGTGGGATAATTTTTTGTTTACGTTTTTCTCTTTGTTATTTTTTTCTTCTTTTTCTTTAAACGTAGAGTTGCTGTGATCAAAGAGTATTGTCAAAGATTATGCTGAAGACTGTTTTAGACAGTTGGAAGATGAAGACAATGAACAGATGACAATTACAGTATTCTGTAATAGTAAAGTTAAATTGACGATAGTCTAAATAACATAATGTCCCTAGGAATGGAGAAAAAGGGGTACCTCTCACCAAAGTTACCTAAAATAGGTTAATGAGACTTGTAGGCTAATTTGGTGTTTGTCTATGTGCTGAAAAAAAAGGACGTAAAAGAGAGGAAGCAAAATTTCTAAAGTTCCCACTTTGGTGCATTTTGCATTAGACTATAAACTTTTTTTAATGTTAATTTATTTTTGAGACAAAGTGTGAGCAGGGCAGGGGCAGAGAGAGTAGGAGACACAGAATCTGAAACAGGTTTCAGGCTCCAAGCTGTCAGAGCAGAGCCTGATGCGGGGCTCGAGTTCATGAACTGGCTCATGACATGAGCTGCCTAACCGCCTGAGCCACCCAGGCGCCCCACACTAGCGTGTAGGATTGAATGAATGAGGCTTGGTTTTTGGGATATGAGGGTTGTGGTAAGACTGGAATGCAAATTAATTTTCATTATGTAGAAACAATGGATGAATTTATTGGATATTATTGTACTTTATGTAGTTTTATTTGGGAAAGGTTGATCTTTGCAGTGCTAATTTTGTGTATGTGTGTGTGTGTGTGTGTGTGTGTGTGTGTGTGTGTGTGTGTTTACCCTTGATAAGTATCCAAATTCTTATTTTTCCAGTATTTTCTAAGGGTTAACTTCACAGTGGGAACTCACACTACAGATATTGATTAATGCACAGTGATTATATTTATATTTAAACTAATTAAGTTATTTGAAAGAAATTTCTCTTAGCTTAACGTCAATATTAATCAATACTGTATTACACTGATAGAGTCCTAATGGTAAAATCTATCTTTTATTATATTTCTCTACTGAAGTAAGTGGCAGAATAAATGGGAAAATTGTGAGCAAAATGGAAGATGTTCATGTGACACATCAATGGGTTATTTGCTATTATATGAATTAACTAGAATTTCAGTATAATGCATTAGTACTTTTTAACATCATTTTTGAAATGATACCCCTACATCTTTGAGGAGAAACTTCCTCATCCTGGAATTCTCCCCTCTGATTAGTAGAGAAATATGTTTTGTAATTCTAGACCTGGCTGGTCAGCTACCACTGTGCTTTGATCTACATTCTGCACCCCAGGAAGCTGATCTAAACAGAAAACTGCTCTTGCTTCCAAATGAGGTGTGTGTCCCAGATGTTTATGCCAGATTTATAGTCTCTATCTAAGAAGTAAAAAAAAAAAGTAAGAAAGGGAAAAGAAAAAAAAGAACTTTCACTTGGGAAGGCTATCAGAGAAAGTATTTCTGAACCAGTTAAGAGGTCATGATGGCCACTAACCTGGTGCTGGATATTCAGCCTTCGTGTTTATAAGGCAAATGTTATGTCATAGCTCAGGCAGTGTGGAAAAGCTTGTAAATGCTCATGCAGATTGCTTCTGAGAAAACATTTCCAGTGATGTCAAATTGTCTATTAATTAAATTACTGTATCATTGAAGTATACACATTTATGTGATTTTCAATCTCTTTTAATATTAATAGTATCTAAGAAGATCTTCCTGTAGATAGAAATTGACAATAGATTAATTGGCAAATATTAATACTCACATGCACACACATAGAACCAGGACTTATTTTATTTAACACTGAGAATGTTCTAAGAAACATTATTTTGCAAATTTCTGAAATTACTCAGTTTTTTGTGATAACATATTGTTTACTTTTATTCTTCAATATGGTATCAAATTTATACTCTTTTTTTAAAGTTTACTTATTTATCATAAAAGAGAAAGAAGGAGAGAGACTGAGTGGGGAGGGAAAGAGACAGAGAGAGAGAGAGAGAGAGAGAGAGAGAGAATCCCAAGCAGGCTCTGTGCTGACCATGCAGATGCAGGGCTCAAATTCACAAATGGTGAGATCATGACCTGAGTTGAATCCCAGAGTCAGATGCTTGACTGAGCTACTCAGGTATTCCAATCCTCTTTTTACAATTCTTTCCTAATCAAAAACACTCTTATGTTTTGTCAGTTTTATATGTAACTATTTCTCCCTTATATTGGGTCCATTATTCCTTCTCTAGACTTCTCTAAGAACTTTCAACAACATCCCTGCCTTGACTTCCTTCTACTAGTTCTCCATACTATCGAGTATTGCCTTTCAAACACAAATAAGAGCATGCAAACACCTCTGTTTCTTAAAAAAAAAAAAACTTTTTTATTATTTGTGTATTTTTGAGAGACAGAGAGAAAGAGAGAGAGACAGAGCGAACATGAACAGAGAATGAACAGAGAACAGAGAGGGAGGTACAGAATCCAAAGTAGGCTCCAGGCTCCAAGCTGTCAGCACAGAGCCCAACATGGGGCTCTAACTTGATCATGTCCTGAGCTGAAGTCAGATGCTTAACTGACTGAGCTACCCAGGCACCCTTCAGCACCTTTATTTCTGACATTTTTAAGATTCCCATCGCTCTTGAGATGAAGACAAGGATAGTGTATTTTCTTATAGGGAACTTCATGAATTTCTTTGCAACAGTGTTTTAGCATGTTGAACCAAATTAGCCTTTACCGTCCATTCTTGGACCAGGTCAGCTTGTTGGATGCTTCATCTTTCCTTCCTGTCCCATGACCTATGTGTATATTTATGTATATACTGTTTGGCCTGGAATCCAGTAGAGTTTTCCTTCTGTTTTCAGCCTACTTCCATCCTATAAAACACACACACACATACATCTAGTTTAACACCATTTATACATGTTTCATAGATCAGGTAAAATGCCTTCTGCATTACCTTCACCAATTCTTCTATACTAGGTTATATCCCTATGTTCCATGTGTTTATAATATCCTGTTTTCTGAGGCTTATTACAGGTTTTAATCAAATATTTACTTGTGTGGATAGTATTTTTATTTGTTCTTCCATTAGACCGTGTATTCCATGAAAATGGAAAGTATGCCCACTTTTGTCAATATTTTACTAGCAGCATATAACACAGGGTCTGGAATAATTAATAGTTGACAGATTAATAGATGAGTGGTTCTGGCAGTATATCATTTATCAATGATGTGAAGGAGACCTGTCTTCGGTGCCTGGGCGGCTCAGTTGGTTCAGCATCCAACTTCGGCTCAGGTCATCCTCTCATAGTTTGTGGGTTTGAGCCTCGCCTTGGGCTCTGTGCTGACAGCTCAGAGCCTGGAGCCTGCTTTGGATTCTGTGTCTCCCTCTCTCTCTGCCCCTCCCTTACTCATCCTTCATCTCAATAATAAACATAAAAAAATTTAAAAAAAAGAAGCCCTGTCTTAATAAAATAAAATATGTAATATTTTAAATCCATGATAAGTATGTACGTATAAATACAGATACTATTGTGTTGTCTTACCTTTCAGTTCCTATTGTATTTTTATCTATCCATGAAATGCTTAATTATTCGTGCTTTTCTTTATTCAAAAATGAAATAAAATAGCTACATTTCTGCTTAAAGTTTCTTATTTGTATCATAGTACACCAGATTTATTCAACTTTCTATAAGAAATGTGAAGGCATGAAGTTTTCAGTTTTTGATGCAGCCATGACCCACTTGGGAATAAATGTTCTCCAAAAGGATAAGGAAGAAAATGTAATTATGGAAATATAGAAAAATAAAGAAAGGAGAAACTAGATCAGAAATAGTGGTCTCCCATGTGTTTTTTAAGAATACATGTGGAAGCAGCATTTAGGGAAACTGAGGCTTTGTCTAGAGCAACTATCTCAATTTACAGATGAAATTTTAGAAATTTCTAAATTTCTAAAATTAGAAATGCTAAGTGACAAGATTACAGAGTTATCTAGTGCAGAAACTACTTCCAGATTTAACACTTTTTTCCACTCTACCAATTTAACAACCCCCCAAAATTGGTAACAACACAAAAACAACAAAGACTTGATTCATTTATGAATTCCTTTGTGGTAACAAAATATGAATGAATTCCTGAGTAATTGCTAGCTTCACATCTCATGATTGGAAAGGCCTTGGTTTAATGGACTAAATAACAATATTATTTAATAAAGAATTAATAATAAATAAAAGTGGCAGTAGTAGAAGTAATAACAGTAGTAATGGTAGTAGTATTAATGGGATTAATAAAGAAGAAATCATAGCAGGTAATTTCATATGTGCTTTTAAATAAGCCATTATATATGAATTAGACTTCATCTTTCTTTACAAACATTTGGAGTTAGTTTGTACACAAACTAACATTCTTTTCACTACTGATTTAATTTAATTTAATTTTTTACTTTTTCTTCCAAGTTTTAATTTAAATTCCATTTACTTAACATACAGTGTGGTAGTAGTTTCAGGTGTAGGATTTAGTGATTCATCACATACATACAACACTCAGTGCTCATCACAAATGCCCTCCTTAATGCCTATCACCAATCTAGACCATCGACCCACCCTTACCCCCTCTAACTACTCTCAGTTTGTTCTCTATAGTTAAGAATAATGTTTTGCTTCTCTCTCAACCTCCATCCCCATGTTCATCTGTTACTTTTCTTAAATTCTTCATATGAGTGAAATCATATGGTATTTGTCTTTCTCTGACTGATTTATTTCATTTAGCATCATACTCTCTACCTCCATCCACATCATTGCAAATGGCGAGATTTCATTCTTTTTTGATGGCTGAGTAATATTCCACCTTAGATACATACTACATCTTGTTTATCCGTTTATTAGTTGATGGGCCCTTGGGCTCTTTCCATAATTTGACTATTGTTGATAATGCTGTTATAAACATTTGGGTGCATGTATTCTTTTGTATCAGTATTTTTGTATACTTGGAGTAAATACCTAGTGCTGCAATTGGTGGATGGTAGGGTAGTTCCACTTTAGACTTCTTGAGGAAACTCCATATTGTTCGTAAGAGTGGCTGCAACAGTTTGCACTCCCACCAATAGGGTAAGAGTGTTCCCCTTTCTCCACATTCTCACCAACATCTATTGTTTCCTGTGTTGTTAATTTGGGGAATTCTGATAAAGAAAAACAAAACAAACAAACATATAAATGAAGACCCAAAACAAACCTGAGGATCTTCTTACCACACTGTGAAGGAGATGAAATGAGGATGTTTTGGTTAAAAGTAAGCAGAACCTTTTATACTTTGCTTTCAAATAAAGATTAAGGAAGAATATGCATACAGTTTTCTCACTAAAACTGTTACAGTTAGCATTAGGCAAGAACTTATGTCCATGAGATGTGGGAGAAATGCAAAATTATTTCTTACTTACGTAAAAGCCTTGGTTTTAGTCAAACATATTACTTTCCTAGAATAATACTTTTATATGTGACTCAGAACCATAATTTCAGATGCATATTAGACATAAAGTTTTTCAGTTGTTTGCATATATTCCTATTATGGTAAAGATGCAGCCAAAGTCATCCAGTATTCACTGAGGTAAAAGTTCCCTATAATCAGGAAATGCTAACAAGTCTTATAAAAATAAAAGCTGGTCTCCAATAGGTTAAGTTTTATATGTTTTCAACCATTGACATCTTTAGCTGGTTACACCAGAAATTGGTGTACAAATTTAAATTTACAACGGTACACAGATTGTGTGTAAATTATTACAAACTTATTTTTTTATGTTTAGAAAAACAATTATCAGAAGTTAACACCTTCATAATTAAAACCAAGTGATACATGATCACCCACTTTGTGGGTAAGCATACTTGATTAAACTAATACTTAAAACACAAATAAAATTGCAATAAGAGAAAATATTTAACAATAGCAAGGTAATTTATCACTATAGAATTCAACCAGGTGTTAGCTTCCCAATTGAGTTTTAATTACTTTATTCCTCTAGTTAAAATGTAGCTTTATATAATTATCTTCATTGAGACAATATTTTGAACTCTTAACAGTCTATGAACCCATGTAATGAAATAATTATTTCTGGGGACCTGACATCTTGAATTGGCATTTTCTTTACCAAGACCTTATTTGAATTAAATGTATCCATAGAGATTTTTCTTCTACAGAATATTTCTCTAGAAAAATATTTTTTCCAGTGGGATATCAGCACAAACTTGTATTGTCATTCAAAGTATAGAATAATAACATCATGGCTATTACACCAGGAATTGCCCATACTACAGGCTTTGTTGAATATCCAGAAACATATGGATAGGCACAAAGTGGTTTTGACCATGTACTTGTGTATTTAATATGGAAAATAATGAGAACCATTAAAAATATCTAATTAAGGGCTCCTGGATGGCTCTGTTGGTTAAGCGTCTGACTTCATCTCAGATCATGGTCTTCCAGTCTGTGTGTTCAAGCCCTGTGTCGGTCCCTATGCTGACAGCCAGGAACCTGCTTCAGGTTCTCTCTCTCTCTCTCTCTCTCTCTCTCACTCTCTCTCAATCTCTCTCAAAGATACATAAAACATTGAAAAAATGTTAAAAATAAAAAGAAATAAAAAGAATATCTAATTGCATTTAAAATGAATACTTTTTTAGGGCTTTAAAATAATTTAATAATACTAAGTGACAAGCTACTACTTTGATATTAAAAAATCATTCTTTATATTTTCACTTCAAGAGATAGTGTTAACAGGATGCACCGTCATCACCTCTTTATAATTTACTGTCATCTTTGAGTGAAATATTTTGCATTGGGCTGAAAGTTATAATTTTGAAATTATTTTAGCTATTGGCATAAAATATATTTAGGTTAGAGAGATTAAGGTAATAATTTAGCTGAGATATAATGAAAAGTTTTCTGATCCTAGAAGCAAACTTCTGTTGTCTGTAAACCCTTTGTAATTCCATCTTGACTGCCTCAGGAGAGAAAGACTATTGCCATTCTCTCTCACCAATAGTTTATTATTATCTGTCTTAAATATCTCATGTTTGGGCAAATGTGAGCCATGCTCTTTAAGGTTTCAAGGTTAAAAAGGAACACTGGGAGGCAAAGATAAACAAGCAAATGAAAACAAATAGCTAAATCTATAAACAAAGCCTCAACTAGGTTAATAAGGAAGAAAGTAAAATGGAATATAGAAGACAGCTAAGAAAACTGTCAACATATATTTAGCACTTATTCTCAACTGTTTATTTGCCTGTATTTTGCAGAGGAAAAAACAAGAAAACAAACGAAGAAAACCCACTTATATACATTCTTCTGTGAGACAATCCACTGAATTACTAAAAGCAGAGTCTAAAGTCTACATGTTTTTTAGGTTAATGATGTTTATATAAAAATAAGTGTTTAAGAAAGCAAGAGAACATTCTCTAATTATTGATGAAATTACTTACCCTCCTTGATATTTACTACTAATAATAGTAACTTTTACTGCATATTTACTACCAGCTGCTGTAGAAGTACAATATTATCTTCACCATAAGAATACAAGATTGCAAGTTTCTTTCCAGACCACTGAGATATAGTGAACTAATGGAATTTTTGGTTTCTCAGTGCATATAAAAGAGGTGTTTACACTATACTGTAGTCTGTTATGTTTGCAATAGCACTGTGTCTAAAAAATGTACATAATTTAAAAATACTTTATTGGTCAAACATGGTAATCATCATGTGAGCTTTCAGTGAGTCAAAATGTTTTTTCAGTGGAGAGCCTTGCTTCAAAGTTGATGGCTGCTAACTATCAGGCCGGTACTTGCAGAAGGTCCGGTGGCTGTGACAGTTACTTAAAATGAGTCATCAATGTTGGTAGGTGAAGATAAGATGGCAGAAGAGTAGGAGGACCCTAGGTTTGTCTCATCCCATGAATACAACTAGATAACTCTCAAATCATTTTAAATACACCAGAAATCAACATGAAGACGGACAGGACAAACTCCAAAACTAAATGGAAAGAAGCCACATTGAAGAAGGTAAGAAGCGTAAAGACGTTTTCGGGAGAAATAGATTGTGGATGTTGCAGAGGGGATGGGGTCATGGTCGCAGAACAAGACAAAGAGAGGAGCAAGCTGTTGGCTGGGAAAACAAGAGGGACTGATTCTTATGAGTTCTTGCAACCAGCAGGCCCTAAAGCCTGGAGTTTTAAAGTTCAGTGGGCTTGGCTGATATAGAGCCCTGAGGGCACTGTGCTACTTCTGGAGAGAAGGCAGGCGAACGACTGAGGGACAGAAAACATGGAAGCAGAGATTTGAAGAGAGGATGGGGTACACAAGGAGAGATTATTTGCTCTTCTTGGAGGGTTCCCTGAGAGGCAGTGTTCATAAAGACAACTCTCTGGGGACAAAGAAACTGGCTGGTGCCATTTCCCTTTCCTGCTTCTCAACATAAATCCAGAGCCACATGTGGAAGGCAACACAGCATCCACACTGGCTGTTGAACCTGCTTACACCAAGTCCCATATTCTTACCCTCTTGCAAGACTGTCCCTCTGAGTCAAGCTTGTCTCAGTCCCGGTGTGGCAAGTCCAATCCCAGAGGAGCAGCAGAAACTCTTGTCTACAACACATTTCCAGACCAGAGAGTTCTTCAGGGCTTCAGTTCTAGTGGAAGAAGTATCAGGTCTCATTTCACAAGCAGACAAGAGCAAACCTAATTAAAACTGACCACATTCTTACCAAGAACCAAACACTGCCTAGAGCAGGAAACAAGAGCCTCTTTAGACAACTGATATGAAGGATAGATTGGCCAAAACACAACAGAGCTTATTCAAAACATCAGAGACACTCCCTGAAGTACCAGGACATGAACACCCTGAGACATCTTCATAATATATTATTCTCAAGAGCAAGAAACATAATGGAGTTTTCTAATACAAAAAAGACAAAGGTGTAGACAACCTGCCAAGACAGAAGAATTCATCCCAGGTGAAAGAACAACATAAGGTCACAGCCAGAGATCTAATCAAAACAGATATAAGTAACATGCAGAGAATTTAAAGCAACAATCATAAGGATATGTCACTGAGGTCATGCTCAGTGGAAGCATGAAGATAATGGAATACTTCAGGGAGACCCATAAAGAATCAGTCAGAAGTGAAAAATGTAATAACTGAGATTAGAAATGGGCTTGATGCAATGAACACAAAGCTACAAGAAGCAGAGGAACAAATAAGTGATATAGAAGACAACACAGTGGAAAATAATGAAGTTGAATGAAAAAGAAAAGAAGAATTACGGAACATGAAAATAAAATTAGGGAATCAGTAACTCTATCAAATGTAATAACATTTGTATTATAGGAGTCCCAGAGGAGGAGAGAGAAATGGGGGCAGATAATTTATTTGAGGAAATAATAGTTGAAAAGTTCCCTAATCTGGGGAAGCAAACAGACTTCTGGATCTAGGAGACACAGTGAATTCCCATCAAAATCAACAAAAGCAAGTCAACAACAAAACTTTTGTAATTAAATGTGCAAAATATAATGATAAGGAAAAAATCCTAAAAGCAGCAAGACAAAAGAAGTCCTTTTATGAAGGAAGACCCATAAGCTGGCTGCATAGTTCTCAATAGTAACTTGGGCAAGCCATAAGGGAGTGGCATGATATATTCAGAGTACTGAATATCAAAAATCTGCAGCCAAGTATATTCTTTCCAGCAAAGCAATAATTCAGAATAGAAGGAGAGATAAAGAATTGCCCATACAAAAACTAAAGGAATTTGTGACCACTAACCCAGCCCTGCAAGAAATACTAAAGGGAAAATCTCCAGAAACAATGGCAAAACAAGTACTAATACATATCTACCAATAATTACTCTGAATGTAAATGGACTAAATACTCCAATCAAGAGGCATAAGCTGTCAGAGTGCATAAAAAAAACAAGGCCCATCTACATACTGCCTACAAGAGACTCATTTTAGACCTTTGGGTTGAAACTGACGGGATGGAGAGACACTTATGCTAATAAATGTCAAAAGAAAGCTGGAGTAGCAATACTTAAATCAGACAAACTAGATTTTAAAACAAACAATGTAATAAGAGATGAAGAAGGGCAAATTATCATAATAAAGGGGACAATACAATAAGATCAAACAATTGTAAATATGTATGTATTCCACATGAAAGCATCCAAATATATTTAAAAAATTGAGTGCAATCATAAATGAACTAATTTATACTAATACAATAATAGGAGAGGACTTTAAAAACACACTTACTACAATGGACAGCTTATCTAGACAGAAAATAAACAAGGAAACATTGGCTTTGAATGATATACTGAACCAGATGGACCTACAGACCTATTCAGAACATTGCATCCTAACATAGCAGAATACACATTCCTTTGAAATGCACATGGGGCATTCTCCACAATAGATAACATACTAGGTAACAAATCAGGCTTCAATAAGTACAAAAGATTGAGACCATATCATGCATATTTTCTGACCACGAAGCTATGAAACTCAAAGTAAACCAAAAGAAAAATATATGGAGAGATCACAAATACATGAGGTTAAACAATATGTTACTAAATAACGAGTGAGTCAACCAGAAATTAAAAAAGTAATTTAAAAATATGTGAAGACAAATGAAAATGAAAACACAATAGTTGAAAACCTTTGGAATGAAGCAAAAGTGATCCAAAGAAGGATATATAGCAATATAAGACTACCTTAAGAAGCAAGAGAAATCTCAAATAAACAACCTAACCTTACATCTAAAGAAGCTGGAAAAAAAAAAAAACAACTGAAGCCTAAAGCCTGCAGAAGAAATGAAATAATAAGTATTAGAGCAAAAATAAATGATGCAGAAAATAAAAACAGCAGCAACAACAACAATAATAAAACAGGTCAATGAAACTAGGTTCTTTGAAAAAAAAAATTTTAAATTGATAAACCGCAATCCTGACTTACCAAAAAGTAGAAAAAGAACTCAAATAAATAAAATTACAAATGACGAGGAGAAATAACAACCAACACCACAGAAATACAAACAAATATAAGTACTGTCTGGCCACCGAGTTTTCTGTCTGCCTCAGGCAAGGATTATCACTCTCCGGAGAGTGAACCAGTAAACAGGATTTGCATCTAGAGGCTGGAGACTGCCATTTCCTGGTCAAAATAACGTTGGCGTCTGTCATGCTGGGCCAGACTGGAGTGGCCAAGGTGCACAAAAGATCAAAACTGTATTTTGGATTATTCAGTGCTAACTCCCCCCTTCCCAGCATTGCTGAGTTAAATCTGGGCATTTCTTTTGATATTCATTTGATTCTGTTTACTTGGTAACTGACCTTGGTCAGCTGCTTTGTTTACCCGCCTTAAAACCTTTCTAAAAGACAGTTTTCTGAATAAACCTCTCTCTTTTGCCTGATCGAAAACCTTGAGTTGTGTCTTTACTCTCTGCGTCTCCCTCTCCTGCCCCTTTTTTCTCTCCCTCCCTCAGGAGAAGGACCCTCGAGGATTCTCCGCCCTGCTGGTCGGGCTGTCGAAACAGGTACCGCTGAACGCCAGAACGAGCGGCCCCAGCCTGTGGGATACGACAAAATATAAGAGAATAGTATGAAAAACTATATGCCAACAAATTGGACAACCTGGAAGAAATGGATAATTTTCCAGAAATACATAAAATATCAAAACAGAAACAGAAAGAAATAGAAAACATGAACAGACCAATACCCAGCAAAGAAATGCAATAAATAATTTTTAAAAATCCCCCAACACACAAAAATACAAGGCCAGATGGCTTCACAGGTAAGCCTATCAAGCATTTAAAGAAGGCTTAATACCTATTCTTCACAAACTATTCTAAAAAAATTTGAAAGGAAAGAAAAACGTCCAAACTCATTCTGTGAGGCTAGCCTTACCCTGATACCAATACCAGATAAAGACTCCATTAAAAAAAAACAAACTACCGGCCAATATCTCTGATGAATATGGATGCAGAAATTATCAATAACATGTTAGTAAACCAAATCCAACAATAGATTAAGAGATGATTCACCACAATTAAGTGGGATTTATTTCTGGGCTTCAAGATGATTCACTATTCACAGATCAATCAATGTGATACACCACATTTATAAAAGAAGGATAAGAACTATATAGTCCTTTCAGTAAATGCAGAAAAAGCATTTGACAAAGGACAACATTCCTTCATGATAAAACCCCTCAACAAAGTGGGTATAGAGGAAACACACCTCAACATAATAAAAAACATATGTGAAAAATTCATAGTTAATATCATTGCCAGTGGAAAACTTGAGAGCTTTTCTTTTATGGTCAAGGATGTCCACTTTCACCACTGTCATTTAACATAGTACCAGAAATCCTAGCCTTAGTAACCAGACAACAAAAAGAAATAAAAGGAATCCAAATCAGCAAGTAAGAACCAGACTTTCACTATTTGCAAGTGACATGAGATTTTATGCAGAAAATCTGAAAGAGTCCACTAAAATATAGCTAGAACTGATACACAGATTCAGGAAAGTCGCAGGATACAAAATTAACATACAAAAACTGTTGCATTTCTGGACACCAATAATGAAGCAAGAGAAAGAGAAATCAATGAATTAATCTCATTTACAATTGCACAAAACCCCAAAAGATACCTAGGAATAAACCTAACCAAAAAGGTAAAAACCTGTACTCTGAAAAGTATAAAACACTGATGAAAGAAATTGAAGAACACAGAAAGAAATGGAAAGACATTCCATGCTCAGGAATGGAAGAATAAATATTGTTAAAATATCTATAATACACAAGGAAATCTACACGTTTAGTGCAATCCCTATCAAAATACCAATAGCATTGTTTACAGAATAACAAAAAACAATTCTAAAATGTGAATGGAACCATAAGAGACCACAAATAGCCAAAGTAATGTTGAAAAGGTAAAGCAAAGCTGGGGTTTCATAATTCTTGACTTCAAGTTATATTACAAAGCTGTAGTGACCAAGATAGTATGATGCTGGCAAATAGTTCAATAGAAAAGGATAGAAAGCCCAGAAATGAATACACAACTATATAATCAGTTAGTCTTCAACACAGCAGTAAAAAGTAACCAATGGAAAAATGACAGTCTCTTCAACAAAAGGTGTTGGGAAAACTGGACAGCAATAAGTAGAAGAATGAAACTGGATCATGTTCTTACACTATTCACAAAAGTAAATTCAAAATGAATGAAATGTGAGATGGGAATCCATCAAAGCCCTAGAAGATATCACAAATAGCAACCTCTTTCACCTCAGCTGAAGCAACTTCTTACTAGACACATCTCTGGAGGCAAGTGAAACAAAAGCAAAAATGAATTGCTGCGACCTCATCAAGATAAAAAAACTTTTGAATAGCAAAGGAAACAATGTGCATTGACAAATGAACAGTAATGTTTTGAAATAAACCTTTCTTTTTCTGACCAGTAGGTCTTAAGAGTAGGCTTAAAATATTCAGCAAACCATGTTATAAAAAGATATGTTGTCATCCATGCCTTGATTTTCTATTTATAGAGCATAGAGAGAGTAGACAGCATAATTCTCAAGGGTCTTAGGTTTTTCAGAATAATAAATGAACGTTGCCTACAACTCAAATCACCAGCTGCATTAGCCCCTAACAAGGATTTCAGCCTGTGTTTTGAAGCTTTGAAGCCTGTCATTGATGTCTCTTCTCTATCTAATCATAAATGGCAACTTCTTCTAAAAGGAGGCTAGTTCATCAACATTGAAAATCTGTTGTTAAGTGTAGCCACCTTCAATAATTCTCTTAACTAGATCAGTATAACTTGCTGCAGTTTCTACATAAGCACCTGCTTCTTTACCCTGAAGCAAGTTTATGTTATGGGGATGGCATCTTTCTTTAAACCTCATGAGCCACCACTGCAAGCTTCAAACTTTTCTTGTGCAGCTTCCTCACCTCTCTCCACCTTCATGGAACTGAAGAGAGTTAGCACCTTGCTCTGGGTTGTGTTTTTGCTTAAGTGCATAGTGTGACTGGTTTGGTCTTCTATCCAGACCACACAAACTTTTCCATACCAGCAGTAAGGCTGTTTTTCTTTCTTAACATTTAACTTTAAAAAGTTTTCCTTTGCATTCCCAACCAGGCTAACCATTTGGCACAAGAGGCCTAGCTTTTGCCTAATCTTGGCTTTTGACATGGCTTCTACACTAAACACATTCATTTATAGCTTTTGATTTAAAGGGAGAGATATGCAACTCTTTCTTTTCACTTGAATACTTAGAGGCGGTTGTAGAGTTGTTAATTGACCTAATTCAATACGGTTGTGTCTCAGGGAGCAAGGAGGCCTGAGTAGAGAAAGACAGGGGGAACCAACAATCAGTGGTTCAGTCAGCAAACACACATTTATTGATAAAGTTCACAGTCTTTTATGGGTACTGTTTGTGGAACCCCAAAACAATTACAATAGTACATCAAAGTTCAATGAATACAGATCACAAAAACAAATATGATAACAATAAAATAGTTTGAGATATTGCAAATATTTATGAAGTGTGACATACAGAGAAGAAAGAAGTGAACAAATGCTGTTGGAAAAATGGTGCCAACAGACCTTCTTGACACAGGGTTACCACAAATCTTCAATTCATAAAAAAGGCAATATCGGTAAAGCACAGTAAAGCACAATAAAATGAGATACGCCTGTACATTGTAATAAATACTCTTTGTTTTCCTCCTTTATAATGAGTAAACTGTGCAGATGGCAGAATTCTCAGGCCATACCTGCCGCACGCTATAAAGACCCTGGAAACCGGTTGGGACTGTGGATATGATAAATTTTACTTATGTGATTAGATTATGTTATATTAATAAGTGACTTTAAGAAAGGGAGATTATCTAAGTTACTTCAACTATTACTTTCATAAAAGTTTCTCTTCTTCCTACCATTAGGAGTGGTTTAGGAAACATTTAGATTCTTTTATCTTTAGCTATCGAGAACTATGTGTTAGGCGATGGGTGCAGTGGAATAAACACAAAAGGCTGCCAAATGCTGAGTTATACGGTATTAGTGCTTCGTGACATTTAATGTAAACACGTAATCTAATATGCAGAGTCTCTCCAGAAAGCCCGAATCATTTCACTAATGTCTCAGCTTTCCTTTGTGAACTTTGTTGTCCTTTCCCTTCTACAAATCTAACAACTGTAGAGAGATATTGCTAATGTGTAAGTTCTCTGATGTGATTGCTACTTTAAACATTTTTTATTATAGAGAAATCTCTCTCCAGGGGTAATTAGGCTGATGATGTTGGCTCCGATTACTGGTGAAATTACTTCAGAAAAGTCGACAGTGAATATTGCCATATAGATGGGGGAAATCTCTATTTGTAGGAAATAAAATATTTGTATATCTGTGAGTGTTCTCTGTCAAAAGATAAGAAGAACAAAATAAAGTGAAATAAAATAGATGAGAATAATTAACAACTTTGAAACTTGTATTCTGCATAAGGAAGAAATAGCCTGGCTTCTAAGTGAAGAGATTCATGAACATATTGACAATATTAAAATGAAAGATTCTTAAATTTTTATGTCCTCCTTGGATAGGAACATGAAGAAGAGGAATCTGTATAATTCAAATATAATAAAAGCCTTACCACCTGTCTATTGTAAGAAATAGGTTAAAGAATAATTGGAATATTTAAGCACACGCAAATTTAAAAGGCAGGATAATCATAGGAGGAAAACCACAATGAACTGACTTAATCATTTGTAATTGCTTCTGAAAAATTGCTCAGTACTAAAGAGCTAGTACAAACTTGAAATAAAGGGTATGCCACTGATCCCCTAAAAGATGCAATCTAAGCAATATCATTCTACTTTTCCTTCTAACAGTGATAATTGAAAAAATTGGGAAAAGAAGTATTTAAAAACTTAGTGAGAAACTTTTTAAATATTGTATAGGATTACTTAAAATATGAATTCATGTTATTACTATATTGTACATCTAAAACTAATACTGAACTGTATGTTCAATGATTGAAATTTAAGTAAAGACTTAAAAAATATTCATTTTATGAGTTAATAACATCACAATTGTTTTTTACACTTATTAATTATTATTTTTAAAATAGATTTTTAAAACATGTTTGTCTATTATTGAGACAGACAGAAACAGAGAGTAAGTAGGAGAGGGGTAGAGAGAGAGGGAGACACAGAATCCAAAGCAGGCTCAAGGCTCTGAACTGTCAGCACAGAACCCAGTTTGGTGCTCGAACCCATGAACTGCGAGATCATGACCTGAGCCAAAGTTGGACGCTTAACCGACTGAGCCACCAGGTTCCCCTTATTTATTTATTTTTGAGAGAGAGATAGAGAGACAGAGAGTGAGCAAGGGAAAGGCAGAGAGAGAGGGGGAGACACAGAATTTGAACCAGGCTCCAAGCTCTGAGCTGTCAGCACAGAGTCTGATGTGGGGCTCAGATTCACAAACTGCAAGATCATGACATAAGCCATAGTTGGAGGCTTAACCAACTGAGTCACCCAGGTGTCCCTTATTATTATTATTATTATTATTATTATTATTATTATTATTATTTGAGAGAGAGAGAGAGAGAGAGAGAGAGAGAGAGAGAGAGAGAGAGAATGAGCCAGGGAGAGGACGGAAAAGAAAGAATTTTAAGCAGGCTCCATGCTCAGCAAGGAGCCTGATGCAGGGCTCAATCTCATGGCCCTGGATCATCACCTGACCCAAAATCAAGAGTCAGATGCTCAACTGACTGAGCCACCCAGGCACTCTGATTTTTGACTTTATTTGCATCCAATTAGGAGGATATAATTTAACTCTTGATGCAATTATATGTTAGTTGTATAAAATTATAATGAAATCATGTCTATAATTTAATGACTCTTTTTTGAGTTTATTTACTTATTTTGAGAGAGAGAATCCCAAGCCAACTTCACACTGTCAGTGCTGAGCATGATGCTGGACTCAAACCCACAAACCTTGAGATCATGACCTCAGCTGAAATCTAGAATAAATGTTAAACTGACCAAGCCACTTAGGCACCACTTCTTTTTTTTTTTTTTAGTTTATTTATTTAATTTAATGACTATTTTAATCACTTGTTATTTACCTCATTGTTTGAATATTAAATAAATAAATGATTTAAGATAGTTTAATTTCTTATTTTTATTTAATAATTATTTTCATCTTTAAAGGTTACTACTGGAAAAAGAAACTTTGATTTTACCTATACGATACTTAGACCTTAGATAGTGATTCCTAGTATATTTGAGTTTGGCCAGTGTTTGAGAAGAGTAAAATACATTTATTCAAATATTTTAACAGGTCCTGAGCATGAAAAGCAAATATGTTAAGATTTTAAAAAATTATTCATTTATTTGTTTGTTTGTTTGTTTCCAAGATGAAGAGAGTGTGTGTGTGTAAGAAGTGGAGAAAGGCAGAGGAAGAGAGAGAATCTTAAGCAAGCTTCATGCTCAGCATGAAGCTAGATACAGGGCTCTGCATAAGTTCTTGGTACCAGGTAATATATTTCCTCCCTCCCTTCCTACCTTCCTTCCTTCCTTCCTTCTTGGTTGTCTTTTGTTTTGTTTCTTGAGTGAGAGAGAAAGAGGGAAGGGGGCAGAGACAGAGGGAGAGAGAGAATATTAAGCAGTCTGCATGCCCAGTGCAGAGCATGACGTGCCACTCTATCTCAGCTGGGATCATGACCTGAACCAAAATTTAGAGTTGAACATTTAACCAAATGAGCCACCCAGGCCTCCACCTTCCTTCCTGCTTTTAGTGGTTATGCACATTTAAAGCTTCTAATTAGATTAATGAAGAAAGTCATGGAACTAGATGGTGGGAAAGTACATATTTTATAAAACTAAAACAGCCTTATCCTTAATTTTTATTACTAAAGCAAATGAATAGATTCTTCCTCCTACTTTGTGTATTTCTAGAAGACATAATTAGTTTTCCATTAATGTATTTCCTTTCTTGGTAAAAGAGCAAGGACTAACATTTCTGATCCTATTCCTAAAAGATGTAAAAGAAATCTAAGGAAATATTTTTGAGAATAATTCCTAGATATGGTTCAACATAAGTTAATAAGAACTAATCAAACTTTTAGTGACTGTATTCCATTAAACTTTGAGCCACATTATGGGTTTATTGTACAATATTTTTAATTGTTTTTATTTTTTTGTTTTCTAAAATATGTTAATATCCTATCTATAATAATATTCAACTACATTTGACAAACAAGTATAAAGACTTTTGGGAAAAGAAAACATATAGTTCCAACAAAAGTGGACTGATTTAATAAACTATGCTGTATTCAACTAAACAATCATGTAATCATTAAAAATTATTTTATAGAAAACTTGGAAATATATTCATAATTTATTGCTATAAGAAATATATATCACAAAGTATACCATTTTATGTGCATATATATTATGTACATGTGTTACTAAAAGACAATTGACATAAAATATAACAAAAGCACATATAAAATTTTAAAAATCAGTTTATAATTATGAAAAGTAATACATAACAAAAGGAAAAATTCTGAAAGATTTTAGGTCAAAATTTTAAACGTGATTGTCTTTCTGTAGCAATTATTTTCTTTATTTTAGATTTCCTATTTTTTCTTTTCCAAAATTTCTGAGGTGTCTTCTCCACAGAATTATTCATACTGAATTTTAAAAATAAAGCAAGAAAACTTGAAGAAAATATTTATCATTTGTAAGTAAATAAAATATCAAATTTCTTAACAGGAACAGTACAAAATATGCATCTTTTAATAACACATACCTCAATGAAAATAAAGAGTAGAATCATAATTCTCTCTGACTGTAAATACTTACTAATGATTTCATAAGTTTGCCTTTACTTTTAGGCAGTGGGCTCAAGTTATCATTCCACTTCTTTGAAACCAACAAAAGCTCTTTTAGTATTTTTTCTCATAATATATTTTTGTAATTAAATTTTTTCTTATTTTATTAGCACATCATTTACATGTAATAAAATTTATCCTTTTTTAGTTTATGGTTTGGGAATTTGGTAAATATATATAGTCATGCAAGCACCACTAGAATCTAGATAAAACATTTGTATCACTTTTTCAAATTCTTCCACATTCTTCTGTAGAGAGTCCCCCTTTCCCTATCTCAAGTCCCTGTCAATCAAATGTTTTTTGTTTTTATAGTTTTGCCTTTTCCAGGATATGTCATATAAGTGAAATAAAGTGTCTAGCATTTTGAGTCTATCTTCTTTCATTAAACATAACTTCTTGAGGTCAGTCTATGTTACTGTCTATATCAGTACTTCATTCCTTTTTATTTCAGTGTAGTGATTCACTGTATGGATTTCTACTTTTTAAATTCATTCCCAGGTTGAAGGACAACTGGATTGCTTGCTTTTCTAATTACAAATATGGCCACTGTAAATAATATTTGTGTACAGTTTTGGTGTAAACATAGGTTTTCATTTCACTTGAGTAACTGTCCTGAATTGAAGGTGCTGATTCATTGGGTCAGTTCATGCTTAACTTTGTAAGAAAATTCCAGACTGTTTTTTTATTATTGCTATATTATCATTTTTTTATTTTTAACCACAGTGCATGAGGGTTCCAATTACTCACATCTTGCCAGTTTGTGGTACTACCAATTTATTCTTTTTTTTAATATAAGCCACTATAATACATATATAGTGATATCAAATTGTGATTCCAATTTGTCTTTCTCCATTGACTACTCATGATATTGATCATGCAGTTGAGTTTAAAATCTAAACGAAAATAGCTTAAATGCATCATTGAGTTTCATTTTAGGTATTTATTTTTGCATTTTCCTTTCTGTTTCTCTCCACTTAAAAAAGAATTTTTTGTTTTATTACTTCACAGAAGGTGTTCGATTAGGTTGAAAGCAGAAGGGATATTGAAAACTTATGGGCCTTTCTGCAACAAACTTAAGACTCCTGAATATGTTTTGAGAAAGAAAGGTGCTTCTTTCACCGCAGAGGATTTACTTGGGATGGAGGGAAGAGTTTCGTGGTCTTCTGAATAGTTAGAACTGTAGGAGGGGCGCCTGGGTGGCTCAGTCGGTTAAGCGGCTGACTTCAGCTCAGGTCATGATCTCGTGGTCTGTGGAATCGAGTCCACGGTGGGCTTTGTGCTGGCAGCTCAGAGTCTGGAGTCTGCTTCTGATTTTGTGTCTCCTTCTCTCTCTGTTTCTCCCCTGCACCTTCCCACAAAACTTCCAAAGAACATGCTTGGCTTGAAAGAGGGCCATCTTTGTGATATACTTAAAGAGGTGGTTCTATAAGCACCAGGCTTCTCCATCTCATAAAAGATTGCACTTTCCCCAGTGGCATAAAGTTTCTGAACTGTTGGACCTGAAGACATCAATATTAACTTTGATTCATAGTCTTAGGTGTACCTTGGTGACATATACTCATGGATGACTAAGGAAAAAAGAGGCTCCTTCTCAGAGACTTGGTATTTTCTAAGATTCCAGAATATTGACAAGACCCAATGGGTGTGGAGTGGGTGTGTTCCATGAATGAATCTGGTTGAATTATCCACCAACCTGGAGAGAAAAAAATTAACTTACTTTTTTTTCCCAAGTAAAATTTCTTTTACTGCAATTTATACTCCACATGAATATCAGTACCTAACTTATTCTCACTTTAGCCAATGGTCTCAACTTTTTTCTTCTTTAAAGAGAAATTTGCTGATTAATTGTATTCTATCCACCATAGTGAAGTGGCAAATACAGTCACAAAGTGTAGGACAGTTATGTATGGACTTTTCTTGAAGTTGTAATTAGTATTGGTTTATTTGGCATTATCTTCAATATACCTTCCTCTTTCTGTGTCAGATTTGCTAAGTGAAATAAGTCAGGGGGAGAAGGACAGATACCATATGTTTGCATTCATAGGTCTAACAGGAGAACAGGAGAAACCTAATGGAGGACCATGGGGAGGGGAAGGGGGAAAGAGAGTTGGGGAGAGAGAGGGACACAAAACCTGAGAGACTATTGAATACTGAAAACTAAGGAGGGTTGAAGGGGGGGGGAAGAGGTAGTGGTGATGGAGGAGGGCACTTGTGGGGAGGAGCACTGGGTGTTATATGGAAACCAATTTGACAATAAACCATTAAAAAAAAAAAGCTCTTTCATATCAACAATTTCATTTGATGCAACTGATGTCTAAGAAAGAACCCAGGGATGAAACCCTTTTAACAAGTAAGCACAGAGGCACACATTTAAGTAATAAGAATTACAGCCATAAACAACCATATGTTTATCCATCCATCCATTTAGCATTTATTGAAAGACTGCTATATGCCAAACATTGTGCAAATTGACAGTGGAATGCCCTTGCCTTCAAGGCTATCAGACTACTCTAAAAAGGATGACAAAAAAGTTCAGCATCATGTTAGAAATGTTATAAGGGGATTTGGTCCTTGAAAAACAACACCTTTAAATTGGTGTGGAACTTAAAACTAAACTCACTTAAATCCCATAGATGAGATGTTCATGAAAAAAAAGAAAAAGAAAAAGTAATCTTTGTATGAGCACAGAACCACAGAATGTTAGAGGTGCAAAGGGCCTAGAGATTATTTTCCCAACAATTCCCTTATTTGATATGTGCAGAAACTAAAACCTAAAGTGACTGAGTGATTTTTCAAAGATAATAAAACTGGAAAATGGCAAAGCTTTAAAGTTTCTTAAGCCCATTAACACAATTTCCAAACTACTTCAACACACACAGAATCAAAAAGGTAAAAAGGAAAGTGTGTATGAAATGATAGATTTTTACCACTATCTTAAAGTTTTTAAAATGTCAAACGAAAAAGGGGATTTTCGTATTAAATGCTAGTTGCTGGTACTATTATTTCCCAATGATTTAAAATACATTTAATATTCAATAATAAAAACATTACTCTAAACACACACAAAAAAGATATATTCACAAGAGGAAGAGAGGGTCAAAGGGCTAAAGCAGTAATTTCTGGTACTTTGTATGCATCTTAAAACAGTTGTTAATTATCAAAGTGTGACTACTTTAGATTATGAAGATGATCTTTTGAAGAGTACACTTATTGAAAATAATATAAGAAACTTCTCTGTTTTGACAATATAAATGTTTATTTTATGTTGATGACATCAGAAATCACACTTCTTTTCTTAAATTAAAAAAGTCTGAAATACTCTGTTTATGCCTAAACTATTTTTGGTTAAGTACTTAATCTCTTTGATAATAAAGATTTTTTATTGAAATTTTCACAGAATTATAAAGAACACTTTGCATCTTAGTCTTTCATATTTCCTTACTCTTTTATAAACTATGACTTTTAATTAAAAACTTAATGTTTATTTTTGAGAAAGAGCACGTGAGAGAGAGAGAGAGAGAGAGAGAGAGAGAGAGAGCAGGGGAGGGGCAGAGAGAAAGGGAGACCCTGAATCTGAAGAGGCTCCAGGCTCGGAGCTGTCAGCATCCAGCCCGACGCAGGGCTTGAACTCATAAATTATGAGATCACGACCTGAGCTGAAGTCACACACTTAACTGACCGAGTCACCTAGGTGACCCTAAACTATTTTTTTAATAAAAACAATTCCTGTGTGCCAAAACTGCTCTAAAAATGATATATATTTAGAAAACAACTGTTAAGAAGAAAATAATCTTTGGTGATATCGAAAATTTTCCTAACTATAAGTTGGACTTTACTGATAATTCATTTTGTCATTTCATTTTAATTTACATTAATTGCAGCCAATGTTTTCATGCATGTATAACATTTCCACATGCTCTGCTCTTTTCTTGTACAGTAACATACATAATTAAATGTCTTATGGCAAAGTGAAGAATCAAAGTGAATCTCCATTTAACACAACTATTTGGGCAAAATATACAAACAGTGAAATTGATTCATTTGAATTATATGAACTTAGATGTTTTCCTATTATAGTGGTGAATTATTTGTTGGAGTTTAAATTGCCAGTTCAGACAGGTGTCAGACCGGCCACATAAGAATCATGTAAAGAAGTTGCTAAAATAAAAGATTTCTGCTCTCTATACCTAGTTGTTGTAACTCAGCAGTGAGTAATAAGAATTCCAATTTTAATAATTCTCCAGAGACTTTAAGTTCTTTGGATGGTATTGAAAATTATCCTGTTTACTTTTTAAAATCTTTTTATTTTTACTTTTTCATTATTTTTTTTAATTTTAAGGTTTAAAAAAAAGTTATTTAAATCCAAGTTAGCAGATAATGTAGTAATAGATTAGTTACAGGAGTAGAATTTAGTGATTCATCACTTGTATATCACACCTAGTGATCATCCCACCAAGTCCCCTCCTTAATGGCCGTCATTCATTTAACCCATCCCCCTACCCAACTGCCCCCCAGCAACCCTCAGTTTGTTCTGTTTTTAAAAGTCTCTTATCGTTTGCAGCTGTCCCTGTTTTTATCTTATTTTTCTTTCCCTTCGTCTATGTTCATCAGCTTTGTTTCTTAAATTCCACATAGGAGTGAAATCATATGGTATTTGCCTTTCTCTGATTGACTTAATTGCTTAGCATGATACACTCTAATTCCATCCATGTGTTGCAAATGGCAAGATTTCATTTTTTTGATCACTGAGTAATATTCCATTGTATATATATATATATATACATACACCATGTCTTCTTTATCCATTCATATGTTAATGGGCATTTGGGCTCTCTCCATAATTTGGCTATTATTGATAGTACTGCTATAAACATTGGGGTGCATGTGCCTATTTATTCTGTACTTCCACCTTAAAGCTAGCAGGTTTCCAAAGTTGTATGTGATGTGGTGCCTATTTTGAGCAGTAACTTGAATAAAAATATGCTTTTTTAAAAAAATAGTTTATTACCAAGTTGGTTTCCATATAACACCCAGTGCTCTTCCCCACAAGTGGCCTTCTCCCTTATCATCACCCACCTTCCTCTTTAAAAATATACTTTTTGAAATGGAAAATAGGGAGAACATCTTCCTCTTTATTTTCTTATAAAAAAACCCAAACTTCCATCTACCTGTTTGCTAGAAATTAGCTTCCCGAAAATGTATCCAATCGTTTCTGAGAATTTCACAGCTTTGTTGCCTGTGTGCTACTGAACAAGTCTCTCTGGTTTTTCAGTTCAGTTTTCCTTCCTTCCTCCCTTCTTTCCTCCCTCCCTTCCTTCCTCCCCTCCTTCTTTCCTTCCTTTCTTCCTCCCTTCCTTCCCTCTCTTCCTGTCTCCCTCTCTCCTCTCTCTTCTTTAACACAGCCACTGTTGTCAGTGGCAGACATTGAATTCTCACTTTTTCCCTATTGAGATGACTCTGGATTTATTGGTTTTGTCTTCGTGCTCCTCATTAACTCAGTTCTCTGGAAACCCCACACTGCTATCCGAGGCTCTGCCTACCCCAGAGCCTCATTAGCTCTAGGCTAATGATGCTGCTCTTCATCACCGTGAATGAGAGGAAGCTTGGAACCGTGGCCTCTCTCTTTAGATGGCCAAGAGCAGAAATCCTACCCTCATTAGAATTGCATCTGTGGGGCACACTCTTCCCAGGAGCACCAGCTTTTGGGATATTCATTTCTTTAGATAAGGACCCCACTGATTTGACCTTGAATACTCTGCTTTAAATCTGAGTTAGTTAATCATGACTGTGGTTACACTGTTAACCAGTAACCCAGTAAGAAAGGGAAAAACCCATAAACAATGCAACATATTGCTAGAGATGGGTAAACCTTAATAAAAGAACCTACCAGACCTAGATCTTGGATTTTCCAGCATCCAAATCTGTGAGAAAATAATTTTTTGTTGTTTAAGCCACTCAAACTATGGTATTTTGTTACAGCAGTCTGAGCTACTAATACAACCTTCCATGCAATCTTTGTGTAATTCCCTCCAAAGAATACAATAAAATGACTCTAACCAGTCACAATTTCAGAGAAGCATAACATTCATGTTTGGTACCTTTGTCTTGCTCGTTATGTTTTTCCATTTGATTTTTGTTATGCTTCTTTTGTTATGTTAGAAGACTGAGGGTGACGAGGCTCTGAGGAATTGCTCAGCACCAATCCTTTTTAGAGAAGATTCTTCAGAAAAATATTAAGACATTGGAAAAAACTTTTATTGGGATGGAAATTGACAGATTCTGATGTGATAATAAATGATAGATAATGCCATCTCATACCCAAATCATTTGCTTTTTGAACCAGAAGTCTGATTTCAGAAAGTATATTGGGAAGATGATAGTATAAACATGGGGTTAAATTGTATTGTGTGAAGAACTGGATATAAAATAATAAATAGTGATTAAAATTAAATGGAATTAAAACAATTTAAAAATCTTTCTATGATACTAGAATTAAACCCTTAAGATGCTGCTCTTATTTTTATGGTAGTCAGTAGCCCCCAAATTACTATCTAGTTTTGCATTTTATGGTATTTTTATAGTACAATAATTGTTCTTAGTCATTTAGAACACAATTGAACAATTATTTTATTTACTCTCATATTTGTAAACTTATTTTTAAAAGATAAGAGCAAGTTACAGAATGATTAAAAAAGTGACAAACAGACATACTTCAGTAAAACTAAAAACATGATATCTGACGGGACATTTCAAAGAGAAAAAATTTTGATGTTTAATTTTGTTTCGGATATGAATATTGCTGAACACAAAGATTAATTTAATAAAAGCTTTAGATTATTTATCTGAATCAAGACATTTTCAATTGTTAATCTCTTTTTCTCAAAGAATGCTATCTCGAAAAATATTTTAGTTTTTAAGGAAAATTTGTAAGGGTTGACTGATAAAGCTAATTGCCTGCTTGAGGACAATCTGTGACACTAAGACAATGCCACTTTGTAAAACAATAAGGATTGAATATGTTCTTTTTCTTTTTTCTTTAAAAAATTTTATAGGTTTATTGATTTTGGAGACAGAGAGAGAGAGAGAGAAAAATAGAGTGTGAGCAGAGGAGGGAGACACAGAATTCAAAGCGGGCTTCAGGCTCCGAGCTGTAAGCACAGAGCCTGATATGGGGCTCGAACTCAGGTAATGAGATCACCGACCTGAGCCTCAGTCGGACGCTTAACCGACAGAGCACTCAGAAGGCCCTATTTTCCCTCTCTCTCTCTCTCTCTCTCTCTCTCTTTTTAAATCAAATGTCAAAACTATAAAGCCAAACATTATTTAATCAAAGAGAACATTGGCAAACTTTCAAAAAGTATCTTTGATGGTGTTTATTTTAGCCGTCTTTCTATCTTGGAACAAATATATGCTCATGAATCTTAATGTTGCAAATTCATTTCTAGAAGAGAAGGGCTATGACTGTAAGAGAGGAGCTATCGAAAACATGGACTTTAGGTTAGAACTTGGTGATTTTCCCACACCTCTAATTGGCTGAAGTCCAAGTAACTTGTACAACCCCTCTGAGCCTCTTCGTGCTTAAGGGGTACAGTGCTGTGAGAATTACGTTAGACGATGTGTTAAAGTATTCGGCACAATATTTTACAAATAATTCACATTAGATTAGTTAGAAGTATTTGTAAGCCATTTTCATTAGAGAATTATGTTTTTCATGACAGAAAATAGTTATCTTCCTGCACACACGCGCACACACACACAAACACACACAAGTTTAACTGGAAAATAATTATGAAATACTGATTTAGAAGTTTCTCCCAGAAGAGGTAGTCATAGAGTCACATGGAAAGGGGAGATGTTAAAATCTGGGAGGCACAGGGAGCGTCAGTGCAGACCTGCTTTCTCCAACCTCCCCCACTCATCACACCTTTCGGAGTGTCATTATCATTGGTGTCTTCTCAGACCATTGTGCCAACAGAAAGAGATGTGGAAGTTTGAACACTCTTCTGGTATATTTTTAAACTTGTCAACACAATGTATGACTAATTTTGCCCTCTTATAAAGATAAATTCAACAACTTGTCCTAAGTCAGTGCTGTGGAGGTAGCTTATTTTCCCAGGCCTGTGGGAGATATCTTGTTTTAAGACCTTCACAAAGAAAGGTGATAAGGAAATGTTCATATTTTCATCGTGTGTATTTATAACTGAAAGATAATTGAAGACAGTTTAGTATTTGTAGGTGTGATATATTCATTGTTATCATTTGTTCCTGGCATTTTCCACCCAAGATTCAATGTTTTTTTTACTAGTGAAGTTTAAGGAATTTTATGCAGATATAAGTAAAATAAAATTTTATTTCCAATATTAGCTGTAGTCATTGCATTTTATTTCTCTTGCATCCACTTTTTCTGTGACTCTAAGTACACATAACAGTTTTGTCTGTAATCTCTGCCTACAATAATTGTAGGACCCATGCTATAAACAATCTGCTTCAGTAGTCTGGTGATTCTTTTTCCTCAGAAATTTATTTTCACACAGAAACAAACTTGGAGTCATATTAATGAATTTGCTATTTAGTCTACACCATTTCTAATGGTGGATTTCTCAGACCATCATATGCTGTTTGAAATTTTTTTGTCAAACATATAATTTTACCTCAAGAAATGTGTATATATATATGTTAGGTACCTAATTCTTCACATACAATAGAATTAAGTGATTTGCTTAACTTCTCTAAATTCCAGATTTTCTACTTGTAACAGAGGGAAAATAATCATGACTTATGTAAGGTTTTTACAAGGACTCAATGAGATAGTGTACAGTATTTATAACACTCTGTACAATACTTGACATAGAGCAAATTCAGTAAGTATGCTTCGCATTTACTACCATTATTGTGGTGTTAAACACTCATACCTGAATGGCACACTTACAATGCCCAAATAAACTAATCCCCTAGGATTCTTCTCTGTCAATTCCAACTTTTGGATGTTCTTGGAGTTTAGTTCTGCTAGCCAAATTTTCCTTGAACATGAATCACACTTTCCTATTTCTTTTCATGTTTAGCCTATTTTTAATTGTACAGTGGACATTGTGTGGTTTATTGGAGGGAATCTCGATTAGGTTGTTGTTCCATAAATACTATTGCATTATATTCTGATAGGCAGTTAATTTATTGGTAGACCCTTTAGTCTTGTCAGGCTTAGATTGATTCTTTGTTAAATTAAGTCTGTTTTGGTTTTGAATTTGGTCTCAGAATGCATCCCTTATCTTAAACTATGATTCTAAGTTTTAAGGGTTGCCTTTCTGGGGTCTCAACTGGATGTTTATGGTACTCAGTGAGGTCTCTCACCTCTGGCAGGGCTAGAAATCCAGTTGTCTCTCAGCAGTAAGTCCTCTAAGTCTCATGAAGTCTGACTTTGGGCATGTGGAATCAAACCTGTGGCCAAAAACTCATTGTTAATCCTCATTCACAGACTATTCACTTCCCACTGAGAAGTTTCCACTTCTCAGATATAACCCCCCATCGATCACAATTACTTAAGCTTCTTAGAACCCTGATCTCTGCTTCCTTAGCTCAATGAGCCCACTGCTTCTATTCCCTACTCTGTAGAAATAAGTGGTGTTAGCATAGAGGCTGCAGTGATTTGGGGGTGATTATAGAGCTCATCTTGTATATTTTCTTTTTCTCAAGAATCACTGTCATACAGCCTGCTTTTTAATATCAAAAAGATTGAGTCAAATATTATGAGCAGTTTTATAGTTGTTTTTAAGGCAGAGAAGTCATGGTTAGGAGCAGAAGTCATTTCTATGCACAGCTTTAAATAAATCATGCAATTGAAATTGACATTATGGCTTGCTTAAAAGTTTATTCCATTTACAAATACCAGTCATCTCTCAAAACATCATAGAGTAGCATTTTAAAGCTCTGTAACCACATTTTAAGATCTTACCCTTATTCTTTTCTAACATTTTATTTAGAAAGGTCTCTATTAGAGCTAGAGATGGTAAAATTTATCACATAATCTAGAACTCTTTTTTGAATGTGAAAGAGGAAAGTACTCAAATTTATACTAAAGTTGCCCAGGGTAAACTCTATGCTCACACCAGTTAGCATCTAATGTTTTAATATAGACTTCTAACTAATGGTTGAATCCAAAATATGTATTTTCATCTTGCATATATCGCTAGTACCAGATATGGTTACTCCATAATGTATAGGAAATTATTCCTAGTAGTACCAGGCACATAAAGATTTACACAACAAAACTAAACTCTTTATTTACCTTACTTCTATCTTTGTACTGGATTAACTATCTTTTCTCTTGCTATTTCCTATTTCAGTGAATGATCCCACTGTTCATCCAGTCAGCAAAATAAATTTTCTGGAAATAATTTCATATTATTTATTCCCTTACTCTTATACCTCCACTTGGTATTCATGTTCTGTTTAGTTCTACATTCTTAAAGATTTAAACTTTTTCCTTCCAAAGATCCTCTAAATTGGTTTAAAATCTAGTCTGTATAATTTTCAAAGAATATTAGAACTGGATAAGACCTTCGCAGTGATCCAATGTAGTGTCCCTCAATTATGCTTACTCACAAACATTTCCTGGGTCATTGATTAAAATTATAGCTACCAGGCATCTCTTCTGGAACTTGAATTGTCATATTTGGGTTGGTGCCCAGAACTTTGTATTTTAAATCAACTTAGGTCACTTTCCTAAATTTCTGTGATGATAAAATCATTTGGGATTCTCATTAATCATGCAAATTTCCAAGAACCTAAGACTTATTATGTCAAAATGCCCCATGGAGGATGCTGTGAGACTGTCTGTTAACAAGCTTTCTACCTATTTCTTATCATCAGGGAAGTTTGGGAAACATTGATATATTTAATCTCTTTATTTTATAATTCTAGTAAATCGAGAAGTTTAAGGGAAGACAATGAAGGAGTAGGGAAAATCAACATTTGGTGAAGAAGATATTTTGATTTTTATTATTTTTAAGATTAAGAAAATTAGGATTAGAGAGTTAATTACTTCCCAAAATAATAAAAACTAGAAAATAATGAAGTGAGGGTTTGTGCCCAGCTCTTCTGATTCTGTGTTAGTTATTATTTAACAATGTATCCCATGACGGAATTAAGAAAGAAATGTTACAAAAATCTTCTTACTATTAAGGCAGTACTGAATTATAATAATAAAAATACTATAAACCAATAACATGGTTCTTAAATGAGATACAAGTAGGTAAGATCAGAGCTAGCAGACTGGAAACTGTATAGGAATGCTATTTGCATGTGTGAGGAGGGGAAGCAAATTTGTTCTCTTATGTTCCTGTCTCTTTTCATAAGGAAAAGGCAACTTCTTTTTGCACCACTCTCTATTCCTCATTCTGCACTTAGACATTCCTTTCTAGGTGGAAGATGTGACCTATATATGGTCAGAATCTGAGACATTCTAAAACTTTTCACAATTTAATTGTATTTCTCTGTTCCAGCGATCCTGGCCTACTGTTAATTAATTCATCAAGTAGACTTGCTATTCTGCCCCAGAGACCTAGCCTTTTCTCAGCCCATTCATCTGCCATAACAAAACTATCACAAAGAGAATGGCTTAAACACCAAATGTTTATTTCTCACAGTTCTGGATTCTGGGAAATCCAAGATCAAGGCACTAGCAAATTAGGTATCTGATGAGGACCAGCTTCCTGGCTTATAGAAGGCAAGTTTCTCCCTGTGTTTTCATATGGCAGAAGGGGTGAGATCCATTCTAATACTCAGCTCAGCAATGTAGTTAACAGAGATATTTCAAGTGAGCACAATGTAAATCAATATGTTAATCTATAATACGGTCACATTGCAGTACTATAGTTCATAAATAGATTTCTTCAGCTTCTTCACAAAGCCCATGCTTTCAGGAAGCTTCCCTCTGCTTGCAGTTGGGAAGCTGCCTGTTTCAGGAATTGTTTAACAAGGCCAATTAGATCTTCATATTAAAAAACACACAACGGATAAACAAAATCTGTGCTTTCAGAATCCATGAATTTGTAGTCTTTAGAAATTCTGTCTCAGTGCACACAGAAACTTATTTGCATCACAATATTACAATTTATGTGATTTCTTATATAGCTCCATATTTATACTCTACATAAAATAATCACTTATTTCATTTTCTTCCTCATTTAAAATTTTTTTTAATGTTTTATTTATTTTTGATACAGAGAGAGACAGAGCATGAGAGGGGGAGGGGCAGAGAGAGAAGGAGACACAGAACCGGAAGCAGGCTCCAGGCTCTGAGCTGGCTGTCAGCACAGAGCCTGATGCGGGCTTGAACTCATGAACATGAGATCTGACCTGAGCCGAAGCCAGACGCTTAACTGACTGAGCCACCTAGGCACCCCTCTTCCTCATTTCTTATTGTGGTAAAATACACAAGCATAAATTTACCATTTTAATAATTTTTCAATGTACAGTTCAGTGGTATTAAATATATTCATAATGTACTACCATCACCTGTAGGGAGCTGCCGAGTTCGGCCACCTCAGGCAAGCGGCCAGAAAAACAAGATTAACTGTCTAAAGGCCAGGGGAGTGCATTTCCTGATCCAGAGATTGCAGACAGGCAGAAGGGAGAAGCCAAATTGAACAAAAGATCAACCGCATTTAGGCTTATGCAGTGTTAATCATACCCCTGCCCAGGAATCAGGAAAGCAGATAGTGTGAGACCCAGATCAAGTTCAGATGTCTGATAAGCAGGAGTGTAGTTGTCTGAGCATAGAAATGGATTATCTCAATTTAAGCACAGATTAATTTGCCCTTCCTCTGCTCTTGTTCTATTCTGACCTTGAACGGATTGGATGATGCCCACCTGAATTGGTGAAGAGGACCTCCTTTACTCACTCTACCAATTCAAATGTTTATTTCTTCTGGAAACTCAGACATTTCTAGTAATAATGTTTTACCAGTTATCTGGTTACCCCTTAGCGCAGTCAAGTTAAAATTAACTAACATCAGCTATTAATTCTCTCACCATAGCCTTTAAAAAATTTCTTCTGTGGCACCTGGGCGGCTCAGGTCATGATCTCGCAGTTCGTGAGTTAGAGCCCCGCATCAGGCTCTGTGCTGACAGCTCAGAGCCAGGAGCCGATCTTCGGATTCTGTGTCTCCTTTTCTTTCTGACCCTCCCCTGCTCACGATGTCTCTCTCTCTCTCTCTCTCCCTCCAAAAATTCTTCTTTTGGGGCGCCTGGATGGCACAGTCAGGTAAGCATCCAACTTGGGCTCAGATCATGATCTTGCATTTTGTGAGTTTGAGCCCCACATCAGGCTCTGTGCTGACAGCTCGGAAACTGGAGCTGCTTCAGAGTCTGTGCCCCGCTTCAGATTCTGCTCCTCCCCCACTCACACTCCATCTCTCCTCCTCTCTCAAAAATACATAAACATTTACAAAATTTAAAAAAATTTTCTCTTTTCTTTAAAGTGTTTTTATTTTTATTATACTCTTGAATTTTTTAGTCATTGTTTTACTGGTCTGCTTTGTTATTTAATTCAATTGTTATCTTCTGAACTTTATAAATATTACAACTTTGAAAAATGAAATTGCTAAAATACCAATATTTCCTATTTCTTTCATTCCTTCCTCAACTCTCCATTTTGTTGGCATTTTTTTCTTATTAAAAAATATTTGGTTAGTGTACTTATGGCTTTAAATCATATGCTTACATCTGTTTGTTAGTTTATCCATCTTTCATTTTTTTTCTCTTGAAACTGTCAGTTTCCTTCTTAGTATCAGTCTGCCTTCTCCCTTCCCTCATACCTTCTTCCTTTCTGACAGGTCTGTGTTTGGTTCAAGTATACATCCTGTCCCATACAGCAATACGGCCTAGAGGATGCTGTGTCTGCACTCAGATATACTGTTCTTGTTGTAGACGTTTGCTCTAATTCTCTCTCTTGCCAAATGTGAGGGGTGGGAAGAAGGCACGTGACTTGGATAACTCCTCCCAGCTTCCTTACAAGTATAAGCATAAAGCAGACTCAGAAGGAAACCAGTGATTGTAAAAGAGAGCAACAAAAAATCCTAGGTCTTTGCTGACGTTATTAAGGTGCTGGCTGCATCTGTTTGAGGGATTCACCTAACTCTGGAACTCTGGCCTCTGGACATGTGAAACAATTAATATCCTTGTTTTAAAAGTCAATTCAGATGAGTCTTAGGGAATATCATTACAGGCATGTTAGAATACAATTACATTTATTTGTTCATATTCTTCTTCACTGTTACCTCTCAATTTTTCTTTCATTTTAACTTTTACATTATCAAGATTTTAAACTTCAAATTGATCACTATGTTTCTCATTTGTCACAGTTGATAAGCCATAGACTATCTTGCACATGGATTCAATACTTTCTCCTTGACTTCCAACTAAGATGATCTTTTACATTTGGCTGATGGGATTCCTTCCTTGAGTAGTGCTTTTTGGGGTTTTTTTTTTGTTTGTTTATTTTCTTAATATGAAGAAATGCTTATAGTTGCTATAATCCTAAAAATTGATGCCACTTTTATATTGAATAACACATTTGTTATAAAAATTTGTCCTCCTTTTGGGATAATACTGCCCTTGCCTCGTGTTGTCTGGATCACCCCTGGGCTTCAAATGGCTCCTCAAACACTGTGATGCCTCCACAAAGAGACTCCATTTCATGTGAATTCTCATTCTCTTTCCTCTGTCCCAGTGGAAACTTTCTAAAAGAAGGTCATTTTGCTGCCTGTTAAGAGCTGATATGGAGCAGGGAGGCTCATAAGGAAGCCTCAGCACGTCTTTCTTTCGGCCTCCTGTTTTCCTCTGTTAGTTGCTCATTTGTTTACTGTGTTGCTATATTTCTATTTCACAGTGGAGATAATGAGCTCTGGGCGTTAATGGTCCTTCTGTTTTTTATCTCTTGCTTTCCTCCAAGCAGGGAATTCCCAACATGTCTAAGACTAGCTTTTTTTTTTTTTTTTTTTTACAGTGAGGCTACTTTTTCCATTGAAATTTCAATGGGTTCTTCTGGGACTACTATTTGTATGATTCTTCAATCAAGCAATTAGTGGTCAATTTTTCAGAATCTAATTATAATTTTTAGTGTCATTGTGAAGATGGATACAGTGTTGTATAGAGCAGTATAAAGCTGAGGCTTGCCAAGACACACAAAATCTCAGAAAACTATCTTATCAATTTTCTTATTGAGCAGTTACCTTTTATTCTTGATTTCCTTGTGTTTGTTTCTTCATTACTTCAGTTGATAGGCACAGGCAAAGAGTTTTATTGAGACCTGGTTCTGCTTTGCCATCTCAAGTAACAACATTGAGACTTTGTACAAAAACCAAAATGCTTTGTTGAAATGACTATTTCTAATTGGAAAGTGAAAGGTAAGTGCAATATGTGCAAACATGCTAAGGGGTGCGCAATGGATTCTAGTAGACATGTTTTGCTCATTTTCTTTAAGAAATTTGTGAGAATACTTAGCTGAAATGCCAGAGGAAATAGTGATTTCTCTTAGCTTTTCTGGATTTTATTTCTTTTTATTTTGTCCTAGAGAGGAAAAATTTTAAACACATGATGTGTCTTTGCTTTTTCATGCTGGCTTTTTAGGATTATCTAGTCCTTTCTGTTTGTTTTTCATCATTAATGTCACAGTAAGCCTGAAATAGAAACAAAATAACCAAGTACCACATGTAAAGTATCTACATTGTTTAGATAATCACAGCCATAATAACTAAATTTTTAGTGCTTAATATGTCTCAGATACTATGCTAAGTGATTTCCCTGTAGTAAATATTTTAATCTTTGCAAAAACTATCATGAACAGATATTGATGTTTTGATTTCTACCACACAGACCGTGATTCGACAGTTCAAGACCTTGTCTAAAGTAAGCAAATATCATTTCATGAGAGGGTGATGATTTGACTTTGGGACCATATGATTTGACCTCAGACAAAAACCAAAAGACCTAAGGAGTACTACAGGCATGAGTATGAAGAAATGGCAGTTGTCAAACAAATAAAATCCCTTTTCTTACTCTCACAGGCATTTCACAGGTCTGAATAATATGTGTGCCTCAGCTAGACAGCAGGTTATAGAATCTAAAAGCCTCTCTGAGAAACTTGGGGTGGCCCCGGGGCCTCTACAAAGATGAATGACGTATGACTGAGTGCTGTTGTGGGGACTTTTCTCCCTATTTTTAAGACCAAATACAAGTTTTTCTTGGGAGCAGTCTAGGAGATGGAACAAGCTTCCCATTCCACTAATGGAATTTTGTGTGGGTGGAGCAGAAAGAAACCAGATTATGCAATGGAGTTCTGAGAAACCTTGGAGACTCTATGAAAAAAAAAAAAAAAGAACACATTCCAAAGGGTCATAAACATGCTTACCAAAGGAAGGCAGCACCTGCATTTTGGTGATGCTGATGCGTTATGTCGCTCAGCCTTCTCCTTCATGATGCATTCTATTCCCACAACTTTTACTGTTTGCATGAACAATTCTTTTAGGTTCATTGAATTTCTAAGTATATTATATATTTTTTCTGTAAATCAGATAATTAAAAGAATTCTAATTTGTAAGTGATGTGGTGGAAATAAACCACACATTATTAATCCACAAACCAATGACCTGGACAAATTCGTGTAAATGAATACGTTCAGCCAAGTGTTATGTAACTATTAGTAAAACTACCTACATTTTGTCTCTGTGAATGCCTCACATTTCCACTCAAAATACAGAAATGATCAAATCATTTTGAAGGAGTCTGCCTCCCTCTAATATGTCGGCACCTGCTGGCCACCTACATTATGTGTTTCCAGGAAACCTTTTGCTTCTATACTTAGACATTGCATTAACAGCGTCTCAAGCTTTGATAAATTTGAAGTTTTAACATGTTCTCTACATGTGTAAACTGGACACTTCTTGTTCTAGACACATCAATAATATAACGGAGCCACTTTGCCTTGGCCTCTTGCCTTTCTCCTCACTCCCTGTTCCCTGAAAGGGAATCCTCCAAGAGGCATCTTTTCAGATACAAACCAATCAATCTGGAATCCATACAGCAACCACTTCCTTCACTGGGCTTTTACTGGACCACTATCCACCTCTCCTAGTTATCTATAGGAATAGCCACTATGTCCCAGAGCCTACTGAAATTATTCAAGCTAGCCAAAATCCTAAATGTGTGTAACCCACATTGTCCATTCCTTCCAAGGAAATTACAATAAAAACTCTTGTCCAAGATCCATTCCACTCTCCTTCTCCTCCTGATGGACCTCAGTGCTTCTTCATGTCTCCCCATTCCAACCAAATCATGGCATTGGGTGTTTCTTATTCTTGGGAACCATGAGTAACAAAATATCTTTTCAATGGGAATGTTTCCTGACCTGTTGTCCTTACCACACCACAAATTTAATGTTAATATGCTATATATTTTTAATTGAAGTGTACTTGGCACATAATCTTACATTACTTTAAAGTGTACAACATAGTGATTCTTCAAATCTATACATTAAGCTGCACTCACCACAAGTATAGCTACCATCTATCATCATAAAATGCTATTCCATTGCCAGGCACTATATTCCCTATGCTAACATTTTTTTTTATGAACAAGACTTATTCTGTAAATGGAATCCTGTATCTCTCACTCCATTTCACCCATTTTTCGCATCACTCTACTCTCTCCCCTCTGGCAACCCTCAGTTTTTTTTTCACAGTATTTATGGGTTTGTTTCTGCTTTTTATTTGTTTGCTTGGTTGGCTTATTCATTTGTTTTGTTTTGTTTTGTTTTTAGATTCTACATGAGTGAAATCATATGATTTTTGTCTTTCTCTGATTTATTTCACTTAGTATAATACCCTGTAGGTCTATTCATGTTGTCAAAAATGGCAAGTCCCCATCCTTTTTAATGGCTGAGTAATATTTCATTGTATACATATATTACAACTTCTTTATCCATTCTTCTATCAGTGGACAGTGGGCTGCTTCCATATCTTGGCTATTGTAAACATTGCTGCTATAAACATAGTGTAGCATATATCTTTTGAAATTAGTGTTTTTGTTTTCTTTGGGTAAATATGCATTAGTGAAATTATTGGATCATGTGGTGCTTCTATTTTTAATTTTTGAGGAACCTCCATAGTTTTTTCCAGTGGCTGCATCAATTTACATTTTCACCAACATTGCATGAGGGTTCCTTTTTCTTCAGATTCTCACAAACACTTGTTAATGATCCTAGTCATTCTGAAAAGTATAAGGTGATATCTCACTGCAGTTTTGATTTGCATTTTCCTGATGATGAGTGATGTTGAGCATGGTTTCTTGTGTCTGTTGGACACCTATGTCTTTTTTTTGGAAAAAATATCTATTCAGGTACTTTGCCCATTTTTTAATCAGATTACTTGTGGGGTTTTGGTGTGGAGTTGTGTACATTGATTTTATATTTTGGATACTATCTTTTATCATTTGCATATATCTTCTACCATTCAAAAATTTTCCTTTTTGTTTCTTTGATGGATTCCTTTGCTGTGGAGAAGTTTTTTATCTTGATGAGGTCCCAATAGTTCATTTTAAAATTTATTTATTTAAATTCATGTTAGTTAGTATACAGTATAGTGTTGGTTTCAGGAGTAGAATGCAGTAATTCCTCACTTACATATTTGCTTTTGTTTCCCTTGCCTGAGGATATCTAGGAAAATGTTTCTATGGCTGATGTCAAAGAAATTATTGCCTATGTTTTCTTCTAAAAGTGTTATCATTTCATGGTTCACAGTTAGGTTTTGGATTCATTCTGGGTTTATTTTTGTATATGGAGTATAAAAATGATCTGGATTCATTTTTTCCATGTATTAACACACTAGAGTTTAAAGTAGCCATGCAGCAGATTTTTCCTCAAGATTATCAGATATTCTTTTTACTAATCTCTGCATTCTTTGTCCCATCAGCATTTTAATTTTTTTGATACAGTGTGGTAAAAGGTGGTACATACGATATCCGTTTTCAGGAACAACTTACATTTTTAATTAAATTTCCATTAGGAGAATTCAAGATTTTTCAGTTTTATAATGTTCATTTATTTTTGAGAGAGAGAGAGAGAGAAAGAGAGAGAGCAAGAGCGCGTGAGCAGGGGACAGGCAGAGAAAGAGAGAGAGAGGGAGGTACAGAATCTGAAGCAGGCTCCAGGATTTGAGCTGTTAGCACAGATCCCAATGCAGGATTCAAACTCAGGAGCAGTGAGATCATGACCTGAGCTGAAATCAAATGCTTAACCAACTGAACTACCCAGGAGCCCCTGGAGAACTCAAGATTTAGATAAAGTGTGAAGAATAATACAAAGAGAGCTCTGTACCCATTGTTCAGTTTTCTCCAATGGTAGCATTTAGCAAAACTATAGTACAACATCACAAACAGTAGTAAACATTGATGCAATTCTCTGATCTTATATTCTTTTTGTAAAAATACCCTATTTGATCACTGTCCTGGATAAAAGAGATATCCTAACAATGGATGGCATAGCACCTCCTGTGAAAGCACTTTCCTTCTCATCTCACCTCGTCATCATTCTTGCAACAGATGATAAATATTTGCGTTTAACATTTGTATGTTTTTTAATGTTTGTTTATTTGGGGGGTGAAGGGGAGAGCATGTGCATGTAAACAAATTGGAGACAGTATAGAGAGAAGAGGAGAGATAATCCCAAACAGGCTCCGTGTTGTCAGTGCAGAGCCGGATGTGGTGCTCAGTCTAACGAACTGAGAAATCATGACATGAGCCAATATCAAGAGTTGAACGCTTAACAGACTGTGTCACCCAGGCATTCCTTAAGTTTGCATATTTAATGTCTTGGCCAAAATATTTTTCCGTAATGATGGCTGACTCAATAGTTTTTATTACAACAGCATTGATTATAAGGATTAAATGGTCAATATATACATTGGACTATATACATGTGGAAATATATACATGTGGAAAGATTTCAATTTTCAAAACTGTATTCCGACATGATTTGAATTTATGAATTAAGGACCTTGATTAAGGACCAATTCCAACCTTTAGACACTTGTTCCCCGTATCCCAATTCTTGAATTTTCAGGGGTTTTGAGATCTTAATTGCATAACTCACTGAGTTTATACTTGTTGCTATGAAAACTTACTATTCACCTTGCTTGTAATTCTAAGAAAGGGAGAAGAAAATGGAATGGTTACTGAAAATAAAAGAAAGCTTCATTTACTGCTTTTATTCAAACTATTTTAGGAATTTAATGCTAACAACATAGTCTTCCTTTCTTGAACACTTTATTTTCAGTTTTGTACCCTTATGCTTTGCTGCTTCTTTTTATTTTGGGCTACTCACTCACACTATAGTTGATGTATTTGATATCATAGATTTAAGATAATGGAAGAATTTCCATTTTATTTATTTTTATTATTTCTAATTTTTGAGAATAATCTCTATTTTATATTATTCTCCTTTGTCCTGATGTAAGATGTAGAAGCCTAACTAAAAATGTCAATATAATAAATGGAATTTTCTCATATCATCAGTTTTTGAATACTATTTATTGAAATGAGTTTTTTCTTTGCTTTATGTGAAACTAACACAGGGCAATCAATGCTAACAATACTTTATTTCCAAAAGCTGTGATTACTGCCTTTTTTCTGCACTGAATGACAAACAGAAACTATGTAAATGTTCTGTTTTGTTTTATTTTGTTTTCCCTTGTGGATTTCTCAGCATATGTTTTCAAATGTATGAGCATGTAAATTGAATATATATGATTTTGATGACCTTAAAATAAATGTATGAAATTTGGTAGTCTGATGTACTTATAATTCTACTCAAAAGCTAGATCAAAGTTTTCCTCTTTAAAATACTACCTGTAAATAAAATTGGTTATTAGCATTGTTTGATGTAAGGCATCAGTATCTTTGGGAGAAAAAAGTCAAGACAAGTAGTATACTTACATTATTTATCTTTCAAAGTAAATAAATATCTTAGAAAATATTAGCTTCTTAGAAAGCTTTATGATCAGAAAGAGCCAGATTTTGCATAGTTACTTCCTCCGAGTCCAATCTATGGTCCCATTACAGTTCCCTAGCGTTGTTATTTGTGCTTTAGCCTCTTTTGGGGATTGATGGAAACAACATCTATGGAACCTACACATTCAAAGCCACATCTACTTGTAACATCCCTTATGGGAATTTTACCTTACCCAACAATATCCCTCTATAAACCTGACTAGCATATGTTTAATTTAGCCCCTCAAAGCATTTCAACTGAACTGTTTTCTTAGATTCAGTAAGTTTGCACAAAGGTTTTATATTACATCTGTGCTGAAACTTTTAACAGTTCAGTCTGTTTCATGTACTCTCCTTAGTCCAATATGATTATCTTTCAATTGGGTGCTTAGAATATTGTATTCTATTAAATTTACATTTAAATTAAAAATAAATAAATAAAGGAATATCTACTAATTACTCAGAAAGTTCCTAGCTGCTGCATTAGATTTCTATATGCAGTTCATATCTTTTAAAGTTAATGAGCTCCTATATGTTGGTAGTTAGCTGAATTTTTTTCATGGTTAGAATATTTTGTGTGGTATTGAAAATACCATTAAACCACTTAGTGTTTTAAATGGAGTGATCCTAATGGATGCCTTTCAAAATATTAAAACAATTTTCCTGCTTTTCTAAAAGCCTGGGTGGGGGAGCACAATTGAATGGAGATAGATATTCGAGTGGTTTTAAAAGTCTTTGAACATGTATCATTTCGGCAGAAAGAACAGCTTGAACTGATGCAAAATAAATCCCTGTTACTTATAGACAAGATGCTCAGTAAGTATGAGAGAATTCCTTTGTCCTAGATAAAATGAGAGCTATATACACCATTGAAAGTATGTTCTCCCTTTAGTTCCTTTCAAAACAGGCTAAATGGATTTAAATAACCCAAAGTATTGAATACTTTTGGAGAAGACTGCAGAGATCATGCTGATCTAATTAGAAAAATTGCATGCTTTTTATATGCCATTTTCTCTTTTATTAGCCAATTGGAAATAATATATTATCAAAGGGAAACTCACTTTTCTTTTTTATGTAGTGCTCTTGCCCTGTGTTCACTAGCTCTGTTGCTGCAGTTCTATAATAAGCTTTTTGAATATGGACAACCCCCTTAATTCTTTGCTCTAGTTCACTTCTTTGGATAAGGAAGATCGCATCCCACCCTACTATTTAGTAAATTACCACTCTAAGGAACTGAATGCCACCCTAGAGCATTAAACCTCAAAGACTTAATGCACTTTCATAGAACTGAGAGTTATTTGCACGCTGGAACCTCCAGGCAAGCTGGGAAAAAAGAGAACTAATAAAAGTGTTCATAATGCACTTACACTGTAAAGTATCAGGACACTTTTATGCAACATTGAATGATAACACACTCAGAGTGTTTTCGGTAATTTTAGCTAAACAGAAAATTTCTAAACAGTTATCTAAACTGTTTTGACCCTTGTTTTGGGACACTGCTTAGCTCTATTGATGAGCCATCTGTGCCTTGAGCTCTCTAGATCCAGACAAATCATGCTGATCAGACTCAACTGCTCCCCGGTGCCCACTGGCTTGGCTTTTTTTTTGTCCCCAAACAAATCTGTTTCAAAATTTTCATATTGACTGTCCTCAAACTCCTCTTTGTTTCTTCCCAAATTGCACTTATCAGAAAATGAGCTCATTAGCTGCACTACTGAGTTTGTAGGCATCAGTGATAACCTATTTCAAGTAAACCCTCTTTTTTATTTTTATAAAACTTTCTGTAGTTCCTCACAGACGCTTTGTTACTTTTTTTCATTCCTTTAAAAATGTTTTGTTTCTTTTCTTGAATAGTAATTCCTCCTCTTCTTGGTGATGACTCCTTTGGTCTTCACTAGAACCACCAAAATATGCACTTAATGCAGATTTTGACACCTTTTACAGTGTCTCTTTTATGGGCTTTTCTCTATTGCATATAAAGTTCTCTCCAAACCATTCCTTAAAAAATGCTCCTTCATTCTGACTATTTTCTTTATTGTACTGTCAGAGTTACTGCCTTCATGCTGTCACCGGTAAACAAAAAAATAACTATAGTCAGTATAGAAGTTGAGTATCAGGTTTGGGCACTTGCTTTATCAGTGAACAGCCTGGTTCATAAATTCCATTCTTCTCACTTGAGTGGCATAAAGCTAAGTCGACTTGCCATTGCTGTATCTTATTAGACAGTCATTGTTGAATAGATAGATGAATGAGTAAGTGAAAAATAAAGAAGATTTATTTTTATCAGATTTGGTCTTGCTTGTCATGACTATACTAAGGGAGAAACTTGTAGCAAATGTTTGAAACCAGAGGAAGCTAGATGTAGGGAGTTACTTTTGTTGGTCACATTTTGGTATATAACTTACTCATAATACTGTAGCAGAAAAATTGGGTGGATTTATTTCTCTATCATAGCAGAAATTCCTAGGTATTACTGTAGAGGTCCCCTAACAGATCTTATCTTGGTGCAAGGTGCCACCCACAGAAGTAGTTGGGATCCTATAAGTAAGAGTCTAGATTTTTATCAACTTTGCCTCAAATACTACTTTTAGGCCAACTTTGCCTCAAATTTAAAGTCAGCCTCTGAAATTCAGTCTTCTACTTCTGTTTACTTTAGCCCTGTAGAGCTACAAGGGCCAGAAGAGGAACTTTAAGACTCACTCATTTTGGTAGGTTGATTTCAGAAATGTCCCTAAGTCTTCACTTATGTCTCTATTTAGACCCCTTCTAATGTGGCTGCAGATTCTCTGGTCAAGAGATAGAACCTAATACCCCCTCCCTGTGAATTGGGCTGATTTGTTGACTTCTTTGCAACAAAATTTGGTAGAAATGACAATGTGTTAGCACTGGAATAGTATAAAGAGTCCTTGTACTTTTTATGCTCTTTCTTTTAAAATGATGCCATTGTCATGTGAACAATCCCAGATAACAGAGGCCATCCTCAACAAGCCTATAGACTATGGATTTGGTGCATGATTTTTCCTTCAATGAATATTTATGAGGCTTAATTTTATCATCTCTAAGATTATTTAATAATCTTAAAAGATTTCTCTGATGATTAAACATTTTTTAAATGTGAGCATGAGCCACGTAGTAGGCCCTCATCAATAATTTATGTTGTGTTACATTATTTTCCATTCTTCTATTGATGTTTTTCTGTTTTAGTCTATTTGTTTGTTTCTGCTAAACTCAGCAAAACATGTATTGAATGTCATTGCCTGGCTCTGGGCTGAATTCTGAGATTCTGAATATAGATAGTATATGAAACTCATGATTAAGAATCTTAGAATCTTTCATGCAAAGTATTAATTAGGTGACTGTACTGGCTACTTCACCAGGAGTCCCTCAGTTTCCTTTCATTGACAGCTCTTTAGTCTTACTTTCTATATTCCCATGAAACTGTTTTCTCAAAAGATAAAACTGATCCAATCACTCCTCTGTCTTACAACAACAAAATAACCAAGATGATATTTGTCTCTGATTTGTTTCATGTTAAAGATTACTCTATACATTTCTTACAACACACAACATTTTTCAGTCTTTTAAACCATTCCCTATCTCCTCTAAACCTTGGGTTTCTCATCAGTTAAACAGACATTAAAATCTTCTTCATATGTAAAATGATTAAATATGATAAAGCTTTGAAATCACCTAGAACATCATATTGTTTGTATTCTAATATTATTCAATTCTTATTGTTACTTCTCTCACCACCATTGCTATTGCTACTACTTCAGCTGACTTTATTATTTGTTAACAAAGCCTTCCTTTTGCAAAAGTGAACCCTCCACAATCTTGACAAATAAAGCTTTTAAATTCTGTCTTAAGAATTATTACAAGCTATTTCTCTTGAAAATGCTTTCCAGTCCTCTTTCCACCTTGTCTTTTCTATTCATCTTTAAGAATCAGTTCCTTTATTATTTCCTTGGTGAAGTGTTACCTCATTCCTTGAGGCAGAACTAGATATTTTATTTTTTATGACCCACAGTTGTTTTGCTCTTATCTCTGAAATGTCATTTATCAGGTTATCTTGCGATTTGTTTATTTTCATTCATTGGTTTGTGTATATTTTAAGGACATATACTTTTTATCTATAATTTTATTTCTTTAGGGCCTGCGCCATAATATTAGTTTAACAAATATTGGGATAATTAATATACATATGAGAATTATTCCAAAAAGCATCAATATTCTTCTAGTATTTTAAGGTAAGCTTTTGTTTTAATTTCTTTCTAATTGTACATAGCATTTTTACATCTCTCTTATTCTTAGATCTCTTCTAAGAGGAAACATGAAATAATATCAAAGCTGTAAATATTTCTGCTTCCTAATAGTTTAAACAACAAAAACCACATTTCATTAGAAATGATTTCTATATATGTTTTAAGATTTTATATTGGGACATTCAATTTATTATTTTTTGTTGTTGTTGTTGTTAATGGGCAAGTATTCATCCATTACCCTAATTTTAGAAGTTCAGCATTTTTAATATAAAAGATGAATAAATATGGTTAATGTACATGGCAAATTCTACTGAGATAAATATCTGGTTTGGCTTTGACTAAGCCTTTTTTTAGTGGGCATTGGCCAAGATGGCTCTCATGTTCTGCTCAACTTGACTAAGTTTTAAAGGCTTCTTCCTGATTACAGGTCACTAACCTCCTTTTTCTGAGAGCATGTACTTTAGACAACTCACCATTATAAATTCTTTCTCTGACACTTTGAGATTTAAATATTCGTCCAGCTTCTTGCCAAGATTACAACCCAGGAATGTCTTTCTTAAGAATCTGAGAACCATCCTTTAGAGATGCAATTAATCAAGAAATATAGGGCTGCTGTCTTCCAGCATTTATGGGAGAGTAGAATACTAACTTCCATATAAGCCAATTAGTAGACACACATAGTCTAAGCACATTGACCAACAAGTTTTTACTAACTCACCCCATTGCTATGAAACTCTCCCGACTTGTTTTAGTGGAGCTGAGTTTTGCTTCTCTCCCCATTTAAAACAATTTTGACCAATATTACAATAGTCTTGAATTAAGTTGTCTTCACTTGTTTAATTTGGTGCAATTTTTCTTTGATAGCTGTTGATGTACACTATTAAAAAGTTTAGATATCTATTTCACAGTGTGGATATATTCATTTCCTTTTGTTGCTGTAACAAATTGCTATGAACTTGTTGGTTTAAAACAACACAAATTTATTCTCATATAGTTCTGAAAGTCAGAATCTGCAATTGGTTTTATTGAACTAAAGTCAAGGACTCAGTAGAGATAGTTCTGTCTGGAGGATCTGTGAAGAGTATGTCGTTTACAATTCTCTTTCCCAGATTATAGAGCTCATTCTGTACATTTCTTGGCATGTGGCCCCTTCTATCCCCTTCAGAGTCTGTAAATCTCATTCTGCTTTCATCACAGAAGGAAGCAACAGAAGGCATTCTGTGCCTTCTCTGATCTCTTCCCTGGTCGCACCTGGAAAACCCAGCATAATCTTCCCATCTGAAGATCATTATTAACTCAATCACACAAATATTCAGAGTTTCAGAGACTGGAATGCAGATATCTGGCAGGAGCCATTATTCAGCTTAACGTACACTGGTTTGAACCGCTACAAATAACTGGCATATCTGGGAACTATTTCATTTTTAATCTTACCAAAATAACCAAGTTTTAGTTACATGTTTTCTGGAAAAACTGAAGGCCAATGGGCAACATTAAGAATTCAAACTTTCTTTGCTTACATTGGCCCAACACTTGCATCTGTACCTAGAAGACAAATACACAGATGCAAGTCTCATTCATGTTACTGAGGATTTTGTAATTTACAAAATAAGCTTATATGCTGTTTACCATCTGGAATTGTGAGGGTTTTAGGATAACATTACTTTCTTTTTACATGATAGTGTTTAAAAATATTGATAAAAATGGTGACAGGATTGCAGAATTACAGTAATATTTTTAATTGTTCCCACCTTAATGCTTGCTGAGTAGGTGCTATGATAAAGGAGATCAGACTTGATTAAAGCTCATCATTTAGATTATTAACAAATATATAAATTCTTATTTAATTTTATGCATGCCAAAGTGAAAAGAATTTTTTGAAATGAATAGAGTCTTTACAAAGCTTTCTTTTATTATGTGAGTGCACTATCTGAGTCTTATACTAAAACACTGCAGGGACTCCCCCAGGAAACTGAAAATAAAAGGCAAAATCCTAAAAATATTCTACAAGAGTTTACATTGACTTGTGCTCCAGCTCTTCCAAAGCCATACCAGTCTCCCTGTTCTTCTTCCCACATGCCAGGCATCTTCTTGCCTTGGTATATTTGTTCTTGTTCCCTCTACCAGAACTCATTTTTCATATAGCTCACTGATTCTACTCCATTAAGTCTTTAACAGTCTCTTAGTGAGATCTTCCCAGACATGATCACATAATTTAAAATTTTACCCTGCTCCCATATTATTTGTTTGTTTGTTTAAATATTTACTTGCATACATCTGTATTTGTTTATTTAAATGAAATAAAGGTTCATAATGTAAAATGCGTAAGTCTTAAATATTTTACATAGAAATCACCTTGTTTCTCCTACCTGTCATGTGCACCTCCTCTATGGTCCCATAGACAACCACTGTTCTCATTTCAATCACTGTAAATTAATTTTTCCTGTCTTGAAATTTGTGAAATGGTATCTACAGAATGTACTCTTTGTGTATAGATTCTTTTATCCAATATATTTGAAAGTAATCCATGTCATCTGATATATCTGCAGTTATTTTTCTACTTATTGCTGAGAAGTATTGTACTGCATAATCATGGCACGGTTTCATTTTCCATCCTCTTGTTGATGGAGTTATATGTTGTTCCCAGGTTAGTGGAGTTATGTATTGTTTCTACTTTGGAAGTTTCTACAATAAAGTTACTGTATTATTTTTTAGACACAGATATTTATTTCTGTTGTATAGACATCTGTACTAGCCATAGTGCTCTAGAGAAACAGAACCCACAGATGTGTATTTATATATTGAGAGAGATTTGTTTTAAGGAATTTGCTCACATGGTTGCAGAGGCTTGGCAAGTTCAAAATTTTATAAGGTAGATCAGTAGGTTGGAGATTCAGGGAAGAGCTGTAGTTCAAGGTATAAATTCATCAGCTGGCAGAATTTCTTCTTGCTTGAGAGAGGTCCGTCTTTGTTCTATTAAGGACTTCAACTGATTGGATGAGACCCATCCACATTATAAAGGGCAATTTGCTTTCCTCAAAGTCCACTAATTTGTGTTAATCTTATCTAAAACCACCTTCACAGAAATACCCAAAAAACATTTGGCTAAGTATCTGGGCCCCATGGCCCAGTCAAAATGACACAAAAAATTATCCACTACAAATAGTTTTATTTTTTCCTTCTAATATTTGTAATTCCTATTTTATTTTTTGTTACCTAATTGCATTTGGGTCATTAGCTTAATATTGAATGCAAGAAGTGAAATTAGGTATCCATACTCCATTTTCTATCTTAAAGGGAAAAGTCAATATCTTACCATTACATATTACATTGGCAGTAATTTTTTCATAAATATCCTTTATCATATTGTAAATTTGCTAAGACTTTAAAAGAAATAATCAATGGGCATTAAATTTTGCCAAATGCTTTTCTCCCCTTTTATTAAGATGATTGTATATCTTTGTTATTTATTCTACCAATGTAATGAATTATACTGATTGGTTCTAAATGTTAAAACAACTCTCAATTCCTGAGATAAACCTCAGTTGGACATAATACGCTATCTTTTCATGTGTGTGTGTGTACACACATTTATACATACATAATGCACATGATACATATATATTATATATATGTGTATATATATATATTACTGGACTTAATTTGTTGATGCTTTGTTTTGACATTTAGTTTAAAGACAATGCGCTGCAATTTTTTTTAATGTAATGAATTTGAGTCAGTATTTTCCACTTCTTTCTTTTTTGAGGCATGAACCTTTTGTGATTCTGGGTAGACTTCAGAATCTCCCACTTTTGGTTAAGGAATTGAGTCAATGTAGGGTTTTCTCCCTAGAAATACAAAATTAAATCTCAGAGAATAAAAAATATTGTCAAGCTCCTCAGTAAGTGTTGTGAAGATGAAGAATCTGGGTTTGAACCATTGGGAAACCCACCAACCAGAAACACAGGTAGAATTAGAGAAAATGACCTTGAGGCAGAGAGGGAGCATGAGACCAAAAGTGAAAGGGTTGGATACTTTCTACTTTCAAGGTCCAGTTCCTCCTAAAGGAATGCACTTTTTCTCCTCTCATTTCATAAGTTTCCTTTAAAGTTTAAAATAATCTTCTTTATGGGAGACTAGAGATGGGAGAACATTGCCAATATGAGCTCTGGTTGCCATTTATATGTTTCTTTATATGTATTTTTAAAAATTGGGTTTGGAGCACCTGGGTAGCTTAGTCAGTTAAGCCTCCAACCCTTGGTTTCAGCTCAGGTCATGATCTCACAGTTAGTGGGTTCAAGCCCTGAGTTGGGCTGTGCATTGACAGTGTGGAGCCTACTTGGGATTCTCTCTCTTTCTTTCTCTGCCCTCCCTCTCTCTCTCTCTCTCAAAATAAATAAATAAATAACTTTAAAAATTGGAAAATACAATATGAGAAGTGTGAACAATTCTCAGAGGACAGAAAAGAATTAAACGTTGGGATGCTGACAAACATTCTGGCAGCTTGCAATAATTTATTAATATTCCATTTCTTTAATCAAATAGCTTATTGGTATAAAATTATTGGGAAAGCTTGGTTAAATTTTACCTATATCACTATATTATGTGCATAATATGTTTTATTTATAATATATATAAATTCAATATGTAATCTTTGTGTTTCATAAGTATATTTTTGACCTAATGGAATCTTATAACAAAATACTTTAAAAAGCTTTGTGATTTTTGGGTACTCAAACAACTTTAAGTTTAGAGTAACTTAAGGATTGATTTCCACTTCAAGCAGTGTTTACTAAATGCAAAAGTATGGATTGGATCACTTCTTCAAGAATCTTCAAATTGATAGGTCTAAATTTTACCCTTGAACAATGTTTTAGCTTCAATCTGTTTATACATGAAAAGCTCCACAACACCTAATTCAGTGGCAAATGCACACGTATATCTCCAAGGAAATTTCTTCTCAGCTAACAGGCAAAGTATGAAAACTGCTTCTTGCTCAGGTGGCTGTTTTCCACCCTCATCCTCTGGAATGGGCAGAGGTTTAGTAAAAAGAAAAAGATTTTCTCTTTTATATCCCAGGAGAGAACACTGAGAGAATAAGAAAGAAAGAAAGAAAGAAAGAAAGAAAGAAAGAAAGAAAGAAAGAAAGAAAGAAAGAAAGAAAGAAAAAGGAAGGAAGGAAGGAAGGAAGGAAGGAAGGAAGGAAGGAAGGAAGGAAGGAAGGAAAGAAGGAAGGAAGGAAGGAAGGAAGGAAGGAAGGAAGGAAGAAAGAAAGAAAGAAAGAAAGAAAGAAAAGGAAGGAAGGAAGGAAAAAAGAAAGGAAGGAAAGAAGGAAGGAAGGAAAGAAGGAAGGAAGGAAAGAAGGAAAGAAGGAAGGAAAAAAGAATGGAATGGAAAGAAAAAAATTTAAAATACCTGAATTTAGAGAATTTTTACCTTTGAATCATATTGGGTCTGCTCTTTGTTTTCTTGTGATTTCATAAATAATGACAGCTCTGGTTAGAACTGATTTAGTAGAGACTTATTCTTTATAATTCTATATACTTTTTCTAGATAAGTTTATTATCTCCCATAGCATGGATAGCCTTTGTCATCATAAGGACTATAGGACTGATTATTTTGGGTTAAAAAATACATGTGTATATGTATTTATGTATACATATGTCTATACATGTGTATGTGTATATTCGTCTGATGTATCTTTGGAAACTAGTATGTTTTATACTTAATGTTTTAACAATTCTACATATTGGTATAAAAATATGTAGAAAATGATTGCCAACTTTCTAGAATTTACTTTAAAAAATGAATTGATAAAATGATTGCCAGTGGATGTTTCCTAAATGAAAAATTTTTCAGTCCACTTTTGCTATTGAATTTTTTATTTTTTAGTAATTTTAAGTTAAATTTTAGTTAGCTAATATACAGTGCAACATTGGTTTCAGAAGTATAATTCAGTGATTCATTACTTACATACAACACCCAGTGCTCATCATAACAAGTGCCCTCTTTAATACTCACACCTATCTACTGAATTTAGATGTACACTGGATTTTATTTTTAAAAAGGTATTTTGGATTTTCTTTAAAATTCTTTATACTCCATATTTGAGCTTTGTCATTGGAAGAGGGGCCAGTTACTGAAGGATAGTGGGGTTTGGGGACTTCAATTCTTCTTCTCATTTTAGTTTTAAGCAAAACGTCCACTCCCTTATTCTATTTTCAGGGTAAGAATGGGCGACAGGGAATTGTATGTATTTTTTATTGTAGCTTCAGACACCAGAGTGTGTTTCACACCTATTGAAGGAAAAGTTTCCAGTCTCTTGCCAATTTATTAGAAGGCCAGTTAGGCTCTAATAAGGGATTAGGGATGCTTCTGGATATGGATGGGATCTAGGGGAATCCTAGACACAGGTAAGATATAATTTGTGCAGGAATTTTGGTAATAGAGAAGTGCAGTAGAACATTACCATAGCATTAGAATTGTGGAAAGCCCAATCACTGGTCTTTGTTTGAACCTTGGTCCATTTCCTAATCAGAAAGAATGAACACTCCCCACATTTCTACTACTTCATTTCCACCATGAAATGATAAATGCGCCCTCTTAGGAGTCAGTAAACAAAAATAATCATATGCAACAATTTTTTATTCTTTCATCAGATAATTTTATTCTTAAAACAAGTTCCAGAGAAATCTAACATTTAAAAAGTGTGGCGCTTAGTTCTTCACAGACCACACATACTTTCCATAGCAGTGTGTTCATTTTTGGGAAGCTTTTATTTTGAACTAATTTTAAATTACAGAAATGTTGCAAACATTGTATAGAGTTTCTGTTTACTGCTCACCCAGTATCTACTAACGTTTTCTTTTAATATTTTTTTGAGAGACAGAGAGAGACAGTTGGAGCAGGGGAGGGGCAGAGAGAGAGGGAGACACAGAATCTGAAGCAGGCTCCAGGCTCTGAGCTGTCAGCACAGAGCCCGATGTGGGGCTGGAACCCACGAACTGTGAGATCATGACTTGAGCTGAAGCCGGATGCCTAACTGACTGAGCCACCCAGGCGCCCCTGTTAATGTTAACCCCTTACATAACATGATATTGTCAAACCAGGAAATAAACATTCTTTATTCAAATTTTACCAGTTTTTCTACTAATGTCCATTTTCTGTTCTAGAAAACTGGGATACTGTGTTACACTTATTTACTTTTTAATTAAGAAACTTTATTTTCTAGAGCAATTTTAGGTCTCAGCAAAATTAAGTGGAAAATGCACTGTTCCAATATACCCCCCTCGCCACACATGGATAACCTCCCCCATTATCAACATTCCTTATCAAAGTAGTACATTCGTTATAGTTCATGAGCCTACTACAGTGACACATCATTATCACTCAAACTACACACTTTACACTGAGGATCACTCTTGGTGTTGTATATTCTATGGGCTTGACAAACATAAATGATATGTATTACTGAATAGTTTCACTATCTTAAAAATTCTCTATGCTCTATTCATCCCTCTTCCTCCTTAACCCTTGGCAATCACTAATCCTTTTTGCCATTTCCATAGTTTTGTCTTTTCCATAATGTCATATTGTTGGAATCTCAAATTATGTCACTTTTCCCAGATTGATTTTTCTCACTTAATAAAATGCATTTAAGTTTCTTCTTTGTTTTTTCATAGTTTGAAAGCTCATTTCTTTTCAGTGCTAAATTACATTTCATTGCCTGGATACTCCAGTTTATTAATCCATTCACCTACTGAAGGACATCTTGGTTACTTCCATGTTTGGGCAATTATGAATATAGCTACTATAAACATCTATAGACATAAAACATCTACTATAAGAATAAAAGATAAGTTTTATGTCCACACAAGTTGAAAACATATGTTTTAATGTTTTGAAACATAAGTTTTCATGACTTGAACACTTATCAAAACATAAGTGTTCAATCCGTGTGGACATCTGGATCAAATGATAAGCATATGTTCAGTTTTGTAAGAAGCTGCCAAACTGTCTTCCAAAGTGTCAGTACCATTTTGCTTTCCCACCAGCAATGAATGATAGTTCCTGTTGCTCCAAGTCCCTCCCATCATTTTGGTGGCGTCAGTGTTCTGGATTTTGATCATTCTAATAGGTGTTAGTGTTGCATTTAGTTTTTATTTCTCTATCATGTCCTCTGATTTCAATAATTCCCAAAGCTTTCTTTTTCTTTCATGACCTTGAAACTTTTGGAAAATTATCAGTTATTTTCTAGAATGTACCTTAGTTTGGATTTATTTGGTATTTCCTCATGATCAAAATGAGATGAATTTATGCTGCTCTGACAATAATACTAAGCTTTTTTTCTTTTTCTGTACATCTTACCAAGCGGTTTATAAGGCTAATTATGATAAACGTGCCCAATTAGTTGTGATGGTGTTTGCTGTTTCTCGACTATACGTTGCTAATCTTTGTAGTAAAGAAATGCATCTTAAGGGAAATAGTTTGGAGCCATTCAAACCAGTTTTTCTCTTCAAACTTCCACCAAATAATAGCATCTACAGTTGGGTCTATGAGTTAAAATAACCAATATTATCCACATTTATCCTTCCTTACTGGGAAGGATATGGAAGATAGATTGGACTCAGGAATGACAGCTATGTTTTGTCCTGAACAATTGCATGTATCAGCGGGAAGTTTTATGTTTACCTTACTCTTTTCATTTTTTTTCTTGAGAGACATGTGGGTATAGAAATTATTGAGAACTGGGAATTCCTTGTAGGACATTGGGCATGCTTAAGTTTAACTGACTACTGGGCAGTCTAGTAGAGTTGTTAAGCAGGAATTCATGATTAATCAAATTCTTAGGGAGATGTTAGGGCCGCAGAGAAATCTTGGAGTTATCAGAATGCAAATGGTACTAACTGTAGGACTAGATGACATCACTTAGGAAGGGATTATTGGTAGTGAAAGAAAGGAGTTGTGGATTAAGCACATGGCAACCCATTATGTAGAAAGTAAGGAAAAGAGGAGACAGCAAAGAATGCTGAGAAGGAATTACAAAAGGAGTGGAATTAAAATGAAGAGTGTTTGATATGCCAGAGCTAAAGAAAGAAAGGGTTTCAACATGGAATGATTATCTATTTTGACAAATGCAGTAGAAATGGCCAGAAAAATGAAGATCAAGAACAAACCACTGGATTTAGCAAGGCAGTATTCATACACCTAAGGTAATCTATTGCAGAGCCATTTCTAACTTACTTTTTCCTCTTTATGCTATCACCCTGATGGTCTGCTCCTTGCAGTGAAAGCATATCATTGTATTTCCAGTTTTGTCTCCCACTCTAAGGTTTTGGGTAGTCTTAGGGACATTCTTATAAGAAATTGACACCCATTCCTCCTGGGATGACAGCTATTGTCCTTGTAGAAAGTACCATCTACTTTTGACCAATGTGTGTTTCCTGACACCTTGCAAGTGTTTTCTTGAACATCTTCCTGAACCCGGTTCAATTTTCCTGCATTGGACAGCTGTTTTTCATAGATTTTACTTTATGCTTGTTTTCTATTTCCTAGTTTCATTGAAAATTCCATTTCCTTTTCTGTTTATTCTTTTCTCTCTTTCTCTTTTTAAAGCAGGTTTCAAAGAAAGGACAGAAGCAGGCCATCTTTTATTCACTGTGTCTCCACCTATATGCAATAAAGTTATATAAAACTAAGCTCTGTATCATTTTGTTCCCAAGTACAACAAAATTCAACAGTTATCTGAAAAGGAACCTGGAACTTAGAAGCAGAAGCTCAATAAATATTTATTAAATAAATGAAAAAATATCTTACTGAATATTCAGTTAATTCAAAATCACATTTCAAAATTCCATGATATCTAGTTACTTTATTTTTAAAAGAAATTTTAAAGTCTTTTATTTTGAGAGAAAGTATAAGCAGGGGAGGGGTAGAAAGAGGGAGAGAGAATGCCAAGCAGTCTCCATGCTATCAGCACAGAGCCCTACGTGGAGCTCAAACCCAAAAAATGAACTGAGGGTTGGAGGGGAAGGGGGAGAGGGGAAAAGAGGTGGTGGTGATGGAGGAGGGCATTTATGGGGAAGAGCACTGGGTGTTGTTTCTGTTTTGATTTGTTACCTTTCCTTCGAGTAGTTGGTTTTCTTCAAATGTTTGGTTATTCGAAACTATCTGCTAATCTTTATATTTTAGTTGTCTTAATTACTTTCTTTAGTTATTTTGTATCCTTTCTGGGGATTATGGGATACAGAAAGATATGCTATCTGGATGGATTTTCTGTTTGCTTTTCTCCAGGAATGTGTGTGGTTTTCTATAATTCTTATCTCTTCAGTTACAGGGCTAACATTCAACTATGTAATCTAAGGCAAATAGTTCTGCTTCCAGTTAGACTGTGAAGTAGGGTGAAGATGAAGAATGTGTTAGTAGTTAACACTTCTTACTGTTCTGACTTGTTGATTGATTAATTAGCTTGATTAATATCCTCAGGCTTTTTAATCTGGGCCTGGGGCTTCATTGAACTGTTCTTAATTTTCTGTTCTGCTTAAGTGGAATTTCTAGATTCATTTTATCTGTTTTCCAGATTGCTAAAATGCATTTTCTTTTATGTGTCAATGTCAAGTAGAAGCAATGTTTCACAGCCAGTGCCAGAGGTTAGAAACAGCAGAGGCTTAAATAAGGAAGAAGTTGGAAGCTTTTTACAGAATCCAGGATCTAGGAGTCCAAAATATACAAGGGGGTATCATAGTGTTTTCAGAGTCTCAGGTTTCTTTTACCTTTTGTGTCCACTCTACTTAGCTTATCAAAGTACAGCGGTACAATGGAACTCCAGCCATTATGCCCACATTGTAGGTAGGAAGTGGGAACAGTGAAACCAAGCTTGACAACTTCTTTCCAACTTTCCCCAAGAAAGCATTTCCTGAGGAATATCTATATTTCTGGCTTGGTCTTAAGACCTAAAGAAGAAAATATTAACTGATTATACAGAATTGGATAAAATGATAGATCTTACAACATAAAAGGGTAGAGAATGGGATAAGGATATGTTTAGAAATACATTAAAAAATTAAGGGAGAGCTGTTGTGTCACAGGTCTATACAGTGTCTTATGGAATTCTTACACTTTCGTGCTTTCCAAGTATGGCCTAAGATAACTAACATGTGTGCCGGAAGTAGAAATGCAAGATCTGTTCCAACTCTGAATAAATGACATAAAATCAATTTGTAATAGACATGCTTTTTTAAATTTAAGAATGCATTTTAAATCTTTAGTTAAGAAAATTTCTCTTATTAATTGAGTATGAGCAAATATATCTTTGAGTTAAAAGACAGTTTTATTTTTTATTTATTTTTCATAGTTTAGTGTCAAATTGATTTCCATATAACACCAAGTGCTCTTCCCCACAAGTGCCTTCCTCCATGACCACCACCTCCCTTCCCCCCCCCTCTTCCCCTTCAGCACTCGGTTCATTTTCACTATTCAATAGTCTCTCATGATTTGCGACCCTCTCTCTCCCTAACTCTCTTTCCCCCTTCCCCTCTATATCGTCCTCTATTAGGTTTCTCCTGTTAGACCTATGAGTGCAAACATATGGTATCTGTCCTTCTATGTCTGACTTATTTGGCTTAGCATGATACCCTCGAGGTCCATCCACTTTGCTACAAATGGCCAGATTTCATTCTTTCTCATTGCCATGTAGTACTCCATTGTGTGTGTGTGTGTGTGTGTGTGTGTGTGTGTGTATGTATATATATATATATATATATATATATACGTGTGTGTGTGTGTGTGTGTTTGATCCATTCATCAGATGATGGACATTTAGGCTCTTTCCATGATTTGGCTATTGTAGAAAGTGCCACTATGATAACATCATTAGTTTTGACTAGTTAGTATTTATTCCAGCATACAATATGAATACTTAGTTTATACTCCTTTGGATAAAAAGTCTCTCCTAGTTCTCTTTCTTCTTCCTCTTTTCTTCTACCCCCCACATCTTTCTCTTACTTATCCTCACCTTACACCCCTCAGGACCCTACCCTATTTGAAAAAGACAAAGCTCTGGCTACATAGAAGGCTTTTTTTTTTAAATTTAACCAAAGTTACTGCCATTTACAGTGAGTCTGGGGAAAAAATAAAGTAAAAAATGGCTTTTTTGGCCTTTGCATCAATGGAATGTCACATTTCATAACTGTTCTTAATTGTCAAAAAAAAAATACAAAGGAAAAAAACCCTCTAAAGAACAAAAAGTGTGACTGCTGAAGTGTGTGTGGTTTATTGTTGTAAATTCCCAATCTTGCAGGTGTCGAGAAGCTCACGATTGTGGACAGACCCTGTTCACTGGCGAGGCCTGTGCAGTGGAGTGTAGACCTTTGCATGTACTGTACACCTGATGCCGTAAGCATACTGTAATATGTAAGAATGTCTCACATGGAAACAGGAGAAAATGCTGGATCAGCAGCAAGCTGTAGTTTTTAAACATGTTTTCAGTTAAACGTTGAGGAGAAAAAAAAGGTTTTTCCTCCAAAGTATCATGTGTGAACCTACAACACCCTAACCTGGTTCTCTCCTTCTTGATTTTAGAAATATCCCTGAGATCACTCCTTAGAACTGTTTTTTTTTTTTTTGAGAGACAGAGAGAGACAGTGTGAGCAAGGGAGGGTCAGAGATACAAATCTGAAGCAGGCTCCAGGCTCTGAGCTAGCTGTCAGCACAGAGCCCGATGAGGGGCTCGAACTCACGAACTGTGAGATCATGACCTGATCTGAAGCCGGGCACTTAACCGACTGAGCCACCCAGGCGCCCCTCCTTAGAACTGTTTTTAACCTTTAGCTGCAGCGGCTGTGCTGCCACGTGTGTATATATATATATGATGTGTACACTGCACATACCCTTGGATCCCCACAGTGTGGTCCCCCTCCCAGCTACCCCTTTATAGTATGAGGAGCTAACAAATTGGTGACCTGCACAAAGTGAGACGCAGCTATTTCATCTCTTGCCAGACATTGCTCTTGGTCGATGCTGTACAGGTCTCAGGGTAGAAAGTCCTTGCTGTCTCAGCAGCCAATCAACTTACAGTTTTTTTCCCCCTGGGTTTTTGTTTTATTTTGTTTTGTTTTTCTAATTGAGGTGTGAAAAAGTTCTAGGTTCAGCTGAAGTTCCTGATGAAGAAACACAGTTGGGATTTTTTTCAGTGATAAAATCTGTGTATTTGTATTTCAAACAATGTAGCTAAAACTTGATGTAAATTCCTCCGTTTTTCCTTTTTTGGCTTAATGAATATCATTCAGTATCAAATCTCTATAGCGTGTGTTCCACGTGTTGAGAATAAATATACATTAAAGCTTGGTAAAAAAAATAGTTTGTGTATGTATATACATATACATATACATACATATATATATACATATATATATTTACTTGCACATGATTTCATATATATTATATGTGACGTCTTAACACTAAGTCAGCTTGAGAGTGTTATGGACTGAATTGTGTCCCCTCAAAACTTATATGGTAAAACCCCAACCCCTAACATGATGGCATTTGGAAGTGGGGTCTTTGGGAAGGTATTAATCATGAGGATGGAGCTCTCATACTGAGATTAGTGTATTTATGAGAAAAGACATGTGAAGACACAGCAAGGAGAAAATCATCTGCAAGCCAGGTGAACTCTCCCCAGAGATGAATCTGCCAGGACCTTGATTTTGGACTTCTTGATCTTGGGCTTCCCAACCGTGAGAAATAAATTTCTATTTTTTAAGCCACCGTATGTGGTATTTTGTTATAGAAGTCTGAGTGGACTAATACATAAGGTTAAGAGAGAAGTAAGTAACATTTCTTCATGAAGTCAAAATATTAGGGAATTAACAATATATTCAAGCGTATTTTGCTTAAAATTTAATGTTTTTAGTTGGCATTAATACATGTGTTTGGAGGAATAAACACTCCAACTAAAGCATCATGAATTTCAACAGATCTGATCTATAAAACAATATTTTACAATCACCTGCCTGGGGTACTCATAGTGCTATAGTGAATTTACTTATGTCATTCACTTGGTTTCTGTTTTTGATTAATTTGTTAAGACAGGCCCATTGAATTGGACAGATTTTATTCTGTTATTCATTGGCTAATTTTTCATGAACCATAAATACATAAATATTTCATTAAATATATAACTTCAATATTGCAACATTTTAGAACATATGTTAAAACCTTCAGGATTTATTTGTTTTTCCAAACAGCACATAGAATTTTAGGATTGAGAGAAAAAATTTAATCATATTACAGGGTTTCAACATTTAGTCACATTTTAATCATATTGTCATCAATCCTAATTCAAAAAAAGAGGTGGATAAAACACAATATTATAACCTGTTCTTAAAAACTGAATAACCTAGGGGTATGTTTTCTATTTTATTGTGATATCTCAATTGAATATTCCAATTTACTCATACCTGTGATCATTAAAAAGCATTTTCTATTTTGAAACATGCTCCCCTATACTGAATAAACTTTCTTGAACTCTGTCATTTACATATGTTTGTATTTATATCTTATTTATTGAAGTGGATTTCAGGATTTAAAAAGAAATTATACCAATAAATTCCTATGTAAGGACCCTATAGGAACAGTGTATCCTATTCCATTTGACAAACAATTATTCCCTAATGTATTGGGGCCTAAGTAAATGACATGTGCATGTATAAACAGCATTAACGGAAAGTGAAATTCAAACATTCAAGTCCTAAGAAAGTGGGCCTGCTGTTACAGCAGGTAAGAAGAAATTTGTATGGAACCAGAGAAGTAGCCAAAGTAACATTGAAAATGAACAATTGAAAATATCATTGAAAATTAAAGGCAAAACTGGATGCATCACAATTCTGGACTTCAAGATGTATTACAAAGCTGTAATCATCAAGACAGTACAGTAGGGGTACAAAAACTGACACATAGGCCAATGGGACAGAATAGAGAATCCAGAAATGGAGCGACAAATATATGGCCCACTAACCTTTGATCAGGCAGGAAAGAGTATCCAACGGAAAAAAGACAGTCTCTTCAATCAAATGGTGTTAAGAAAACTGACAGCTACATGCAGAAGAATCAACATGGACCACTTTCTTACATCATACACAAAAATAAATTCAAAATGGACGAAAAACCTAAACATGAGATAGAAAATCATCAAAATCCCACAGAAGAAAATAGGCAGCCACTTCTTTGACCTTCGCTGTAGAAACTTCTTACTAGAAATGTCTCCAGAGACAACGGAAACAAAGACAAAAATGAACTATTGTGACATCATCAAGATAAAAAGCTTCTGCACAGTGAAGGAAACAACAAAACTAAAAGACAACTAATAAAATAGAGGAAGGTATCTGGTAACGACATATTGGATAAAGAGTTAGTATCCAAAATCTATAACGAACTTGTCAAGCTCGACAGTGAAAAAACAAATAATCCAGTGTCTAATTGGGCAGAAGATTCAATAGATACTTTCCCAAAGAAGACATCCAGATGGCTAACAAACACACATCAGATGCCCAACATCACTCATCATCAGGGAAATACAAATCAAAGCCACAATGAGATACCATTGTACACCTTTAGAATGGCTACAGTGAACAACTCAGGAAACAACAGATGTTGGTAAGGATGTGGAGATGAAGAACACTTTTGCACTGCTGGTGGGAATGCAAACTACTACAGCCACTGTAGAAAACGTATGGAAGTTTTTCAAAAAATGAAAAATAGAACTACCCTATGACTTCACATTTGCACTACTAGGTATTTATTCAAAGGATACAGAAGAGCTTATTTAAAAGGTACATGTATCCCAATGTTTATAGCAGTGCTATTTATAATAGTCAAGTATGGAAAGAACCCAAAAATCCATTGATTGATGAATGGATAAAGAAGATGTGGTATATATCTACAATGGAATATTACCCAGCCATTAAAAAGAATAAAATATTGCCATTTGCAACAACATGGATAGAACTAGAGGGTATTATGCTAAGTGAATTAATCAGTCAGAGAAAGGAAAATATCATATAATTTCACTCATATATGGAATTTAAGAAATACAACAGATGAGCATAAAAGGGAAGGAAAAATAAGATAAAAACAGGGTTGGAAGCAAACCATAAGAGACTCTTAAATACAGAGAACAAACCGAGGATTGCTGGAGGGGAGGTAGGTGGAGGGAGGGGTGTGTTTAATGTGTGATGGGTATTAAGGAGGGCATTTATTGGAATGAGCACTGGGTTTTATGTGTAAGTGATGAATCACTGGGTTCTACCAATACTACACTATATGTTAACTAACTTGAATTTAAATAAATAAATTTTAAATAGTAATAAAATAAAAGAAACTATTGCAATGATCTTTTCTCAATAAATGACATTGAGGAATAGTGATGGGCAACAAAGAGGATGACTTCTGACACTATAAAGCACATTCTTTGATACCTTGAATTCAATTTGTGATATTTAAAAGCAAACTTCAGAATAGACATTTTTATAATGTATCATGAATGATTTTTTAAAAAGCAAAAGGAAATTGCACCTAGAAGCTTTTTATGTTCATCATTCACCTGATGCTTTTCAAGAGTTCTAAACTACCCATTGCCACCTGATATACCACTTGACGTGACCATTCTGATCATTATGTAGTAACACATTTTTTATAAGAGGTTTTTAATATGTTTTAATATCTGATAAAGAAAAGCACCCATATTCTCCTTTTTATTTTCCTCAAATTTAGTTGATATTTAATTGGCACATTTATTCTTCCAGGAAAATGTTAAAATAAACTTTTCAGCTTTGAAGTAAAAGGTATTAGGAAATGTTGGGTTTTGATGAAGCTCTATAAATATCACCAATAACAGAGAAAAGCTGATAAAATGCCACTTTTATAATCAATAAGGGCTAGTTGGAAAGATATGTCTTAGATGTTATAAAATAATGAATTGCCTAAATCTATGTCCTGAATTAGACTTCCCGAGGCAGAAATTCATGGTGCTAGAAAACTACAGGGGCCACAAGGCACAGCAAATATGCTAGTTAGCATATTACATAAAGCACTTCCGATAGTGTATGTACTCTTTAGGGGCAGACCAATTTCAAAGAAACAGAAGAGGTATAAGTGGGGTAAATTCGTGTCTATTTCTTTAGTCTAAACTTGCTCAACAGAAAATATGCTTTTTTCACGGGCAAGTGAGGTGGTGAATTGTTTTAGCAGACATGTTAAACCAATGAGTATTCCTTCCATATTGAAGGGCAAACTAATGAGCATTCATTCCATATGGAAGGGCAAAGGAGCAGGAACTATGCTTTCCCTTCCAATAATTGGAATAAAAGATAGATGTATGCAGTGTTTATGTGTTAATTTGAGATTGCTTTAAATATTTATATACCGTTTTCTTGCCAAATGAAATTATCTCTCTTTATTTAAAGTTTTTTTTATTTGTTTTGAGAGACAGAGAGAATGCATGACCAGGGGAGAGGCAGAGAGAGAGAGAGAGAGAGAGAGAGAGAGAGAGAGAGAGAGAGACAAGAGAGGGAAGAGAGGGAATCCCAAGCAGGCTTTGCCCTATCAGCACAGACCCCAACACACGGGTTGAATTCATGAGCTATGAGATCATGATCTGACGAAAGTCAAGAGTCAGAGTAACCAACTTAGCCAACCAAGAGCCTGGAAATCATAGCTCTTAATTTAATAAAGTTCTACAACATTAAAAGTAAGCTAGAATGTGTTTGTTAAAAGATTTGGGCCTCCCACTTGTTTTGAAAATCACTTTTTGATAAATATTGACTATTTTGTGATTAACAGTTGTTTACCTTTTTAAAATTCCTCTTGAATCATTTATAATTTATACTTTCCAAAATATTTCCATTCCCATTTTATCTTGATGTTAATATCTATTGGCATAGAGTTGTATTTAATATTTTCCATAATGTCTTTAATCTCTTCCATATCTAGATGCTATTTAGTTTATTCTAATTTTAATTCTCAATGCTTAGACTTTGACACATGGTAGAAATATAATAAATAGGTATCGATTGCATTTGCTTTCAGAAGTATATTCCAGAATCAATTTAAGAAAATGACACAAATTTGATCTATATTCCTTGGCATTGGCTGAATTCTCATAAAGGAAACATAAGATTTCACACTGATTATTTATCCTACATTGTATACCTGTCAAGTACTATTGTTAAAGGCAAAAATAATTTTAACAACAAGGATATTATATGAGAAAATGGAGTTCACTAATAAAATATTTATGATACCTGTACAATTGAGGCAATACATATAATTTATTTTTCTGTCTGCTTTATGTTTGGGGAGAAGTATTGAAGATAGACCCTGGATACATGTGACAGATTTTTCTCTCTACCTTCCATTAACAATATTAAAATGAAAGTCACTTTATATTTTATCCCAAATACACAAGTTGTTTTGTGGAATCATAAAGTCTGAACTTATTAGGTAAGGGAATGTTTTTCCACCTTCCCCCTCCCTTTATTTCCTTTTTGAGTCTTTGTTTTACTTTGTTTTCCATTTCTTCTTATAAATCATAATTTGATATACCATGGGGTAGAAGATCAGGATGGAAAGAGATGCATTTTAGGTATCAGAGGGATAAAAATGTAGAAAGGAAGGAAAGAAGAAAATCTTAGCTTAAAAAAAAAAATCCCAGGTCCCTCAAATTTAGGCACAAAGTTACCATGGATGTATGAAGGACAGATCCTAAAGTACTATAGATGTAGGAGTGTGGATGACATCCATAATTAATTTTAACACATGGCTAGTTATAAAACTATTATATTTCAACTCAAAATTCACCTTCTATTTCCTGCCTTCTGAGGTTGGAGCTGAGGCTCTTCCATCAACATTTCTATATTACTTGTTCATTCAAGATAAGGTTCTACTAATCAGGACAGTCAGGTTACAGGAGGGACATGGGGTTTGCTTCTTCTGTCAGTTTCCTGTGTTTTGTGTCATCCTGGTAGACGTCACACACGAGCAGTGCTTCTTCATTCAGAGCAGCAAGAACGGGTCCTTCCAGCCAAGTCCAGTCTACCGCTTTCCCAACATTCTCAAGCCACCTTCACTGTTCCCCACTCCGTGAAAGGGCCAGCCAAGCAATAACTTTTCTCCTGACCTGAGTTTTCTCCTGAGTTTTAGCTCTATGGGAGTCTCCTTCCTACATTTTAATAATTCCAATATCTTCTCTTTGTTCCCTCTTTTTGTTCCCCTGACCATAGTGGTGATTGCTACTTCCTGAAGTTGCTACCTCTGTGATCTCTTACATTTCTCCTTTTTTACCTGTTAGTTACATAAGCAACAGATTTATATGCAGTTAATAATTCTTTCTCTTAAATTCTCTCTGTGTATATGACTAGTGTGATTTCTATTTTCTGACTGAACCCTGACTGATAGAAACACTGGTACAGCGGTCAAGATAATTTGGTTATCATTTTATTTGCCTTAATTATTGATGATCTATCCTATTGGGGAGAGGATGTAGATTTCAGTATCTAATAAACTAGGGTTCCAACAAGGCTCCACCACCTTGTCACTGATTGGGGATTGGGGATCTGTGGGATTGGGGGTAGGTACTTTCCCCTTTCTGAGCTTCAATCTCCTCAACTGAAACTAATATCTACTCCCAGGACTGTGAGAATTAAATGCAATAAAGTTTGCAAATCATATAGGATGTGCTCAATAAATAATACTGATATTAATTATTATAAAAATTGTGATAAAGGCACAGTGATAAGTTTCAATGATTCTGAAGCAAACGTTTTATACTTAATTGACCTGTCTTGTTTTAAGGCCTAAAATTCTAAATAATTCTAAAAGCAAGTGATATGCCAAAGTTACAACATTAGTGACAGATATTGGACTGCTAGAGACTTTCAACATGTTCATCCACCAGAACCTTCAAAATAACATGCCATTTCATTAAAGTTTATCATTCCATAGTGGAATCCTGATAGATAACACTGTGAAGTTAAACACTGACTGACAGTATTAAAGATTGTGATACCATATAGGAAAGTAAAGGTTGATAATGAAATTTATTTAAAAATATAAAATCATTATATTTTAATAATAAGAAAAGAAGAGCTAAGGGGAAATTTGTGTTTATTAATAGAAACAGTAGGATGTTGTTTAGATCATGGACTTGGCATCAGACAGCCTGAGCTCAAATCTAGATAATACATTTGCTAGCCTGTGAACTAGGACAATTTATCAAATAAAGATAATAATTCCTAACACATAGGTATAAATAAACTATTACAAATAAAACACTTAGAATATTGCTTTTCATGTGGAAAAAAGTTTGTATTTTTCAAATTTAACATTCACATAACAATAGATTATTAGAAAAATGTCACGTTCTTGCCCCTTTTTAATGTTATAGAAAATGTAGCTTTAATTTATGTGGAACTTCAAAGAGTTATTTTGACTATATGTAATTTTTAAAACAGAAAGCTCCTACCTAAAAGGCAATTGCCATTTTCCTACCATCTCCTGGCATCACAAAATAATAATTCTGAATTATATGGGATTGTAATTATATGTGAAGTTTTCATCAATAACTAAATATTGTGCTGTAATTAAAACAAATACTCAGGCTGAAGTAAAGGATGAAGAACTGGCTCTTCTAATAACTTGGTCAAGTGCAAACTATTTTCTATCTTTCTCTCTCTCTTTTTCGAAATTTCTTATTTGATAACCCTTGGCTAAGAAGTAATCATTCCTCATAAACAGAGTATTGATCACAAATATGTTCCAATTGTAAGAAAAACAATACAAATGAAAACTTCATGAAGGATGAGCTATATCATAAGGATAATGCATCCATTTGCTTTGGCCACCAAAAATGAATTTGAACCTGAATACTGACTTCTCTTTGGAAAGATGGTTTATCTTAGCTTAATCACAAGAAGGAAGACAGTGATAAAAGAGGAGGGGGAAGAGTTGAGATGAGTTTTTCCAGAACACAGAAGTAGGTAAAGTTGATTGATAGCTAGTGTTATTCTCAGTGTAAGGCTCCATCAATATAATTAAATTAAAAGTGAAGAGTTGGTTTAGAACTTTCTCATCACTCCTCAAAATCACAAGGGAGTCTGTTAGCAAAGCTGTTTCCTTACACACAAGAAAGTTCGAGGGAATTGAAATAAATAAGGACAGAATCATGAGACTATCTGGCTCTTTTGTCTTCATTATATTTCATCAACTCTCTCATATAAAGCATGTAACATTAGAAAGGCCACATTTCATATGAATAAGAACTCTCAGTGTCTTTATCTGAGTTTGTATTAAACTAAATAAATTTGCATGTCATTTAGGAATTAAACTTCCTGTATTCATGCAAAAAGCCATTGATTGAACACCTACTATGTTCCAAGTTAGGTGCTATGGATAGAGAATCAGACAAGATCTTTAGGAAATTTATACATTTTAAAATTAGGCCAGTTAGAACTTCTTAAAACTAATATGTTTCTGCCCTTGGGCACAAGAAGAAAAGGGAATAAATAAAAGCATAAAAACTTATGAATATTCAATAACACTAGTTGGTCACTCATGTGGTGAAGGTTTCAAAAAAGTAATGTCATTTTAGGATAAATTAAAATATCATCTCACTGTATGGTAGGCAGTGAGAACACATCCATGTTATCCAATTAATTCTAAGAAAAATAGGTAATGTATATGATTGCAACTGTCATAAAAGAAAACATTAAGAGACTTATGAGTGGTAAAAATGTGTACTCTAATATTCTTAGCTTATGTGGAAGAGATATTGAATTTCATGGTCTCTGGAAGGCAGACAAGAAATAATGGAGAAAGGTAAGAGGTAGTTATTGATGTTAAGCTTAGACGCCCTGATCAGTATTGAGTTCACATTTCAGCTTTTGAGAGTGATGGTGACTCTTTGATAACAGTCGTCCCCTAAAGAGAGTCTACTCATTCAAAGTTATGTCCCTTCCCCACACATGGTCCAAGTCCAATGTCTGGTAGAGGATGAGGAGCTGAACTCTCTTATCTTCCTTTACTAAAGGAAAGGCAACTCAAAAGGGCCAACTCCAGACTCCCACAAGAAATCAACCAAATCCTTTTCTGACCAAAGTTAAACTCCTCTCTCCACCGATCCTACTTCTTTTACTTTCCTGGAGGTGTTGATTTAAGAGATGTTTTGATATGAATCTGCTCACAAATCTCCATCTCAAAGTTTATTTCTGTACCCAGCTTAACACATAGAGCAATCTGGGATCGACATTACAGAGAGTTGAATTGCCTTACAATATTGCTGACTACTTCTGTGAGTTGTGTGTTCTCCATATTTGGAGATAGTCAAGAAGAGTCAAGGTGACCATAAGCTAGAATTGGTGAAAAGGGAATGAATACTTGTTGCATGAGGCATTGTAGTAAATCATTTTAAAAAAGTGTCTTGAACTCTGATTGCATAATATGATTCTAAAGTTACACAGCTACTCTTTTTATAAAATCTGTGTCAGTGATGTTTCTTATACTGAGGCCCGGGTTTCCTATTAGGGGAGATAATTCATTACCTATCTTGGGTTCCTACTTGATCCTGGAATAATGTGTAATTTACATCCTGGCCCAATTTCTCTAAACTCAAAGCACAATACAACACAAAGAAGATTATTTTAAAATGTAAGGGGGAGGGGCGCCTGGGTGGCTCAGTCGGTTGAGCGTCTGGCCTCCGCTCAGGTCATGATCTCACAGTTCATGGGTTTGAGTCCTGCGTCAGGCTCTGTGCTGACAGCTAGCTCAGAGCCTGGAGGCTGTCTTCGGATTCTGTGTTTCCCTCCCTCTCTGACCCTCCCCTGCTCATGCTGTCTCTCTCAAAAACATAAATAAAACATTAAAAAATTAAAATGTAAGGGGGGGAACTCAACAAAGTAATTAATAAATGAACCAAAGATCTTAGTTGACACTTCACCAAAGACGTTATACAAGTAGAAATAAAGCCGATGAAAAGATGTTCCACATTCAATCTCATCAGAGAATTGCATATGAAAAGAGCAATGAGATACCACTACACACCTTTTCGAATAATCAAAATTCAGAACACTGACAGCCACATGATCACAGGGATGTGCAGCCACAGAAACTCTCATATACCTAGTGGGAATGCAAAATGTTACAAACACAATGGAAGACAGTTTGCCAACCTTATCATATATCCTTACCCTTATCATGTAATCCAGCAATTATGATATTTACCCAAAGAAGTTGAAAACTTTTATCTACACAAAACACACAGTTTTATTTATAACTACCCAAACTTGGGGAAAAAATAAGATGTCTTTCAGTAGGTGAATTCATAAGAAAACTGTGACACATAAAGACAATGGGCTATTATGGTAAAAAGAAATGAGCTATTAAACCATGAAAAGAGGAGAACTCTTAAGTGCATATTACTAGCTTAAAGAAGCCAATTAAAAAAGGCTATATACTGCATGATTCCAATTATATGACATTCTGGAAAGGCAAAAGTATGAAGACAGTAAAAAGATAAGTGATTGCCAGCAGTTGGGGGGAGGGATGGACGGGGTAAACAGAGAATTTTAAGGGTAAGAAAATACTCTGATGCTACTATAATGGTGAATACATGTCATTATACATTTGTCCAACTGTGTAGAGGCACAACACCAAGAGTGAACTCTAATGTAAATTGTGGACTTTGGATGCTAATGATATGTCAATGTAGATTAATCAATTATAACATATCTACCACCCTGGTAGGGTATATTGATAATAGGAGAGGCTATTTATGTGTATGAACACAGGGTACATGGGAAATTTCTGTATCTTCTGCTCAATACTGTTCTAAGTTTAAAAACAGAACTGTTTTTAAATATATACTGTGTGTATATTACATTATCTTCTGGGATATCTTTGAATGAATCCTCTGGGTATCTTTAGATGAATTACTTAACTTCTTGTTGCCTCAACTATAAGAATAGGCATAATTGGAGCATTCATAACTCACAAGGTTACTATGTGTGTACAGTGAGTTATTTCTACATAGTGCTCAGAACACTGCCTGGTATGTAGTAAAGGTCAATGCAGTTAGCCATGATTATTAACTGAGTTCATTGATACTAGGTTTTTTTTTACATTTTAATATCTTTGAAATCAGAATATGTTTTAAGTCAATAGATGTTATAGTTTAATTGGCAGTATTTTTTCTGAGTGCCTCATGAAATAGTGATGCATCTTCTGGGATATTACTAGGTCATCAAAAAAAATAAAATCTTGCCATTTGCAATAATATGGATGGAGCTAGAGTGTATTACGCTAAGTGAAATAAGTCAGTCAGAAAAAAGCAAATACTATGTAAGTTCACTCACATGTGGAATTTAAGGAACAAAACAAATGAGCAAAGGGAAAAGAGAGAGAGAGGGAAGCAAGCCATATGAGACTCTTAATTATAGTGAACAAACAGGACTGGTGGAGGAAAGTGGGTGGGGAATGGGCTAAATGGGTGATAGGTATGAGAGCACTTGTGATCAGCACTGGGTGTTATATGTAAGTGATGGATCAGTAAGTTCTACACCTGAAATCAATTTTACCACATATGTTAATTAACCAGAATTTAGATAAGAAACATGAAAAACAGCTGCTTTAAAAATAAAGTTTATTATCGTATATAAAAGAGACAAACATTTGGCCTCTTGATATGTTGAATTATACCCCAGGTTGCAAATAATCAAAAACCTTAGGAGATCCATAAGACCTTTTGTGTTGACTCTAAACCAAAGTTACTGCTTCAAACTCACTTCCAGTGGGGTATTCTCCAGTGGACATTTTACTTTCCTTTTGATACCCAGTATCTGACCCCTTCTACTAAACAATCTTCAGCTTATGAAGCAGAGATTGATTTCCATTTTTGAAGACATACAAGCCAAATATTTGCTTTCTCAACTTTCATCGTAGTGAGAATATAGTCATTTGGCCCAGGCACTGCCAGTTAGATTCATCAACCCTAAACTTTGATTCAAACTTTAATCCAAAACACCAAGACAAGCCAGCCAACATGCTTATGGAAAATAGCTCCATGAAAAAAAACCAACGTTCCTAGCTACCCAAACCCCTTTTGCTGTCTCTTAACCTGTAACTAGAAATCAAGCCAATGTCCAAGTATGTCTTAGGAAGCCACTTAAAAGCAAATCTAGAGAGAATAGATATCGCCTACTCCCAGTTATGATGTTTTGTTAATTTAAAATTGGAAAATCTTGACGAATACTTGTATAAATGTATTATGGTGTGCTAGATTTAAAAAAAAGAAGCAAAATGATTACATTTATCAGAAATTTTGGATTTAATGTGTTAGCTCAGGTATCTACAAGCACTTTTTTTCCTCAGTTGGTTTTTTCTAAAATATGAACAAAATGATGCCCATGAAAAGTAAATTTGAAATTTAAAAAATCTTAATATGATATCAAAGGCCAATCCTTTACTGATCATTTTAATTAGCTAGAAGTTCAGTTGAAACTTCGTATTAAGGTGGGGATTTAGGTACCTGATACATACCATAAAAATCAGAAGTAAATGTTCAGAGATTCTGAAGACTATTGTCTTAATGAGAATTTTAAAGCTTACATGAACGCTAAATATTTCTCATCTAAAGCAAAATAAAGATTGTAAAGTATTGTATCTGCTAATGATACAGAGACCCATTTAGAGCAGTTTTTTGATTCCAGAGGCACAACATATCACATTACTGGCTTTGACTCATTAACAATTGACCTGAGTGCCCGAGTGGAGTCTAGCAAAGGAAGGCTCCATACCTGGTCTAATCTGTAATACAAGTTTCTCTTCTGTTTATCTTTTTGGATACAACTGATTCAATGGGAGTCACAGTATTTGCAGCAAATCTGGGTGCTTTATGGAGTCTGGTTGGTGAATCATAGCAGTGGCCTCCAAAAAGGTGGAATCATATCATAGTCATATTCTGCTCAATTGTTTTTTGTTTTTGTCATTGTTGTTGCTATTGTCTATTAGAGACTGAAAGCTTGATAATGGGATGCGTTCAGTAGACAACATGGATATTTTCTTTCTTTCTTTCTTTTTTACATTTATTTATTTTTAAGAGACTTTCTTTCTTTCTTTTTTTTACATTTATTTATTGTTAAGAGACAGAGAGAGACAGAGCATGAACAAAGGGAGGTCAGAGAGATAAAAAGACACAGAATCCGAAGCAGGCTCCAGGCTCTGAGCTGGCGGTCAGCACAGAGCCTGACGCAGGCCTCAAACCCATGAACCTTGAGCTGAAGTCAGATGCTAAACCGAATAAGCCACCCAGGCACCCCTACAAGGGCATTTTCTATTTGCCTCACACTTTCTATAGTTCAACATTACCAAACACCTCCATCATTAAGAACCAAGGATCTTTGGGAGATGCAGCCCCCATATATCTTGAAGTCACAGGGGGCTTGAAGAACAGGGGGCTCACACTTCTAATGTATTTCTATCTGACCCATATTGGAAGCCCCAAGAGTTTCTTCTAACTAGTTGTCAGAGGAGGAAGATCTTGAAACCTCGTTTACATACAGCTCTACACAACATTTTGACATCATCCCAGGGAAAGAGGAGAGAATCTGTCAAGCCTCACATCTTTCTCCCTCCCTAATTGTAATCATACTTGTAACTTCTTTTAAGAAATTGTCTGTCTTTGTGCATCCACCAGAATGCGCAGTATATGAGGAAAAGGATTTTATCTATGGTATCTACAGTCTCAAGCAAAGCCTTGAACAGAATATGTATGAAATAAATAGCTGTTAAGTGAATGAATAAATGATGCATATTTGAATTAAAGGAAAATATATCAAAAAGGATGAGGGTGAAATGAATGATGGGGTGAATTAGAAAATAAATGATGAGAAAAAATATAGTAGAAAAAATAGTAATGTATAAAAAACACTCTTGAAAATACCAGATGTTATGGGGGCTGATGCTATGAACTCTATATTCTCTATTCCAGCATCTGTCTGCTCTTGAAATAACTTCTAGTCTGGCACTGAGTGGATAGGAAAAGCAGTTGCACTGGTTTCTGCAAGAAATGAATTGTTTGCATATCTAATTCTTATAATGAAAAAAGATATAATGGATTTATGCAAAAATAGATATAGTTGGTAATGAAATGACATGTTATCTTGTAATTACTTCATCCTGTGGATGGGTTGCATGTAAGAAATGTAATTGCAATGAGATACAGAGAGTGATATTGCTTCTTTCTTGTTCAGCACTGCCTTTGAAGATATGTATGAGTTGCTAACAAATGACTGACTCTGGGCTTGAACAATGAAAGCCAGAGAATGAACAACATATCCAAGCAAGTCATGCTGATCAGGTATAGCTATTCCATTTCCTCTTGATCACTCTACTGTGTAATTAATGGATAGGGTTCCTAAAGCATGGAGTATAAAAACGGAAAATATTTTACATGCTTCCTAGGTTTACACAGTCTCTCTCTTTTCAGAAAAATCAAGATAAAATAAAACAAAATGCCCCATGTAAATTTCTTAATTAAAGCAATACAATTGATGGTTTTCAAAAAAATCTAATTTTGTTCCATAATAGACTAAGATTTGGCAAATGGCTAAATCTTTCACATTTCTAAGATAATCATTAAAAATGGGGCTATGGCTATCATGTTAATTACACTATATTAAAAGAGACAAAACCAAGAATAGTGATGAAAACAATAATATCCAGAAATTTTCTTTCACCTCTTTATCCAGAGGGTTTTCTGTGATAGATATTCAAATCCAAGGCATGTATTTCTATTCAGCTATATATATGTTCCAGCTATATGTGATGTTTTAAAGCTGTGAAAATTGTATCTGTCCTCCTACCCACTAAATGACCCTGATCTTGTTGATTAGTGCACAAGGCTGACTCTACCTACTGGCACAAGGCTTTGTTAAATTTCTGCACTCAATGCCATATTTGAAAGATCAAAATTCTAAGTAATTACAGAGAAAATTGGAGAAACATTCACTGATATTTAAGATCACCACTAGAGAAATATATTTATGTATTTTCCAATTTAGAGAAAATAAAATAACATTTGTGTTTTTCAGAATAAAGTATTTAAATTATTTCTGTAGTTGTTTTTAGTTCTTAAACAAGAAAAAGACCCTGTACTTTTTACTCAAACAGGCCAACTGTAAGAGAAGGACTTGACAGTGCCCTTTCTTTCCTTGGAGGAAATGTTTACAGTGCTATTTATGGAGATGAAATCATATATGCTATTTCTATTTGAAGATATGCTTGAATTGCAAGTACAGAGAAATGGTATCTTTGTTCTGTATTTCTCAAGGATAACATGTCTAAATCTTCTTATTTTAGTTTCTGAAATAGGTCTTTCAATCAGCATGTACATTTAAAGTGGTAGAAATTGTTTTTATGAAAACACTATTATTAAATCAATAGTGTCCTTTAAAATTAAGTGTGTTTTAGAATCAAGAAAACATGGTGTATAGATAGAAGCCAAAGATTCACTTCATATAATTAAACAATTAACCTGAAATGTCCTTTTATTCCTACAACTACTTTTAATTCTGCATTGAGGATAATTTCTTAATGTAGAAGGCATATAGGGGAGTTTGAAAATCTCTGAGAATTTTACTGTCTGTCTTACCAGTGGCTGAACCTGATGGAGGAAAGGTTAGCACATTAATGTTTGCCCCACTTGTCCAAAATTAGACCTCATGTCCCCATTTCATCAGCATTAAATCCTGAATTTATTCTTGATCTTTTTATGAATTGGTATTATCCCACATTGTCTAAATTTTGGCTTTGTAATAATAACATTAAATATCTCTGATTTCAGAATTACCAATATATGTAATATCCCTGGTATCTGGACATAGGTGTTTCTGAAGAATCCATCCTTGGCATATCTGTAAAATTTTTAAATCTGTAGTTGAGCATATAGAAATGGTTCCCTTCAATCTCAGGTCTCTCACAGTGCAATCTTTTCTGAGCTCTCTTAAGGCAAACCCTAGTTCTTCTTGAGCTTAGAGTGATGTAAGCATATGTTTAAATTAGATGTTAATAATAATTGTTAAAAGTCAACAAGTTTATTCCCTTACTAGGATCCCAAAAGCATACCTCTTTCCACCTTCTCCCCCAAATAAAAGATTGGAGAAATTTCTTTTGGGGAACCTGAACAATCCTTAAAAATAAATAGTGATATTGAGGATTTCTTAATGAAATGGACCAGTCAGATCCTGTTAGGATGTTAATTCGTAAGTGTAAAAGGACCCTATTCAAACTTAAATGTAAATGAGTGGCCAATGGTTAGTGAGTTAAGTGTCCAAAAATAAGTCAAAATCTAAATGAAGAAAAAAAATCAGTGAAAGAAAAAGAGACGTCAGAGGAAGAGAAAAATTTAAATATATCATGACTAATATCACCAGAAAGATAAAAATGGGATTGAATCCATGAAATTATAACATGAGTTCAGTAAAAATAAGGACCCATTCTGGAAACAAATAAGAAGCTCTTAGAAATTAAATACATGAGGGCAGAAAATAAAACTGAAGTTTAAAGAGAAAGGTGAAGGTACATCCTATGATCAAAATATGATTAGGGACAGGAAACTGAAGAGAAAGATAATTAAAAAAAATGGAGAACCTGTAGGGAGAGACTCAGCTTCCAAATAATCTTCTAGAAAGAGTAATGGAATAAAGATCTTATCCAAACATTAACTGAAATAAATTACCCACTAAAAGAATAATTTCCAAATTGATAGTCGCCATTTCAATGTCCTGCAACATGGATTAATACAGACCTACAATAAAGCATTAATTTATAAAAATTCAAAACATTGGAGAAAAAGCTACCTGAAAAGTCTGAAAACAGAAAGTGGAATGTTCATTAAAAAAGAAACTTAAAATTCTCAACAGCAAGGGATGCCTGGGTGACTCAGTGGGTTGAGACAATGGCTCTTGATTTTGGCTCAGGTTATGATCTCAGTTTGTGAGACTGAGCTCCATGTCAGGGTCTGCACTGACAGCACAGAGCCTTCTTGGGATTCTCTTTCTCCCTCTCTCTTTGCCCCTCCCCTGCTGTCTCTCTCTCTCTCTCTCTCTCTCTCTCTGTGTCTCTCTCTCTCTGTCTCTCTCAAAATTAATAAACATTAAAAAAATTCTTGACAGCAAAATTAAACTAGAAGTCAATTAAAATGTTTTCAAAATTTTAAGAGAAATTCATGGATGGACCTCGAGGGTGTCATGCTAAGCAAAATAAGTCAGGCCGAGAAGGACAGATACCATATGTTGGCACTCATAGGTATAACAGGAGAACAGGAGAAACCTAATGGAGGAATAGGGAAGAAGGAAAGAGAGTTGGGGAGAGAGAGGGATGCAAAACTTGAGAGACTGTTGAATATTGAAAACAAACTGAGGGCTGAAGGGGAAGGGGCAGGGGGAAAAGAGGTGGTGGTGATGGAGGAGGGCACTTGTGGGGAAGAGCACTGGGTGTTATATGGAAATCAATTTGACAATAAACTATTTTAAAAAATAAAATGTTTTACCCAATTTTACAAAATCAATTAAAGAAGAGATATAATAAAGATCATTTGTAGACATGTAAGAACTCAATTTTACTTCATATACACCTTCCTCAGGAAGCAAATGATTATTCCTTATAAGCAATTGCAATAACCCAGACAGGGAAACTTAAGCATTTCAAAAACTAGACTCCAATACTAAAATGGGGTGAGTTCACGCACACACGTGCACACGCGCGTGCGCACACACACACACACACACACACACACATGCAAAGGCCAGGGCGAAATTGATCAGCCTGTCTTCAGAGAAATCTGGCCAGATTGAGGTAAGTCAGGAAGCCCCACTGGAGATTTCATCAAAACATGGAATTGATTGAAGAAGAAAAGCTTGACAATTTTAAAACAAGCTTTATAACCTGAGAAAATGTTAGCAGAGATTGATACTAGGTATATGAAAAATAAAGTAAATGTATAAAACAAGAAAATTTCTATATCTCAGTAAAACAAAATGTGGAGGAAAGGAAAGGCAATTAGAATGTAATACCTTACTCCATGTTTTAGATGTGACTAGTGTTGGCATAGCTATATTGATATTCACATTGAATATTGATCTACTGAATTTAACATATAAGTATATTAGGTGGATGTGTTTGTGTATTTTATGGAACGGATGATGAGAGAGAGCTGGATTCTCATCTTAGAAAATGGAAGATCAAAAGATCAGACCTACCTAAGGAAGAAAGATATAGAAGAGACAAAAAAGAAAGAATGAAAGAGTAAACGGAAACAAGGAAGGAAAAAAGGAAGGAAGGAAGGAAGGAAAGAAAGAAGGGAAGAGAAAGAAAGAAAGCAAAGAAAGAGAAAGAAAGAACAAAAGAAAGAAAAGGAATATGTGCTTATAATTTAGATAAACTTCATAAAAATTAAAGAATTTACTGGAAAAAACTTAAAAGTTGTTAACCTCTGTGGAGCAGAAAGTGGAGAAGAATTGCAAAATCCCTTTCCTTTTCTTCTTCTTTTTTCTCTATTGTTAACAAGCTTTGTAAACAATTAGATTCTATAAATATATGACAATAAATATAGAACTAAATTAAATAGTGGTTAAACCTATAATAAAAATTTTAATAACATGTAATTTACTCTGTTGTTGCTGTTAAAACTCCTTTTCACTGATCTTATTTCCATTTAGTGATCATGGTCTTATACCCTGCTTTGAAGTTGTAGTCAGGATTAGTTTCACCTACATATGACAGATTAACCCAAAGTAATCACTACTTCAGCAGGACATGGATTTTTATTTAAACTAAATTCAGCATTAAATACTATCCAATTAACATCATAGTATACAACTATCAGACAGGAGGAAAGGGGAAGAACAAAGTGGTAAAGGATTTGTGCCAACTTACTCTTAGGAGTGTTTTCTTGAAGTAACACATTAGTCTTAAGCTGCATTGGCCTAAACTTATTTACATGGTCTCACCTCATTGCTAGGAAGCCCAGAAATAGATTCCTTTTGCTTATTACATACTATGTTGAATAAAACTGTGGTTGTTTTACTAAAGAAAAAGAATAGATCATGGGTTAGATAGCAAGTAGTCTCTGTCACATACTATGTTTCTCTTTTGAGTTATTTGAATCCTTTCTTCTATAAATTCAATACTTTATAAATCTTTTTTTGCATAAAAATGATAAGCCATAACTATAAAATACAAGGTAGTGACACCAATAGTTTGCTCTTTGGAATCCTGAAGTTATACAATTACTCATCAGAATGTGACGGGAGTTTTATACATCACGTTTTTCTAGGTTCCCTAAAAAATGAGAGCAAGATGGTAACTTTACTTTCTTGTTACAGCGCCTCTCAAACAGGTTGCAAATGTATACTTCTCACAGAGCAACCCAATAAAAGCTGCTCACAGTATTCTCCCGTTTTGCTACCACATTTCCAATAAAATGGAATAATACTTCAACAAATGAACATACTAATATTATTTTATATAATAAAATATAAACTCCCTTTTTGCCCTCATCAAATTCTACCCTTTGATAAAGGGACTATTAGTTAAAATATCCTTCAAAAACACTATTTAGATAGATTATACTAATCCTCTATTTTGTTTTTACTACACATAACAATACAAGTCTTCACAATTACTTTTCATCTTTTTAAGATAGCTAAATAAAGATTTGTTCCTAGGAACTATCTTATGTGGGCTAGTAACAACATTGATCATTGTGATTGAAGAGATCAAAATTACTGAAAATTCATATGAACTTAATTATGAGAAAATAGCTACAATAATTTTTGTTTAAATTCTAGTAAAATACATATAATATAAAATTTGCCTTTTAACCATTTCTAAGAGCATAGTTCAGTCACATCACATGTACTCACTTTGTTATACAACGAGTCTTCAAGAGTTTTTCATCTCACAAAACTGAAAATCTATGCCCATTAAACAATAACTCCTCATTTCCCTTTCTTTTCAAACCTTGGCAGCCACCATTCCATTTTCTGTTTCTATTGACCACTCTAGATATATAAGTGAAATCACATGGCATTTATATTTTGTGGTGGAGTATTTCACTTAGCATAATATCCTCAATGTTAATCCACTTCTTTAAGTATTAGAATCTGAGTTGTTTTATTACATCTTTTTTTTCTTTTTTCCTTTTGGCACATGCTTTATCTGAGAAAAAATTCTATATTTAAATTTAACTGCTAATAGTAAATATTTTCAGATATTAATTAGTTAAAATTATGAGAGAGTTAACATACAGTGCAGTTTATCCATTTCTGTCTTCCCCCCTAATTTACAGCATTTATTTTATTTTATTTTATTAAAAACAGTTTTATTGAGGCATAATTGATATATATACAAAGAATTACACATATTTAATATGTACAATTTGATGAATTTGCATGTTAACAAACAAGTGTGATACCATCAAGGCAGTAAAGGTGATAGAAATAGTAAACACCTCCCAAAGTTTCTTTGTGTCCCTTTGCTTTTGTGTTGTGTTTTGTGTGTGTGTGTGTGTGTGTTAAAAACACTTAATGTTAAATCTATCCTCTTAACAAGTTCTGAAGTGCATAATACTGCATTGTTAGCTATAGACATTATATTGTGCCACAGATCTCTTGAGGTTATTAATCTATCATAATCTTAAATTGTGTCCATGTCTTGGCAATTGTGACAGATGTTGCAATGTACATGGGATCACAGATATGTCTTCAAGATTTTGATTTGAAATCATCTGAATATATACTCAGAAGTAGGATTTCTGGATCATATGGTAGTTTGATTTTTAATTCACATTTAACCATGTTATTATTTTTTTTTGATACTGAGTTGTAAGAGTTCTTTACATATTTTGGAAACTAACTGCTTATCAGACACATAGTTTGCAAATATTTTCTTCCACTCCATATGTTGCTTTTTAATATTTTTATTGTTTCCTTTACTATGCAAAAATTACTTTAATTTGATGTAGTCCCTTTTATATACTTTTGCTATTTCTTATGCTTTGGGTGTAATATCTAAGAAATCATTGCCACGACTAAGTCAAGAAGCTTTTGCCATATAGTCACATGCAGAAAAAAACGGCTAGGATTGATAAACAAATTCAATGGAATTTTTGGTTACAAAATTAACAAAGATCAATTGTGTTTCTATATACTAACAATGGACCATCTCAAAAGGAAATTTAGGAAACAATCCCAATTACAATAGCATCACAAAGAAAAAAATACTTATTAAAAAAACCTGACCAAGGAAGTGAAAGATTTAAACACTGAAAGATATAAAAAGATATTGATGAGAGCGAAGAAGAGTGAGGGACACAGATCAAGGGAGTCTACTGAATACTGAAGAGGAACCATGGACTGAAGGGGGAGGGGCAGGGAGGGAGTGATGGTCATGGTGGGGGGCACTTGTGGGGAGAAGCACTGGGTGTTATATGGAAACCAATTTGACAATAAACTATTATTAAAAAATATTGATGAACAAGATAGAAAAAATATAAGTAAATGGAAATATCTCTCACCTTCATGATTTAAAGACTGATAATGGTAATATATCAATATTACACAATGTAACCTACAGATTCAATACTATTTCTATCAAAAATATCTTAATGGCATTTTTTATAGAAATTGTAGAAACAATCTTAAAGCTCATCTAGAACTACAAAAGACCCAGAATAGTCAAGGTAATATTGAAAAAGAACAAAGCTGGAGACATTACACCCTGATTTCAAACTATAATACAAAGTGATAGTAATTGAAATACTATCATACTAGCACCAACATATAGACCAATGAAAGTGAATAAAGAGCCCAGAAATAAATCCACACTTATACAGTATACTAATGCTTGATAAAAACCGAGAATACACAATGGTAAATGATAGTTTCTTCAACAAATGCTGTTTAAAAAAATGGATATATATATATATATATATATATGTATGCGTATATATATATATATATATGTATGTGTATATATATATATGCAAAAAAACACCGAATTTGAGCTCTTACCAAGCACAATGCACAACAATCAACTCAAAATTGATTTATTTTTTTTCAATGATAGGAAGGCTTTTCTAAGAAACTAATGTCCAATTTAAGACACTATCATTTCACTCATTGTCTGGTGGTTAGACAATAAAAGAAACTAGGATGAAAACAATTCAAAATTCAAGTATTAAAATAGTCCCTCTAGAACACTTTGAGTCTCATTTTATGGTGCTAGTATATCAAAACCAGAGAAGTATACCACACACATATACATAAGTATATGGTGTTCTGATATCAAAACCAGATAAGAATACCACACACACACACACACACAGACACACACACACACACACACACACACCCATACACGACCAATATCCCTGATGAATGATAGATGCAAAAATTCTCAAGAATATATTATCAAACTAACTTCATTAAAAGGACAACACACCAAGTGGGATTTATTCCTGGGATGCAAGGATGATTCAACACACACAAACTAATAAATGCAATCATCATATGAATAAAATGAAAAACAAAAAATATAAAAGATTATCTCAGTAAACTTAGAAAAAGCATTTGAGAAAATATAACATCCTTTCATGATAAAAACCCTTAACAGATCTGGTATACAAATAATATACCTCAACATAATAAAGGTCATATATGGCAGATCCACATTTAGTATTGAACTTAATGAAGAAAAGCTGAAAGAGTGTCCTCTGAGATCGAGTATAAGAGAAATTGCCCAGCCTCACCACTCCTACCCAACATAGTCCTGGGGGTCCTCGCTAGAGCAACTGCGCAAGAAAAGGAAATAAAAGGCATTCAAATCGGGAAGGAAGAAGTAAAATTATTACTATTTGCTGATAACAATTGAATAAATGGAAAATCCCAGAGTCAATAAAAATCTGTTGGAATTAATCAATGATTTTAGTAAAGTGGCAGTTACAAAACCAAACTACAGAAATTAGTGGCACTTATTTAGACCAAGGATGAAAAATCAAAAAAAGAAATAAAACTATCCCAATCACAGTAGTGTGAAAAATCAATAAAATACTTAGGAATACATTTAAACAAGGGATTGAAAGATCTGTCTCTAAGATTTTATTGAAGGAAACTGAAGAAGACACAAACAAATAAAAAGACATCCTGTGTTCAGAGATCAGGAGATGTTTAAATGACTCTATTACCCAAAACCATCTACAGGTTCAATCCAATCTCCATCAAATATCAAAGGCATTCTTCACAAAAACAGAAGAAATAATCCTAAAAATTGTATAGAACCATAAAAGATCTCAAATAGCAAAAGAGATTTTGAAGGGGGGGAAGCTGGAGTTATATTTCCTTATCTCAAACTATACTAAAATCCATACTAAAAATAATAGTATGGTACTGCAACAAAAATATAGACTAAATAAACAGAATAGAGAGCCCAGAATATATCCCAGGATATGTGGTCTACTTATATTCTAAAAAGGAGTCAAGAATGCACATTGGGAAAGGCATAGTCTCTTCAACAAGTGATAGACATATGAAAAGCAATGAAGTTGAACCATTAATAGGCCACTCACAAAAATTAACTCAAAATAAATCAAGAACTTAAACATAAGACTGTAAATCTCATAGAAGAAAACACAGGAAAGAACCTTTTTGATAACTGGTCTTGGCAATCATCATTTGGATGTAATGCCAAAATCACACACAACAAAAACAAACATCAGTGATCAGGGCTACATCAAAGTAAAAAACTTCTGCACAGCAAAAGAAACAATCAGCAAAATGAAATGACAGCATACAGAACGGGAGACAATTTCTGAAAATTATATATCCAATAAAGGTTAATATCTGAAATACATAAAAATTAACACAACTTAATAAAACAAAATGTGAAGAAAAACTAAATAAACATTTTTGCAAAATGGACATCAAAATGACCAATAGCACATGAAAAGATGTTCAGTATCACTAATCATCAGGAAGATACAAATAAACACTATAGTAAAAAAATCACCTCACACCTGTTAGAATGGCCGTTATCAAGAAGACAAGATATAAGAAGTGCTGGTGAGAGTGAGGTGAAAATATACAGTTAGTAGGAATGTAAAATAGTCCCTCTACTATGGAAAACAATAAGGAGGTTCCTCAAAACCATTGAAAATAGATCTTTCATCTGATTCAGCAATTTCACTTCTGGGTATAATACCCAAAGGAAATGACAACAGGATTTTGATGAGATATATGCACACCCTTGTTTATTGCATCATGGTTTACAATAGTCAAGATAATGGAAACAGCGCAAATGCCTATTAACAGACGAATGGATAAAAGAAAATGATGTGGTATATGCACTCAATACAACATTACATAGCCACGAGAAAGAAGGATATTCTGCCATTTGTGGCAACATGGATGGATCTTGAGCACATTATGCTAAGTGAGATAAGTCAGACAGAGAGAGCCAAGTGCCAAGAACCATATGATATAACCTTATATGAAATCTAAAAATGTCAAACCTGCACACACACACACACACACACACACACACACACACACAAAACCAGAGTAAAACAGTACTTACCAGGGGATGGAGGATGGGGGGATAAAATTGATGATGATACAAACTTGCAACAAATAGTAAATAAGCCATAGATATGTAATGCATTGTATAAAGAATATAGACAAAAATGCTATAAAATTGTAATATGATAAATCTTGCTTCAAAAGCAATCATATTATGGCATACAAATATATCAAAGTAGCACACTGTACACTTTTAGATATATAAAATGTAGCATGCCAATTTTATCAAATAAATTTTTTAATAAAATAAGATAGTCTGTATCAAGCTTTGAAATGGTTTTCTCAATTTAATGTAAGGGAAAGAAGGGTGCATGGGTTGCACTGTTGATTGAACCTCCTACTCTTGATTTCTGTTCAAGTCATGATCCCAGAGTCATGGGATTGCACCCTGAATTGGGCTCCATGCTGAAGGTGGAGACTGCTTAAGATTCTCTTTCCCTCCGCACCCACCCCCACTTGTGTGCTCTCTCTCTCTTTCTCTCTCATTAAATTAACAAATAAATCTATTAATATGTAAGGAAAAGATAATTATAGACTGCCTCTTTCAATTAACTCTTCCCCCAACCATGCATTCCCTAATTTGAGAATCTTTTAAGGAACAACTAATTGCTTTCTGATAATTTGTGGGAATTCCAAGAAAGAGAATTATTAATAGAGGAGCAGCTTAACTGTGGTATCACTGAGAAGGCCCTATTTTTTGGGAAGAGAAGGGAATGAAAAGATTGAATATAGAGTTGACTTTGTACGTAGTGAAGCATGTCTGCAATTTCAGGAGGTATTATAGTGGAGAAGTAAGTTCATGGAGTTTGGATTAACACAGATTTGGGTGTGAAACCCTTCTCTGGAAATTTCTGGCTAAGTACTTGGTGCTCTACAAATGCTATTCCAATGTGACAGGTGGACTGATGCTTACCTGTACATTGGTTGTCATAGGTCTGTAATAAGAAAAGAACAGGAGGAAAAAGGATTTAAAATGATTTATCAAGTTGCTATTTCTGTGAGATAGTGCTTGCAATCAGTGAATTTGTCACATGAATGGGGAATAGACTAATCCATATATGGTTCAACTTGTCTGGGGAATCACATAGGATTACAAGCTCCATTTTACTTGTGCAGAGTAGGGCCATGGGACAACATGGGATATTTTAAAGTTAGTTGGTAAAAAACAAAAGGAAAAATGTGTGGCTATTTGTTTTAAATATTATTTAAATTTTTATCAAACATTTTATAGTTTGCCATTTTGGATAAGTTAAAAAATTAAATTTAGTCCTGACTTGCAGATGGTAAAGATTTACAAGAATACTTTTGCCAAGAAATGACACATCTTTTCCTTAAGTAGTGGTATATGCCACACAGTAATAATAATGGAAGCTACACCAAGAAATGAAGAAGAAATTTTAAGCCTAATTCACACATTGTAAAAGAAAAAGCATCTTTTTTTTTTGTCAAGAAATGGCGCACCTTTTCTCTTAGTAGTACACTAAATAGTGAAAATGGAAGTTGCTTCACAGAAATGTAGACCAAAAAATGGTCAAGCAAGTTTCAGTTAGGACTATGATCACTTATATATTAAATTTATTTTATAGCCATAATTTGTGATGATGTGATTTTTAAAAGTGTGCTATTTGTTGAGATGAATTAGCTTCTGAAGCAATTAAACCATCAAAATTTAGGTGGCATTTACATATACAACGTAAAGAAATACATCCAAAACCATAAGGACATTTTGAAATGAACAGTATGGAAATGTAAAAAAGCTGACAGAAGCAGATATTTGATATTTTACATAGAAACCTTACTGGTTTGCAGGCTTTAATGTCGCACTTCAGTTTCCTAAGAAGATAATCACCATATACAATTACTAAGATCCTTGTGAATGACTGCATCAAAGAGCTTATCCGGATATGTTGCTACGGCAGTGCAGGTGACTCAAGTACCACTTTCCAGTGAAACTACCTTGACATATTTGACCATTGCCAAATGATATAAAAGACCAAGGTATAGAGAAAATAGAGCTAACAGAGTATTTTTTGGATTAATTGCTGACATACACAACTAGCCTTGATTTGTGTAAAGCTGTGAAAGATAACATTGTTGACAAATGTAATTTGGAATTTCAATTTTATGTAGGAGTATGTTCTGCAGGGTAGTCACCCAGAATAAGAAGCTTGTGCCAGAATGTAAATTGAATACTTTCTTCACAGAGAAAATGTTGCAAAAAGAAAAAAGTCAGCTGTCAGCTATACATTTGGTTTATGTGTGAATTATGTAAAGGCTATGTGTTATATTTTTAAATTAGATGAAAATATGGATCACGATCATGAATAACTGGCATAGCATGTAGAAATACAATGGTTAATTGAAAAAAATATTTTGTTGAGAATACTTGGCATGTGATTCTTCAAGATAAACTGGTTTGGTCACAGTTTTTTAAGAAAATGAATTTGATGGCTATGTTTGCTTATAGGTCTGATATATTTGTATGTTTAATTATTTATTACTTCCATGCAATAAAGAAATGTAACATATTTTCAATGACAGGTAAAGTCAAGAACACAACCAAAAGTTAGCAGTTGAGAACAGCATTTATAAATTGATGTAGCACATTCTATAATTTAACAATAATTATAAATGAAGTGGATGATGACCTTGATGTTAGACACTTGCTAAAAGGTTGTTGCTAAATACCTTAACCATTTGATATATCATTTTTATTTTCCACCAAGATGAAATCATCCATAAGAAATTCATGGATCCAGATTTCATTTCTTTCATTGGAAAATAATTTAAAATTAACTATGAAGTCAATTTGATAAGATAAAATAATGAAGCTGGTTACTGATGAAAATTGAGGATAAGTTTTGAAAATACAATATCATGTGAATCATTTTGGTTGAAAATCAAAGATGAATATATTGTTTGCCAAATTTTTTTAATTTCTCCTATTTTTATTAATTTACTTGTATGAGACTGGTTATTATGAGCATTATTCAAGCAAAACATAGATATATTTAAATATATATGTCATCAATTTAACCTAAATTAAATAACAACACACAGAAATTCTGATCCTTTATCAAATTAAAAACTTTACATATTAGTATACACATTGTTCTTTCAAAATCTATATAGCCATTGAATATGAGCCCTGCCCTTTTTTTAAGTTTATTTATTTATTTTGACAAACAGGCACACAAAGAGAGGAAGACAGAGAATCTCTAGCTGGCTCCACTCTGTCAGCTCAGAACCCAACCCAGAGCTCAAACCCACAAACCAGGAGATCAAGACCTGAGTCAAGAATCCCACCCTTAGCTGACTGAGCCACCTGGACACCCCACGAAGACTTGCTCTTAACTTAAGACTTTTTGTTTACTTATGGTAGAGGAACAACAAAATTTGTTAAGTGTAATAGTAAATATATTAATCACTTTCAACAAACAATATATGTAATTTTACAATTATTTTTCTTTTTCCCTAAGTTTTACCTATTCTGGCTACATTTATTAAACAATAACTACTAAATCTAGTAAAACAATTAGGTTATATTTATGTAAGTTTTTATTTTTTATTCCATTTTTATGGTAATTTTTATGACAGTTTATGAAAGTATTGGTACCTGATGGATTGAAAGTAAAAACAATTGGCCTGTCACCATCAATAGTTTGAGAAAAACTGGGCTTGATGAATAAACCTTTCTAAGTTTTCATTTTCTCATTAACATAGGGAATATAAAAGTGCCTATCTATCAAGATGATAATTACGACTAACAGGAAGAGAAGGAGAATAAGCTAAAATCTTCAGGTAGCTTGTTTTTTTCTTTGCACAGTTCAGTCCCCTCTGATACAGACACCCACTTCCCTAACAAATCTTTATAGCTGAGTCAGATACACTCTATTATCAATGACTTTCCCTTGATGGCTGTTCCATATGCCACAAACACCAGTGAATTTGTTTTTCAACACTACTCTACACATATTTTTTTCATATTAAGTGATGTTATTAATTACCATTTTGAACATTTCTAGATACTAAATATTGTGTTAAGGCTTTTAGGTATAATAATTTAATTCTTACATTACTCCAATAAAACAATCATGCATTTTGTACACAAAACCTGAGAATCAGAGATGTTAAACAACTTGCTCAAAGTTGTAGAACCAGAGGGGAAAAAACACAAACAAACAGAATTTGAATCTGCTTTGGTCTGAATCTAAAATTTTAATATTATTTCAATATAGTCAACTTACTATGTTTAACAATTGACTTAGTGATCAGTACACATTATTATTAAAGAAATATCTATTAAATAAATGAATCACTCAATTAATGTAGAAATGAATATGAATCACTCAATTCATATAGAAATGAATAGGTATGATTTGAAGAACTAGGAATTTTGGCTTTGTTTAAGCAGAAACATTTAAATCAAAAGTGACATTTTCCACATTATTTACTCAAAATTAATTTTGTTTTCATAGTATTATGGACACAGAAAGTTATTATTATCAACTTGAAATTAATACATAAAAAGACAGTTAATTGAGTAATTCTATTGTTTAAGTTCATTACTACATGCTAAAGTACATGTATAAAAAAACGAGATTTATAATTTGTTCTGAGTGAAAATAAAAGTTATTGCAATTATCACTTAGGATGCTTTTATCTTATAAAGTGGAGATAGTAAACACGGTGATTCTTGTCTCAACTCAGATGGCTTTTCTATGAATGTCTTAAGGGCATACACTCTATCTTTTTCATTGCTGTATCCTGTCTAGTGTCTAGTGTAAGGACAAATACAAATTACAAGTAAGAGACTTAATTTTCCTTGTTGAAAATAATGGAAGTGATGATTCTTCTTTCCCTTTTCTTAGAGAATTTACTCTAGAAAACTTTAAGTAGCTTTACTTCTGTTTGAAATGTTTGTATTATAATCCTTTTGAAACGTGGATAGACCTTTTATAAACTTTCTGACCATAAATGTATTTTTCAAGGACTAGGAGATATCTCCTTGAAATGTAATCATCACAGAGACCCTGGGTGGCTCAGTCAGTTAAGCATCCAGCTCTGGATTTCAGCTCAATTCATGATCTCAGAGTTCATGGGATCAAGCCTTGCATCAGGCTCTGTGCTGATGGTGCTGAGTCTGTTTGGATTCTCACTCTCTTTCTCTCTCTCTTTCCCCTCCCCCTCTCTCTAAATAAATAAATAAACATTTAAAAATAAGAAATACAATCACTATGGAAGATATTGCCTACTTCCCATGTTCTGTGGTTGGACAGGAGGCTCACTTTGGTACATCCTTTCCTCAAAATTATAAAACTACCTCCTGTAATACACATATGATAAAATTATTTTTCTTCTTCATAAAGCCAATTAGGGTGATCACAGATGATCACCCTAATTGCCAGGTAAAGTTAGAATGAACTATGGGTGGCCAATTGTGCTGTCAAATCTTCTCACCTAAGACTCTTATCTCTTTATTATTTGTCTTGAGAATATTTTTATAATAGGTTGTATTTGCTCAACTCTAAAAGGTGATATTTCTTCCTCTCTTTGCAATTTCTTAGTGTATTGTCTTTGTTGAGCATGTCATTCAGGTTTAATCCTTATTCCATAATAAAAGTGTCTTTCTTTTCTACTAATTTTGTGGAGAGACTTTCTGGGTTGGAAGATTTTATTTTTAATTGTATTTCCCAAACACTTGCTATATTCTTTGCACAGAGAACATTGAGTAATTATTTTTGAGTCAGAGAAAGAAACTCTAATGTGAATTCATTTAATTTTGATTTAATTGTTCATTTGGCACATGGGAAAAATAATAATTGCTTAATTGCAAGTGTCTTTGCATTGACATTTTATTTGTTACTCAAAGCTAGACTGATTATAGTTTCACTAGCTCTGTGCTCTTAAGTCAAAGGAACTATCCTAGAACCTCACAATCAAAACAAATAAAAATATAAATACAAACAAAATCCTTGTTTTTCTTCTCACAACTTAGTTCTGAAAATATCTGTTCTAGTACACACACCCTTCTAAATGATCATGGGTTAACTATCCCCTAAAGGGATGTTTGTTAGCTTGTTTATTTTCCTTACAAAATTCTGTCAAATCCTTAGTAACAAAACTGAACAAAATAAAAGAAAATCACCTCCAGGCAAAAGTAGAAAATGAAAACATTAATTAAAGAGAAAACATAATGTAAGTATTAATTTAAAATATCTTTTTGTGACATTTTTCCTTCTTGCAAAGGATTTATTGTTAGCTTTGGAATATTTTGTTTCTCTATTTGTAAAGAGAGGCAGCTCTCAGCTTATGAAATAGACATTGACTACTATCAACACAGATTTTAGATTTCCTGGAAAGAGAGATTTCTGAAAGATATAATTGTCATAGAATACCTACTAAATAATTTTTGCTCAGTGAAGATGTTTTAAATGTGTATATATGTATATATATATATATATATACATACACACATATATACAAATATATATGTACATAATGATGTACACATAGTCTTCTATCATAATTTTGTAAAGAAACGGCCTCCACCAAACAAAAGCATAGTTTCAGAATTTGGTGGATATAACTAATTTAATTAAATTTAGCTATTAAAACTTAGTTTTCAGATTTTCAATTTTTTTATTTTTAAGATTAATGAGAACTTCATCATAGGGTCTGTATAGCCACCGCAAGTAACTATTACTTCTTTCCTAAACTATTCCAGTTCCTTTTCAGTAATTTTTCTTACCTGTCACTCTCTTTTTTTTAAGGTTTGTTTATTTATTTTGAGAGAGAGCATGAACTGGGGAGGAGCAGAGAGAGAGGGAGAGAGAAAATCCCAAGCAAGCTCCGCACTGTCAGCACAGAGCCCAACCTGGAGATCAATCTCACGGATCATAAGATCATGACTTGAGCTGAAATCAAGAGTTGGACACTTAACTAACTGAGCAACTCAGGTGCCCCAATCACTCTTGATTGCTGTACTGCTAACCACTAGGGCAAAGCCTAGAAAAATAAACAATAAACTGGGTTATCTATTTCCAATCCAGTTCAGCGAACTATATGGACAAAAAAGGTGTAGTGAGAAATGTAGCTACAAATAAGAGCCATGATAAGTATTTGTCCAGAGCCTACAGAAAATCTCACAAGTTTTGGGATATGACATGCAGAAGGAGCTGGAACAACAACCAATAAACACAAGGGAATATAGGTGGTAGGAAGATTATGATAACCTGTGTTATTTCTGACTGTCCAAAATCTAAATCCTTTCTGCTCCTTTTTGGGGATCCAGATTGCCTTCGGTTTCAATGCTCTGACAGCTCTTTGTTGGGCACATGACATAACTTTGGCATATTCCAATCAGAATTTCTACTCCTGAAAAAGTTACTGAGAGACAAAGGGATAATTATTATTCATTCTTCAGTAGAAATACTTTACAAGCTGTAACCACAGAATTAGTTATGAAAAATATGTCTATACAAGTTTCTGAGAGCTAGAAAGGGGAAAAAATACATACAAACACAACCAGAGTGATAACAGTTAGGGATAATTTCACTACAGTTTAAAGATTTATATGACTTGAACCTAAGGAAGTGGATTCAGTGCTTACCCCCTTGAAAGAAATGAGATTTATATCTTTATTTATTTTATGATAATGCTTAGGATAGGATTTAGTGGTGCTCCTCCTTGTTGAAGGCAATTTCTAGACCAGTGCCCTAGCTGAGGGGCTTTCTAATTATTGGGAAACTGGTGAAATAGATGGAAATATCAACTTGCTTAACACAAGAAAACAAGATTATGTTTTTCCCTATTTCATAAATATATCTTAATCTCAAGGAATATAAAGATTCTTTATTGTTTTAAGGAATAATCTGTGTATTTTGGTACCAAAATCTCTGGGAAAACATATCTCGGATTTTAGCTTAAAATCAATAACTGATGATATAGAGTTGTAATTCTATTACTTAAATTGTTTTAAATTTATAAACAAACAAAATTCTAGAGAAGAACACAGGCAACAACTCCTTTGACGTCAGCTGCAGCAACTTCTTTTTAGATACATCTGGAGGCAAAGGAAACAAAAGCAAAAATAAACTATTGAAACGTCATCAAAATAAAAATCTCTCTACAGCAAAAGACACAACAAAACTAAAGGGGACTTATGAAATGGGAGAAGATATTTACAAAGGGCATATCTGATAAAAGGTTAGCATACAAACTGTATAAAGAACTTATAAAATTCAACATCCCCCAAATAAATAATCCAATTTAAAAATGGGCAGAAGATATGAATAGACATTTTTCTAGAGAAGACATACAGATTGCCAACAAACACATGAAAAGATGCTCAGCATCACTCATCATCAGGAAAATACAAATCAAAACTACAATGAGATATCACCTACCACTGTAAAGTGGCTAAAATCAACAACACAAGAATTGGCAGGTAATGACAAGGATGGGTAGCCTTAGTTGGTGGGAATGCAAATTGGTGCTTCCACTTTAAAAAACAGTATGGAGTTTCCTCAGAAAATTAAAAATAAAAATAAACAACAAAAAAAAGAATTAAAAATAGAACTATCCTGCAATCTAGCGACTGCACTAAGCATTTATCCAAGAACACAAAAATACAAACTCAAAGTGATACATGTATTCCCTTATTTATAGCAACATTATCTCTAATAGTGACATTATGGGAATAGCCCAAATATCTATTCAAATGAATGGATAAATAAGAAGTGGTGTGTATATATGTATATATTCCACATTTCATACAAATACATATATATCAGATATATGTATATGTATATGACATATAGTGCAGAGAGTACTATGCTAAGAGAAATAAGCCAATCATAGAAAGACAAATACCATAGGGTTTCACTCATATGTGGAACTTAAGAAACAAAACAAAGAAGCAAAGGTAAAAAAGAGAGAAAGAGAGATAGAAACCAAGAAACATGCTGTTAACTATAAAGAACAAACTGATGGTTACCAGAGGGGAGGTGGGTTATGGGCATTAAGGAATCTGTTTGCTCTGATGAGCACTGGCCACTATATGGTACATCTGAAGCTAATATTACACTCTGTTAACTAAGTGGAATTTAAGTAAAAATTTTAAAAAATTATAAACAATCCTGAAACATTTAAGGAAATCTAATCAACTTACTTATGTTTAAAGTGATTGATTGATAAGATTTACTCTACTGGCTGGGAGGATTTAGTTTAGAATTAAAACAGTTTAAATAATTAAAAAGAATCCTGATATATTAGAATTATAAATGCATTTTATATGTTAATTGAGTTTAGCTAATTAAGTTTTGCAATGGGACCAAACATTAATCAAATCTCCTTAAAATCAGATATTAAAATTCCCTTGGTTTACAAATACAGTAATTGTTTTTAAGTTAACTTTATTATTTTTTTATCTTTATGTTGGTTTTTTTAATAGTTTATTGTCAAATTGGTTTCCATACAACACCCAGTGCTCTTTCCCACAAGTGCCCTCCTCCATCACACCACCTCTTTTCCCCCCTCTCCCTTCCCCTAAGTTCGTTTTCAGTATTCAATATTCTCTCAAGTTTTGCGTCCCTCTCTCTCCCCAACTCTCTTTCCCTCTTACCCTCTCCCTGGTCCTCCAGTAGGTTTCTCCTGGTCTCCTGTTAGACCTATGAGTGCAAACATATGGTATCTGTCCTTCTCTGCCTGACTTATTTCGCTTAGCATGACACCCTCAAGGTCCATCCATTTTCCTACAAATGGCCAGATTTCATTCTTTCTCATTGCCATGTAGTACTCTATTGTGTATATATACCACATCTTCTTGATCCACTCATCAGGTGATGGACATTTAGGCTCTTTCCATGTTTTGGCTATTGTTGACAGTGCTGCTATAA
>NC_043701.1:127420614-127439350 GCF_006229205.1 Suricata suricatta
CCTTTGCCTTGCAGAAGCTTTTTATCTTGATGAAGTCCCAAGGGTTCAGTTTTGCTTTCATTTCCCTTGCCTTTGGGGATGTGTCGAGTAGGAGATTGCTGCGGTGGAGGTCTAGGAGGCTGTTTCCTACTTTCTCCTCGAGTGTTTTGATGGTTTCCTGTCTCACATTCAGGTCCTTCAGCCATTTTGAGTTAATTTTTGTGTATGGTGTAAGAAAGTGGTCTAGTTTCATTCTTCTGCATGTTGCTGTCCAGTTCTCCCAGCACCACCTGCTGAAGAAGCAGTCTTTTTTCCATTGGCTATTCTTTCCTCCTTTGTCGAAGATTAATTGTCTGTACATTTGTGGGTCCAGTTCTGAGTTCTCTATTCTATTCCATTGGTCTATGTGTCTGTTTTTGTGCCAATACCATACTGTCTTGATGAAAGTTTTACCAAAAAAGGCTACATTAAAATTTTAACTTAAAAATTGACTAGTTTTTAAAAAATATGTGCCTATTTTTTTCTGTGCACAAAATACAACCTTGAGTACATCCGGCAGCACACACTGACCTCATTCACAGCAGCTGTGTCCTTGTCTCACCTTGTCTCTAACCAGACACATCACTTTGCCTATTCAATATTTTCCATAAGAAATCCAGTCAAATTCAGCAACAGTGATTTTTTTAAAAATAGAAATGCAGGACCGAATTATCTACTGTGCCATCTCCTACCTTTTTGACTCTCCTCATTTTGGTTTATTTTGCACTCTGCCCTTTTCCACATCTCATACACTGACATATCACCATCTTTCTATCTACATGGATGCTGACATTATCTCAGTAGTGTTAAATGATTGCTTACTTATATTTCAATGAATAGTTTTGTACTGGTGTAACTTGTTTCGGCTCACTACATGAATCATCAAAATGCTAGTAATTTTATGACTGAAAATATTTTATTTTATTTTAAAAGCACGGAGGCAGACATTTGAGTTAATCGCACTTTTTGCTTCAAGGCAAATTATCATCATTGGCCTATGCATGATCCTTCCTCTGTTTGGTTTATTAGTTTTCTTTTATTCATTCACTCAGTTTTATTTTTATATTGTTTTTTCTCCATCTTAGCTATAAACAAATATTATATATTCTAAGATGTTTTATATTATTTGCATATGCTATTGCAAAATTCATATTGTTAATATGAGTGCATATGATTTACTTATGCATACACATATATATCACAATTTCCTACTATTATATCTCTCTATACATGGTGATATAAATGGGCATGTGTATATAAAGTGTGTAGTGATATGTATCATTCTGTTTCTTAATTTTTTTGTCTGAAGTTCTAAAGATTTAGACATGTTATTGCATAGTTATGTGTATATATGTATAATTTTGCATCTGATTATTACATAATATTCCAGCATGTGCATGCTGTCTGTTTTGCCCATCTCTTCTTCTAATGTTGGACAACCAAGTTGCCTCCAACTTCTCACTTTCACAAATACTGCGATAAGGATCATCTTCACATATGTCCTCTAAAAACTTGACTGAGTTTTTTGCTGGGCCATAGAAGTGCACATAACTTAACAGGAGTATTCTTCTGGTACTACTTGGTTCTTTGACAATTAGGATTAAGTGGCAGTCTTATTTTAGTCATCAAGTCAATATTTTCTGGACTTAACATTACTCACTTTGTAAATAACAACTCATATTATTAATGATTCTTAGAAGATTTTCCAACTGCTTTTAATAACATATATTATATTAACTTAGCTACAAAACATACATTTACTAAAGATCAATTTAAGAATACATAAAATATTGATATATATTTCAAATATTCATAATCATATCACTTAAATAGATCTGTTTCTCAGAAATTTTCTAGTTTCAGATGAGTAAAACCTATCCTCACTAACAGACACACACACACACACACACACACACACACACACACACACATGTTCTGAAAATAGGCTCATGATAACTTCAGGTATTGTTTGATCTAGGGTTTCAGATAGTCCTTAGGAACCCATCTGATGATACTTATTCATTTTTAACCTCTGATTCTCTCTAGTGCACCCTCTTGCATGATTCTACTTGGTTCATAAGTATATTTATTCTACTCTAGTAAATATTATATCTGTGAAATTAAAAGTCGTTTTCACCTTATATCCAATTTATCACATTTTCTTTTCACAAATGAATTCTCAACTTATTATGGTGATAAGCATAAATATTGTAGGTACAAGAGATAGTGTGCTTTTTTTTCAGATTAAAAGATGAGGAGATAATGTAAATTGGGTTAACATGAATAGGAGAACATGTAATTTTTATGTTTCTTTCTTGTTTTATCTTCTTTTATTGAGAAGAGATTTCTGAAATTTTATTTTAATATCACTGCACTAAAAAAACAACGTTTAAAAAATTAGAAAATCATCTTTAGGCTAAAGCTTTATAAAAATGGGATATTAGTTTAGAGAGCGGTTATAGAGAGTGTGGTGGCGGCCAGTGAACTCAGTGTAAGAATTCCAAGGAGAAGGGAGAAATTTCAGGGATTTGAAACCATATGTAAAGTTGCTTCCCTCTATCACCGTTTCTGATAGAAGTTCCTGTCTGGGCTAGAATCTTTTACTATCATTATTATTTTTTTTCTAGTTGATTGGTGCTCCTAGGTAAATAGGTATTAGCAACTCTTAAATATTTCATAATATTGATGATTATATTGGTTTACGATCATTTGCTATATTTCTCTGCCATGTTCAACACGGGTCAGCTATGAGTACTTCAGCTGATCCTTTAATTTTGTGGGTTTTATTTGTCCATTCAATTATCTGTGGGTTATTATGTTGTTTATCTGGTTGCAAGTGGGGATTCTGTGAGGATATAAGAGATGGCTTATCATTACAAACACATTACAATAATTCAGTCTAATCATTTATGACTAAACCTTCTTTGATTTATTGTAAAGAAGAGATCAGTTTTTTATTAAAAATATACATATGTAATATTTGAGAGAATGTTTAGAAATTAACTAACATCCATTCATCCAACAAATAACAAGTTTAGAAATTAGCTAACACTCATTCATTCAACAGATAACAAGTTTGAGTTTCAGAGAGACTCATTGTGTTGCCAAAGTCATACAGTGAAATAAAAGACAGCTAGGATCATAAAGGATCAACATCCAGATCTAATTTCTCATCCAAAACTCTTCTCATTACTGTCCTTCTGTTTCATTGTTTGTATTACAGGTAAGATCAGACTTGGGGATGAAAGTTTAGTGTTCAGAGGAAGCAAGACATTTGAGCATAGGTGTATCAGAGAAAATACAAATTCTCAGACAAATTTTCTTTTTTGAAAGAAATTACCCATTACTTTTATTAAGTATCTTCTGAGTAGGATTCTTCCCAAAGACACATTGCTTAAAAGAAGAAGGAGCAGTGCTGTTCAAATAACCTTTGTGCTTGCATGTGACTTACCCCAAATTCGATGTTTACATCCTTCTCAGATATTTAGGAATGAGAAGAGGCATTTAAAGATTATTGGAATGATTGGGTTCATTATACCATTATTATTTTTTCTGATAATTGTCAGATACAATCTACACTTATCTATAGTAGAAGCCTTATTTTAAGAATAAGCTATATCATTTTGAAAGGGAGAAAAAGGCAAGCAAAAGATCATGCAAAAATCAATAGTTCTTTCTTGGTGTCATCTTATTTGTGAGAGGGATGCACAAAAAGGTCAACCAAAGCAGAAATAGGATCAATAGGTTTGCAAATTTTAATTGGGTCTTCTTTGGTTACTGCAAAACAATCCTGTGTGTCCAGCTCTTTTGAAGTTAAATGAATACACTGCACACTTTTAAGAGGGTAATAAAACTTGTCTTTACTTAGAATTGTTTTCCCCAAGACTTTTTTTCCTACCTATTGAGTTTAACAGTGTGATAATGTAGAATTCTTTCTAACTTATTTATTGGCATCTGGTTAGTCCTTGTTTCTCCTCAGAGAGAAAGGAAACAAGCAGATTCCTTTATTAAAAACAGCTGAAACTGCCGGAGTCCAGCTCCAACAGGTCCAGGGTTTCCCTGAAGGATGGATGGTGTCAGCACAAGAGAGAGTGAGAGAGCCTCAAGTTTCTTCCTGATCACCAGGCGGGCCTCTCTGCTCTGTCTGATTCTGTACCTTTATTTATGGTGAAAGGTACAAGGAGCAGAAAAAAGCAGTAATTTCTCATAGATAATTTTTTACAGTTTTCCAAGACATGGGTTCTACAGAAATTACAATTCTAGTAGAAATGATTGTCATAAAAAAACCTTAGCTACAGGCACTAACACTATTATATGGGAAGAGCAGGTATTTTTTTTTTTTTTTTACAAAAGCTCAGATATATCCCTAAGGAAGCAACCTTTAACCAAGAGGCAAACATCATTGTTTAGTAAAGGTCATTGTTTTATGAGTAAGGGTCATTAGGCTGTTTATAACTCTAAGAGAAAGTTTTCCAGAAAAACTGGATAATGCCTACTCTCACAGTCCTAAAGATGATTGATATATTTTATTGCAATAGTGACTTTTGCAACAGCATCCAGGACTAGAAAGTAGTCAGTTATCAGTTAATTGCTCAGCTAAAAGGAAAATTATATGTTGCTTGTCGTAGTCACATTAGAGTGTATCTAGTTTACTCATCTTTTCCCTGACCAGGTGCAATCATGTCTCAGGGACAGGGACAGAGAGGTCGCACCTGAGACTAATCAGCAAAGCCCTCCAAGGTTTTGTGCCCAAGCAGAAATGAAAGTTCCAAGAGGGTAAATTTTGGTAGCTGTCTGGGGGCAAGAGACCATGCGAACTTGCCGTACCCTCACCAGGAATTTTGCTAAACCAATGAGTTCGGATAGCTCTCAACATAATACAATCTCACCAATATTTTCTTTATTTTTTTAAATTTAGTGCTATTTTATATCAGTACTACTCAGTGTCTTTAAATACATTTATTTTGTTTACTGAGATAATACCCCTATAATCTTTAACCAAATCCAAAATATTGATTTAGGGACAGTTTAGGAGGTTTTGGTTAGGAAAGTCTAAAGATGACTTAGGAACTAGCATTTTTCAAACAACTGTATTAACCAGAATTATCCTAGATTGTTTGTATACATTATTTCAACTGATTTAAAAAAAATCCCTGGAAGGTATATTATCTTTGTGGATGTTTTTAAAAGGAAGGGTCACAGGCAAGAGGCTGTACTGGTATTTGATTACACATGTGTGATAACAAGGCCTCTAATCTTTCCATTTTAAGGCAATTGTATAAAATGTGTCACTCGTGGGCACCTGGGTGGCTCAGTTGGTTGAGTGTCTGACTTGATTTCAGCTCAGGTCATGATCTTACCGTCATGAGATGGAGCCCAAAGTCAGGTTTGTTGGGCTCTGCGCTGAGCATGGAGCCTGCTTAAGATTTTCTCTCTCTTCCTCTGCACCTCTTCTCCATTCAAGTACACTCTCTCTAAAATAAAAATAATAAAATAATATAAATTTAAAAAAGGTGTCTCAGCGCAGTAGGTAGTGCATCAGTCTCATAAAAAAATAAAATGTTACTTAATGTGTTAATAAGTCTAACATGAAATTGTGTTTCCATGTTCCAAAATGATTGTATTGAAATAATTGATCATTGCAGACTCTTTACTACTGGCCTTCTCAGGGCATTTGCTGTACAATGAAAGTGCACTATCAGGGTTCAGGTGTGCAGTTTTCAAATTTACTTGACCCCCAGATCTTTAATCTATTAGAGAATCTTTTAGAAGTTGTCCTTGCTGGGCACCTTGGTGGTTCAGTTGGTTAAGCGTCTGACTCTTGATTTTGGCTCAGGTCATGCTCTCACAGTTTATGGATTCAAGCCCATGTCAGGCTCTGTGCTGGTGGTGCAGAGTCAGCTTGGGATTCTCTCTGTCTCTCTGTCTCTGTCTCTGTCTCTGTCTCTCTCTCTCTCTGCCCCTCCCCTGCTCATGCTCTCTCTTAAAATGAATAAATGTTTTAAGTTGTCCTTCCTACTATACTTTGGAAAATACACAGGGGAAATTATACAAAGGAACATGTTGCTGCCATGATCCTCCAGTCATGATAAATATCCTTAGTAGACACTGAAGCAATTAAAGGTTTCTGAAAGATTGTTTAGTATCCATTTGCAAATCTCCTGTACTGTGCATATGTGAATATAATCTTGTGTCATGGAACAATACTCCTAAAAACTTATTCACATGCTAGAAGGAAAAGTTGTACAAACCTACTCATTTTCTTCTTGGATATTATGAGCTGTATTTGACAGAGCTGGCTAAAGAAGAAAGTTGTAATTCTGAAAATTATTGAACAGCATCATGATATTATGTTTTAACTTAAACTAGGGTAATAAAGTCTAACTAAATGTCACAGATCTTACTAATGTGTTTTTACAAAATACATCCATATTTTAAAAATTCAAACTATAAAAGAAAGAACACAAGAAAGAATCATTAAAAAAATTCTCCACTCAATGTGCTCAGAAATGCATCTTTCATGTTTTTCTGCTAACATCGGGTGATTCTGCAAATGCACTACTGCCTCTGCTAACCGTTTCTCCTGAGGTTACTTCTGTGCTGGGCAAGGGTGTCTTTCTCTAGAAGTCACTGGATGCTCCACACTTCCTCAGATTCCCTTGAGCTGACTCTCAGACCAGCTCTATGGTACAAGACTGCTAAATTCTAACAAAAAACATTTTCACATTTACAAATCAGAACAAATCAAGCCCCAGAGAAGAGCATGAAGGGAATGTATCTCCTCTTTGGTCAATTAATGTCCTACTAGTTTTCACTTTCTACATTCACTGTTTTTTTTTCCAGGATGACTTACAATGAAAATAGCTGTTCAATTAAGGTTTGGGTTGTCGTCTGGCTCCATGAACCTGCCAAGGCAATCAAAGACTAATCTCTACACTTCTCCAACATTTAGATTATTTAGTCTTATCAGCATGTGTGGAATATTAACAGGTGATTCAGATAAACACCAAGACACACAAAGGTAGGTTTTCATAATGTTTTCTTTTCCACTGTGAACAAGGATCCATTTTATATTATTTTCTTGCAGTTTTAAAGGTGTCCTTCCTTCTTTCTTTCCTTCCTTCCTTCCTTCCTTCCTTCCTTCCTTCCTTCCTTCCTTCCTTCCTTCCTTCCTTTCCTTCCTTCCTTCCTCCCTCCCTGCTTCTCTCTCTCCCTCTTTCTCTCTCTTTTTCTTACTTTCTTTCTTTCTTTCTTTCTTTCTTTCTTTCTTTCTTTCTTTCTTTTTTTCCTTCTTTCTTTCTTTCTTTCTTTCCTTCTTTCTTTTTAGAGAGAATGCACATGAGTAGGTAGAGGCAGAGAGAGAGGCAGACAGAGGATCCAAAGCAGGTTCTGCACTGACAACAGAGAGCCCAATGCAGGGCTTGAACTCACAAAGCATGAAATCATAACCTGAACCAGACACTTAACTGACTGAGTCACCCAGACTCCCCAAGAGTGTCTGTTCTTGAACTCCTGTGTTTTAAAGTTAAAAAAAAAACTGGCTAAGTAATAGCACATACACATGGAGACAAGTTTCCTACAACTTCTCAAAAACTAGCCATATTATAGCAAAGAGATGTCTTACACTCCACACAGAGGGGAAAAATGTAAAGAAAAAATATACCCAAGTCTGAGTTGAATATGTGCTTTTATCCCTAAAAATCATCTATTATTTAAAGGAAAAAAAGCAAATGCCTGGGCTCCATTTAGAGGGATTCCGACTTAGTAGACATGAAGTGGGCTTTAAGAATTTGCATTTTCAAGTATCACCAAGTGATTTTAAAACTGGAGACCTAGAAATTAAGTTTTAGAAAATGCCTTAAAAAAGAGTCAATTTCTGGAGTGCTGAAATACGTACTCAAGTAAAAGTAATGTTATTCGGGAGATGAAGTAGCTTTAAAATCTGACATCTTTTTTCATATGACTTCACTGCATCAAGACATTTCCACAAACAATGGATTGGTAGTAGTTGTATAGTGGCCTAAGCTATTTTGCTACTTCTAGCTTTTCCTTTTTCAAAAATTAACTAATAAAAAAATAACTCTCCTCTCAAACAAACAAAAAGAAAGCCTTCTTAGACAATCTAATGTGATGTTAAAATTAGGTCACTGCTACGGCAACCTACTTTTCTTTCTCATCCAGTCCATACTAAACGCCTGCTGCCGGTTACTCACTTCAGTCTCCTAGCTGGTACCTTGCATCTCGAAGATTCTTAGTGAAACAATATTGTAACTTTAAAACACTCTTTAGTGTAGCTTCTAATACATCCAACAAGATTTCTTAGTCTCATATGAACAATTCACATTAGCCGAACTGTTCTACTAAATTTCCCTTTCAGATTTCATATGTAATTCTAACTTTGTCTTTTTTTATTGCAATTTTCTGCCTAAAAAACACTCCTTTTGTCTAAGCTCATATCTTCATTCAAAAGCTATTTTAAGTTTCAATGTTTCTGTCTAAATACTCCCTCTTTCACTGATGATTCTGTTCTGAATTCCTAGCAGTATTGCTTATGTGAACCAAATTTAGGATGCAGGTGATATCATTTTTCGCTGGCATTTATCAGATGTAAGCATTAGAATCTATTATGCATTCTAACATATACATATACATATACACACACACATTATATATATATATATACACACATATATATATATTCTCTTCTTATGCACATGTAGTCCGTTTATTTAAAGGTAGAGTCATGCAAACTCTTTATGCCTTTTTCTCACTCATCTTTATATCACAATTAACTTGCACAGAGTAGACACACACTGTGTATTAAAAAAACAAATGAGTATGTGGTGTATGATTATGATGCTTATATAAAGGGGCATATTTTCTCTTAAATTTAATACTTAGATAATATCATTTTTTCTATGGAAAAATAACATATTCTTACTTGGATGAGACACGAATGATGATCATTACTAAAATCAACAGAATTGTCAGTGTCTTCACAGCCCAGTTGGAGACTCATGGAGGAACTATTTGTTTCAACAGCAACTGTTTTCCACTTGAGAAGTGTTAGCAGATCCTAAGGCACAAACAAACACATTGGAGCATGAAAGAAGTTTGTCTGCAGTTTGTGTGTTATGGTTGTGGGAGTTGTTACTGCAGATGACACTGCTTAACAAAAGCTGTTAACTTTGCTTGGATTCACTGCAAAATTTGGATGTGTATGCAATTCATTTTTATTCGTATAGGGCTATTTGGTATATTTTGGAACAGACCTTGTCTATGTGAACCACTATAACCCAGATTGAGCCAGATGCATGAACTTTTAAAATTCCTTTGAATTACTGAATTAGTTCCAAAATAAATCTTATTGACATTTATTGAACTATAGCCATCCTAGAGTTCTATAGACTGGAGTTGTATTAGGAAGGGTAGCAACAAAGCTATTCAGAGAATAGTTACAGGGTAGTGAGCTGAGTAAAAACAAGAGAAAGTTTGCTGTCAGTGGAACAAAATAGCCTAGAACTAGATCTACCATATGCAAGAATTTGTTATATGTTACAGAAGGCAACAGGGAAAGGAAGAATTATTGTTTAAATGGCCTTGGGACAGTTTATTGGCAATAGTGAGAAAAATATAGGTTTTGTAATAAAAATGTACATTTTAAATGGTTAGTGTGTGTGACAAACTTGAAAATTTATGATATGGAAGTAACTTCTTATGAAAATTTGAAAGGAGGCATCTTTCTAAATTCTGAAGAGGTAAGAAGCCAAAAGATAGTAAGAAATCTGACTAACGTAAAATAATTTTTAAAGGTCAAAAAAATAATAAATTCAAGAATAAGTATGTGCAGTATATATTTATACTTATTGTATAAGAGTTTTATTCAAGTCCTTAAGTCCTTAAGATTTTGATATTTAAATGAATATAAAAATATAATTTGGCTTTTCTTTAAGAAAAAATTAGAAAATCACATATTTGATTTTATCCTTAGAAAAAGGAATTACATTAATTTAAAGGAAGCATGTGGAGCAAATCTCTTGGATCTAAAATACTTCAAGGTTTGTTTTTTCACTATGTACTTATTTTTGTTACTAAAGAATTTTAAGGGATAGATAGAATCTAGGAAATTAAACAAAGAGCCAATTTAAAAAACCTAATCAGGTTAAACCAATCCTTAAATCAGACTGGGCATATATATTTTAATACTATATTTATTTTTGTAACTAAGGAATTTTAGGGGATACATAGAGTCCAGGATGTTAAAGAGGCATTAAAAACAATTAAGTAGGTTAACCGGGTCCTTAAATAAAACTGGGCATATATTCTTAATATAGTATATAATTTTTTAATATTTTAATACATAAATATATACATAAATAAGTGTGCTTACATTAAAAAGCTAACATAATTTTTAAACAATTAAGATGTTTACTTTGGTTCCATCATTACCTTCATAATTTCTAATTTTTCTCTCACTTTTAGTATAACATTGTAAGATTTCTCATGCTGTTAAATTCTAAGTCAGTTTCATAAAATATGCTTAGATGATTATATAAGCATGGTTCGTGTAGTAATTTATGTTATAAAAATCTTTTTTATTCAAAACTTTTAGTTCAGTGTCTAAGCCAACTATACCAACCTTATTACAACTTTTGGTACTTTCTTAAATGTTTATTTATTTTTGAGAGAGAGAGAGAAAAGTGAGAGGGCATGCAAGCAGGGGAGGGGCAGAGAGAGAGAAAGACAGAGGATCTGAAGTAGAAAAACCCAGGTGTGTCACTAGAAACCCTGGACTGAGATCATAGCCTTAGCTGAAGTCAGCCATTTAACTGACTGAGCCACCCAGCAGTGGTATTTTATATAATAGCTTGTCTGCGGTTAACTTTCATAAAATTTTTTAAATAATGTTTATTATTTCTTCTAGTTTCTAAACCTAAAGAAGTATTACTTGGATTTTCATTTATATATTAACATAACAAAGGTTATAAACCTTGAATCCACTAAAGAGGGATTATACCTAACACACATGTGAAAAACATTGAGTTTTGTTTGTTACTGGAAAAATCCAAATATATTTGTTAATAAAAATTGTTAAATACCAAAACAAAATTAAAATGTTAATTAAATTAATTAATTAAAATTAAAAAAATTATCATCAGAAAACGTTCAGTTAAGTGGAATTGATCATTTCTTATATTTTTATAAATAATTCTTTTTAAAAATTTTAAGAAACATGCACAAGGTAGAAAACATTAAATGGCAGTCCTATGATTCAGGTGTAAACACATTTTTATAAGCTGCTATAGAGCTTTCTAGGACAATGCATAGCTATATAACTATGGTGTGTGTATATTAATATGTGAGATTAATTGATTTACCAGAGAAAAATCCAACAAACAGTGCGAAAACATAAAAAAAACAAACCCCAAAACCTTGTTTACTTAACAAGTAATCTGTAAGTACAGCTCCTGCTATGATTAAGCAGATTTATGACAGGTACTGGGCCATTGTCTATGAACACTTTATAATTTCAAATTGCCTGGCTCAGCTTCAATGTCATATCTCTTGGATTTCAACTAAAGGTGAGATGCCAGCAAGTAACCAATGTCACGGATGAGCTTTCTATCTTTATTCTTAGGAGATTGTAAAATGCTTTCTCAGAGGCCCCACATATACTTCTCTTCAAGACTACATTCCAGAAGTAAGTCAAGCAGACATACCATTTTATAGGAAAGTCAGGGAAACTTAATGTCTGAATTTTTAAACATTTATAAGATGCGAACATATGGGAATATGAAAAGGTTTTGGGAGTAACTTTGGGGGGAGCCAGAGGATCGTATGTACCATCATGAATGTGTATGTGTGAACCCAAACCCTATTCATATCGGAGTATCAGCATACCCGTTTTACCTAAAAACTAAGTGAAAATCATCATCTAAGTAATGCATGCTTTCAACATAAAATTTAATTGTATTTTGTTTTCTATATTCACTATTATTTATTCAAACCATTCTTTATGACTTGGTTTCTATTATTTTCATTTTTAAAATAAACATTTGGAAGAAAGTCTTGATACATACTCATAGACATTCTTAATTATTCAAGGATGAATTGCTATAAATTACACTGATGAATAAAATCGTATAAGTAGTAATTTTCTGCTTAAAATATTGTAAACTTACAGTAGAAATGTTTGAAACTACAAATGCATGTAATTAGGAAGTAAAATCTACACAGTTTCATCTCCACTGTGGTGATAAGCTTATTACAATCATCTCTCCTACTGTAGGGATAGTTTTACAAGTAAAAACTATACAAAATAAACAAAACAAAAAATAACCACTACCTGAAAACTCTGGAAAGAAACAATAGTAGCAATATTAGAAAGGAGTAAAAACTTGGAGAAGCGACCTGTGGAAGAGTGAGTTGTTCTGCTTTTGTATGTTTGTTTTCTTTTTGTCCTGAGACTTTGCTCCAAGCACAGTCTTCACACAAGGGATGCAACTGCACAAGGGGCTAACGTCCAAGAAAGTCCCATATTCCTTGCCAGAGAAGTCAGGAAAAAGGACTCTTGTGTGCCAGAGATCATATGGAAGAATTCAAGAGAGGACATTTCTTAGGTGAAAATCAACACAAACCTCAATCTAACACGAGATCTGCACATGTGGAGCCCAAACCAGCAAAGCAAGGGCCTAGGAAATAGAAGGGGTGTTTGTAATATCCATACAAGTCTCATATTAGCTTCTAAACTATGCATCCTGGGAACAGACACAAACAAGGGCAAAGGAACAGAAGTGAGATTTGAACCACTCCCAAGAGGCAGGAGATACACAGTCTATGTGACCAAGTTACTGCCCACAAAAACAAAATTATAGATATTCTCCAGATAAGGTTAACAGGACTCAGAGCCTACACAATAGAACATTCACAATATTCAGGATACAACCAAAAATTTTCATGATACAAAGAACCAGGAAAATGTGACCAATTTTCAAGGGAAGATTAATCAACAGATACCAACCCACAGGACAACTCATATGTTGAATTTGTCAGAGGAATTTCAAATCAAATATAATAACTATGCTCCATGAGATAAAAGAAAACATACTTGTAATAAATAGATCTATCAAAATTATCCACAGAGGAGTAGGAATATTAAAAAGCAAATGGACTTATTTTTAGAACTGAAAAATACAATATATAAAAATATTTTTAAAGTCTTACTGAAGCTTAGTAGCAGAGTAGAGACATAGAAACAGCAGGGAAAAGAGTCCATAAACTTGAAATAAATCACAATTTTTCAATACTGAGAACATAAGGAAAAACATTAAAAAATAACAGTCTCAGGCAGGAATCTGTGAGACAAAATCAAAAGATATAACTTGCATGTAATTGTATTCCCAAAGGATAAGAGGAAATAATGGGACAGAACAGAAATCAGCCAAAAATAATGGCATTGTATTTTTCAAATTTGGTGATAGACATAAATTATTGATCTAAAAATCCCAATGAACCAGAAATAGGAGAAACTCAAAGAAAATCATGCCTACTTACATTATAATTAATGGCAAATGCTAAAGATAAAGCAAAACATATAATATTATTTGGAAATAGTGATTTGGAAGTCCACAAATGTTTCACCAGAAGTCATAAAGGCCACAACAAAGTAGAACAACTCTAGAACTGACCTAACAAAATTAAAAATGATGCTTCAAAAGAAGTAAACATAACTGCCTGCCAGAGGAAAAAAATCTAAACTCTATAAAGCAAGAAAAAGAAGTTCACATTATCAGAAATATAATGTCCACAGTGTATAGCATATAAGAAAAATAATTATTTGCAATGCAAAAGAGTGACAGAATTTGACACAGGCTCAGGAAATAAAAGTCACTAGAAACTGGCCTGAGAAAACTTAGATATTGAATTAGAATATTAAAAAAGTGTCGTCTTCTTTCACTCAGCCCCACTTTGGGGGCCACTTGTCCGGTCCTGCCCCAGCCAACAGGGCGATAAATCCTTGCAAGTTCATTCCTGAGGGAGGGAGAGAGAAATAGGGCAGGAGGGAAACGCAGAGAGTGGAGACAGCACATGGTATCTGATCAAGTCTCTTCTTCTTTATTCAGAAAACACCGTATCTTATAAAGGTTTCCAGGCGGGAGAACAAGGCAGCTGACCTAGGTCGGTTGTTAGGAAACAGGGTTAAGGGATTAAGGCTGGAGTAAAAGAGGAACCAAATTAACGTTTTTTAGTACAGCACTGAAGGGCCGATACCACCCTGCCTGTAGGCGATTGATCTCTGTTCTTCTGGCTTCTCCTGACAGGGAGTTGCGCTCCCCTCCCTATTTTTGTAACTCCCCTCAGGGAGTGACATATCCAGCTAGTAAATGGCCAAGCAGCTGAATCTTTGCAGCTTCCCACAAAAAAGTAATCATTTTTACAATATTTACAGACAAAACTATGGTCATTATGCATAAAGAGGTTGCTAATGTGACAGAAAATTTGAAATTATAAAAAAAATCAAATGGAATTCTAGAACTATAGTTATCACATCTTTTTTTGGATTAAATAATGTATGTCTGTGTATACATCTTTATTTATTTATGTATTGCTTATTTATTTTTGTGAAAGAAAGTGAGAGGAGACAAAAAGAGAACAGGGAAGGGGCAGAGAGAGAATGAACAGAGGATCTAAGGCAGATTGTGCATTAACATCAGACAGCCCAACACAGGGCTTCAACTCAGGAACCGACTTGAGCCCAAAACAAGAATCTAATGCTTAACCAACTGACTGAGCCACCCATCAAACTGAGCCACTTAGGCGCCCCTGAAATATATTTAGTGGAAGATTGTAGATTGCAGGAATCAGAGAACTTCACTCAATAAAATTATCTCATCTGAAATACATTAGAAAAATTGAAAAATATATGAAACAAAGTACACTGTGGCATAGTATTTCTAGCAAGTATGATACATTACATACAGGAAATGATATGCATTATGGCTACTTCTATTTAGAATTTAAAGAGTACATAAGATAATGGAATGGCTTCTATTTATTTATTTTAATGATTATTTATTTATTTACTTTGAGAGAGAAAGAGGGAGGGAGGGAGAGAGAGAGAGGGAGAGGGAGAGCATGAGGTGGGGAGGGACAGAGAAAGAGGGAGAGAGAGAATCCCAAGCAGCATGGAGTTGCATGTGGGTCTTAAACTCAACCATGAGATCACAATTTGAGCTGAAATAAAGAGTTCGCACTTAACCAACTGAGACACTCAGTTGCCTGAAGAATAACTTTTAATGAGTGCGAAAAGCATAAAAATAATGCTGTTAATGTGACCAATAGAGTTTACTTTTTTTTTCCAAAAACTTATGGTAATACAGACATTTTGGGAAAAAAATGGAATTTGCCACAGCTGGTCTAAACTATAAAAAATACTGCAGAAATATGGGCAAATAAGTTCAAAATTCCTTACACTTACATAAGTGGCTTAAAAATTTTTTAGGGTGGAAAGTTGCTACCATAGGGTGAAAGTGTCCAGGGTTAGTTAACTTGTTATATCACCCACAGGAAACTACTCTCCGTCTGGCACCAGTATGTTTGGATCACAACTTCAAACTCCACTCATCCCCCAACCCTTTGCTTCTTACACACACAAGTTAATGATTACTATCGGATTGTTTTCTTCATATTCACCACATGCGTAAGATCTTGAGAACTTAATAAATACAGAGATGAAACCCCTGCTTGGGGCTCTTATCTCCTCCCAGACATTAGCCTCCCTCATACTCAATTCTCCATCTGCTCTCTTGCTGGACAAGGGAGAACTCCAGGCTCAATTCACAACACAGAAACATTTTCAGGATAAAAAGACTAATACCAAATGTATATAATATCTACAGGAATTTAGGCTCAGTCAGCTGAGTGTCTGACTGTTGATTTCAACTCAGGTAATGATCCCAGAGGTGTAGGTTCGAGCGCTGCATTGTACTCTGCACTGAGCATGGAACCAGCTTGGGATTTTCTCTCTCTTTCCTTCTGCCACTCCCCCAACTTGAGTTCTTTGTCTCTTTGTATGAAAAAAAAGTTTACAGGAATTTAATTAAAGGTTGCAGAAATAATAAGTATGTTGTATAAAAATATGTATTTAAATATAGTTTCTTTCAAAAGCTTCTGACTAAAGGAAAAACCTTAACAATGCTTTGAGTTTATAATTATGTGGGATCATATACTATAGAATGACCCTAGTATAACAGAAAAGGTAAATCAATGAAATAAAAATTATTTTAAGTCTTTGATATTTTATAGGAAATAATACATTAACCATAAATGCAGTATGATATATTGGTAATGCATACTATAATCTCTAAGAGAATCAGTAATGAGAAATGCAAAATGATAAGTGCAAACTCAAGCATCTGAAGAGCTACATTGTAAGGAAATAGCCTAAAATTCCAGCTAAAAAAGAAGAGATTGTCAAACTGGATTATAAAACACTTTATTCTTTCAATAAGAGACTCAGTATCAACTTCAATACAAACACAGGTAAAAAGTAAAATTATAGCAAGGTAAACACCATGCAAAAATTAGCATACAAATTCTGGAAGAACTTTAATAATATAGCGAAAAGTAATCTTAAAGAAGGATCACCAAAGACAAATTGGTACACTAGTAAAGATACAAGGTTCAATTATTCAGGAAGAATTAACAGTCATACATGTGTATATCTAATAACCCAGAATACAGGAAATAAAACTGAGAAAATGGAAGGTAGAAACATGCAAATTCATGATCTGAGTTGGACATTTTAACACCTTCCATTAATTGATAAAAATAAGTATGAGTAAAGGTTAATAATGATATACAAAATGTGAACAACACAGTTAACCCACCTTGAACTAATTGTTATTTATAGGACATTACACATAATCATCCAAAATGCTTTTTTTCTCAAATCCATAACAGTATTCACCAATATTAATCATATGGTGGAACAAAATATATTTCCATGAATAAGTCAAATATGACAGACTATATACTATAAGAGTATGAAGTTATAAATCAAGAAAGGCATAATAAAGTAGATACCAATAGAACTAAGATATTAAAAATTTCCAAGTATATATAAATTAAGCAAAACTGTCCTATACAACTTATTGGCTAATAGAGATATCACAAAAGAAATCAGAAGATATTCTGAACTATATTCTCAAGTTTGGTAATTAAAATGTAAAAAATAACACTGACACATGCAGCTTAAATAACAGATATAAATTTAAGTGCATATGTTTCATCTTTCAATAGAAAAAAGTTTTAATTTAATGGCCTAAGGTCCCACTTTATGGAGATAAACAAAAGAGAAAATATTACCTGAATTAAATAAAATAAAAAAAACAGTAATAAGAGTATTTTTTTTAATTTTAAAGGAATTTTTATTTTTTTTCCCCAGGGGAGGTCTACCAGATATTTATTTATTTTTTCATAATATTTTATTGTCAAATTGTTTTCCATACAACACCCAGTGCTCTTCCCCACAAGTGCCCTCCACCATCACCACCACATCTTTTCCCCCTCCCCCTTCCCCTTCAACTCTCAGTTCATTTTCAGCATTCAATAGTCTCTCAAGTTTTGCATCCCTCTCTCTCCCCAACTCTCTTCCCTCCTCGGCTCCCCCTGGTTCTCCATTAGGTTTCTCCTATTTTTCTGTTAGACCTATGAGTGCAAACATATGGTTTCTGTCCTTCTCTGCCTGGCTTATTTCGCTTATCATGAAACCCTCAAGGTCCATCCACGTTCCTACAAATGGCCATATGTCATTCTTTCTCATTGCCATGTAGTATTCCATCATGTATATATACCACATCTTCTTGACCCACTCATCAGGTGATGGACATTTAGGCTCTTCCATGTTTTGGCTATTGTTGACAGTGCTGTTATGAACATTGGGGTACATGTGCTCCTATGCATCAGCATTTCTGTATCTCTTGGGTAAATCCCCAGCAGTGCTATTGCTGGGTCATAAGGGAGTTCTATGGATAGTTTTTTGAGGAACCTCCACACTGTTTTCCAGAGCGGCTGCACCAGGTTACATTCCCACTAGCAGTGTAGGAGAGTGCCCATCTCTCCACACCCTCAGTAGCATCTATAGTCTATTGATTTGTTCATTTTAGTCAATCTGACTGGCGTGAGGTGGTACCTCAGTGTGGTTTTGATTCGTGTTTCCCTGATGATGCGTGATGTTGAGCATCGTTTCATATGCCTGTAGGCCATCTGGATGTCTTCTTTGGAGAAGTGTCTGTTCATGTCTTCTGCCCATTTCTTCACTGGATTATTCATTTTTCTGGTGTGGAGTTTGGTGAGTTCCTTGTAGATTTTGGATACTAGCCGTTATCTGATATGTCATTTGCAACTATCTTTTCCCATTCTGTCAGTTGCCTATTAGTTTTCTTGATTGTTTCCTTTGCCTTGCAGAAGCTTTTTATCTTGATGAAGTCCCAAGGGTTCAGTTTTGCTTTCATTTCCCTTGCCTTTGGGGATGTGTCGAGTAGGAGATTGCTGCGGTGGAGGTCTAGGAGGCTGTTTCCTACTTTCTCCTCTAGGGATTTTGATGGTTTCCTGTCTCACATTCAGGTCCTTGAGCCATTTTGAGTTGATTTTTGTGTATGGTGTAAGAAAGTGGTCTAGTTTCATTCTTCTGCATGTTGCTGTCCAGTTCTCCCAG